>NW_025964112.1:1800000-2397500 GCF_023055435.1 Haliotis rufescens
TGATCATGATATATATATATATGGGTGCTTTCCTCAAATCATGTGAGCACCTTGATTAAAAACATGAAAAGACTGGAAAATATCTGATGATGCCCTGCTGACAGTACACATCTTTTGCGAATCCTGCAGTCAACTTAAATCTGCACCTTGAAATCCATGTTGTTTACGAACCGGATGTCGATTTCGTTATGGGATTTTGACTGGACTATGCATAGGCTCGTTAGTCCAGCCAAACTATAACTCCATACTTGCAGCTTAGTTGGGCAAGGGTGAAAACTAGACTTTTGCAGTCAGTTAACTCCATTGCCTCGGGGAGATGGTACTCTCTTGGTGACGCGAGGGGAGGCCGACTCACCCCCACCAGGACTGCAGGGAGCAGTATGAACTCATGTGATACCCCATCATGGACATGCTACCATGGAGTGGGCGAGTGAGTTGGGATTTATGCCACTTTTAACAATATTCCTGCAACATCACAGTCAAGGGAAACCAGAAATGAACTTCAAGTATGCCATGAGTGAGTGAATATGGTTTTACGCCGCTTTTAGCAATATTCCAGCAATATCACGGCGGGGGACACCAGAAATGGGCTTCACACATTGTACCCATGTCGGGAATCGAACCCGGGTCTTCGGCGTGACGAGCTAACACTTTAACCACAAGGCTACCCGACCGCCCCTGACATTACCTGAAGAATACCACACTGTTACACTGAATGTAAATGAACACTGTGTTTCAGTACAGGGCTACTGAAGCTGCCAAGTTTTCAGGTTGGTCACCTCATACTTCAAGATAGGCACTAAGGACATGCTGGCCACCGGATGTCCAGGTGCCGTATTACTCAAGTCACAGACAACAGGCAATGCAGGGCCTCCACATCTACTTGTTGTTCAAGGCTTAAGTACCTGGGAAGAGCGATTCAGACAGTTAATGTTGGTTCCATATTGTGCTTGTTGAATGAACAGATTGCACGTGGCATATTGATTGGCTAACCAAGCAATATAAAAAAAATTGTTTCCATAAAACAAAAAAAAGAGGAGGCTATGCCCACTAACGAACAACAGCTTCCTGATTGGCTGTTTTTTTGTGTTAAAGGTTAAGACGTTATTACTTCAGTGTGTTATTGCATTTACGGAAGTGTTAACGTAAAAAAATGGGGCACACTTTGCGGAAATCCGGATTTAAATAGTGTTCCAAACCTGGATTTCATGTTAATACCTCCTCCATAAATGAAAAAAATATTGAAATCAATACATAATTGAATGAAATCCGAGTTTGAACCGGTGACCCAGTCATCTAAGGCGCCACAATTGACCGTGGAGCTTGGCGCCAGACTCAGTCATGATCACGCAGACCCAAGGGTTTCTCAGAGAGACCTGCATCACTTCAGGCTGTGCCTTACTCACTCACTCACTCACTCGGATTGTGGGCAGGCTTGCTGTCTTTTGTATGTTACTGTTTGTGTTGATTGAAAACTATTATCAATTAAGCCAATCTGGGACTTTAGCCATGAGTCTGAAACCCATGTACAGTAAAATTTGAAAGTAGCTCATCTAGTAACAGTCCATGTAAACAGCACTAAATGCCTAAGTTCATTGTGATTGGTCGGAATGGGACACGTGATCATTAAGCAGGATGCTACAAGGACTTTGCTGACACCACACAGGTAACTCAACTGCCTGGCCTTGTGAGAATCCAGCTCCTCTAAGCCACATAACATGAATGGAGCCACATACGTCCACTCGGAACCCCAGGTTCTGTTATGAGATCGAGATAAGCCTGGCTGGTCGACACAACCAAAAAGGTCGTGAAGGCCCAGAGGTGTAGGATTTGTATAAATTCTATCCTAAACCCAAAATACCAGCATATGACCATCTCCCGGGGCTGGGCTGTCAACATCATCTGAATACCTGATGAAATGGATGTTCTGTTCACATGACATTTGGATTAGCAGTGCCGCGGACACAACTGTTCATACACGGCATGCAAATAGACATTTCCAAACTGACAATTTGTGTAAACTTCAAGGGTGGGAGAAGGAGCACATTTGTCATTATTTCATTTTCTGCATCTGTAATTTTTAACAACGAAAGAAAAAGATGAATTAGAAAGTGTTCTTGTTTTACTGAATGAGTGTTTGCTAATGGCCCTGACAAACACTGAGATCTTTACAGACATTTATTGAAATGCTGTTCATTTATCAATACAACGTGCGTGACACCACATTTCCTTGATCTCAGCTACAGATAACGAGCACAATGGGAATGCATTAAGCTCTTGTAAGTCAACAGTTGTGAACTAACATCTGTGAAAAGAACAAATTCAGATCTGCTACATTCAACCCACACTAATGAATGTCAAACATAATACACCATGTATTGACTGTAAGGAGCGCTTGCACTATCATAAGATCTTATTCATGGCATCCAAACTGTTTTGTTTTTTCACACTACTGTCAGCAATTTCCACCTTAATCATGGCCAATTCCAACGGAGAAAAGAAAACATCCTCAAACCACTGGGTTTAGTCTGAATACGCCTGTTATCCAGCTATCGAAAACAGATTGGCCAAAGTACCAATGTAATATAATATGCAGGTGAGCACAGGTGTGCATCCAAATTGTGAAAACATCAATGCACTTTTACAATTGACAATAACACCTTTGTGATGAAAACAGAATATTTCACATCCACCTATGAATATGCATGTTTTATCACACTCTCATATTGTGGTTGAGGGAACAGGTAGCCTGATACATCATCAACAATCTATTTTGTAAATCTGGATAATACAACATGTAAATTTGTCATGCATGTTTTGGAAAACCATCAAACGTTTTGTCCTGAACTTTAAACAAAGAACAGCTCAGGGAGGCAACTCTAGACAGTTGGAACAGAGAAGGGGGCAAACTCTAGACAGTTGGAACAGAGAAGGGAGGCAACTCTAGACAGTTGGAACAGCTCAGGCAGGCAACTCTAGACAGTTGGAACAGCTCAGGCAGGCAACTCTAGACAGTTGGAACAGCTCAGGGAGGCAACTCTAGACAGTTGGAACAGCTCAGGCAGGCAACTCTAGACAGTTGGAACAGCTCAGGGAGGCAACTCTAGACAGTTGGAACAGCTCAGGGAGGCAACTCTCGACCTTTGGAACAGAGAAGGGGGCAAACTCTAGACAGTTGGAACAGCTCAGGGAGGCACCTCTAGACAGTTGGAACAGCTCAGGGAGGCACCTCTAGACAGTTGGAACAGAGAAGGGGGCAAACTCTAGACAGTTGTAACAGCTCAGGCAGGCACCTCTAGACAGTTGGAACAGCTCAGGGAGGCACCTCTAGACAGTTGGAACAGCTCAGGCAGGCAACTCTAGACAGTTGGAACAGCTCAGGGAGGCAACTCTAGACAGTTTGAACAGCTCAGGCAGGCAACTTTAGACAGTTGGAACAGAGAAGGGGGCAAACTCTAGACAGTTGGAACAGAGAAGGGGGCAAACTCTAGACAGTTGGAACAGCTCAGGAAGGCACCTCTAGACAGTTGGAACAGCTCAGGCAGGCAACTCTAGACAGTTGGAACAGAGAAGGGGGAACAGTTGGAACAAGCTCCTCACAGTAATATCCTGTTCGGGGAGCTCTCTATATTATTTTTGTCACCAATCACAGCGGCTCACTCTAATAGGCTGCCACAAACCTGCTTGCAGTTGAATGCACAACCGACTGACCATTGTTACAAACAAATGATGACTGCCATGATGCCAAATACTCTTCCCACTCTTCTAAAATTATTTTCTTTGTTAATTTGAATTTCTATTTAATTTCAACTATTAAAGGGACTTAACTCTACACTGTTGGAACAGCAAAGGGAAACAACTCTACACAGTTGGAGCATTTATGGGTCACAACTCTACAGTTGGAACAGCAAAGGGACACAACTCTACACAGTTGGAGCATTAAAGGGATAGAAATCTACATAGTTGGAACATCAAAGGGACACAACTCTACACAGTTGGAGCATTAAAGGGACACAACTCTACACAGCTGGATCACAACTCTACACAGTTGAAACATTTAAGGGAGGCAACTCTACACAGTGAGTCACAGTGTCACTGCAGCTTATTGTCATGCCCATATATATAAATATATATACAATCTACAATATAAGCAGAATATTGCCAACTTCTGTGGAAAAACCATTTAGTCCAATCTAAAATGACAGGGGCTTATGGTTATAACAAAAAATGTGTTTCAGCTGTGACCCAGTAGGTGTTTAATCTTCTACAGCATATCGCTGTGCATACCTGTGTGACATGCTGTATATGGCAGCTATTAATGCATCATCTCCTTGAAATACCATACACTTTTATAATTAATTAAATAATTTGTAAATATAAATGAATACCATACACTTTTATAATGAATTAAATAATTTGTAAATATAAATAAATACCATACACTTTTATAATGAATTAAATAATTTGTAAATATAAATAAATATAATTTTGAAATGCTTCAAATATATTTCTTTATAACAAAGTAACTAAAACCAGTCTTCAATATTCCAATATTGATTTGTCAAACATAGCTATCATGCTAAAAACTGGTGACAGAGAAATCTGTGATGAGGATTAGACTGAGAAATCCTGAAGATAGTTGTCATTGTGCCGGGGGAGGCATACTGAGGCACACTGAAGCTGAATGGATGGGTCTGAGGGGAGGGGGGGAGTGAGTGGGTGAGTGTAGGATTTCACATGACGGAGAAATGTGCATCCAGTACTCACAAATATATAAAATGAACGCAGAAGAAATATATATTGCATCCTTAAGGAAGCACAATAATGTTCATGGTACCAAATTCTTGACAAATAAAATGAGTCTTGTGAAGTAATTATCAAATCTAACAGAGCAGAATACTACACCATTTCATCACTGTACAGGACCTCATATTTCCGTTAAGGACCCTTGAAATCAATTACTGGGTGTCCCCCGGAACCCTAGTTTTGTAGGTCATGGTAAAACCCCATGAGTAAGATGGTTGGTTGAGGAGCAGCTAGCACGTAATCGGTTTTGCCATATAGTCAAGTGGAGCTCATATTTACAAATCAATTACCCATGAGCACAGATCAAAGTTGGTATCAAGCTGTCATTACGAGCTGGATTCCACAACTAGATTCTGTCACGATGAGATGTAAGAATCGTCTGTACGCTGTCATTCTGTCATGGAAGGGATCCATTTCATTTGATGTGTATTGGCGATGTATTGCTGTATTGACTCATCAACACGTGAAGCCCCTCCCACTGTGTATGGTTTCATGGGCTTAGGCATCGTTCCGACGTCGTGATCAGTTCCTCGAGGTGCTTAGGATTGCTTACCAAGTCTTAACAGGTTCTGTGACATGTGTACTAAACACACTGTTCACACATGGTGCAAGAAGTTGGAAACGTTTGTTTGTAACAGTTGGCTAATGCTACAATGTGCAATATGCTTCAGTGAAACACAATCCACTGTCACACACAAACCCCTGGTTGATGTCATGAACACCAACCAATGTTGCCATCGAGGTAGGGTGAAACACAATCCACTGTCACACACAAACCCCTGGTTGATGTCATGAACACCAACCAATGTTGCCATTGAGGTAGGGTGAGACACAATCCACTGTCACACACAAACCCCTGGTTGATGTCATGAACACCAACCAATGTTGCCATCGAGGTAGGGTGAGACACAATCCACTGTCACACACAAACCCCTGGTTCATGTCATGAACACCAAACAATGTTGCCATCGAGGTAGGGTGAGACACAATCCACTGTCACACACAAACCCCTGGTTCATGTCATGAACACCAACCTATGTTGCCATCGAGGTAGGGTGAGACACAATCCACTGTCACACACAAACCCCTGGTTCATGTCATGAACACCAACCTATGTTGCCATCGAGGTAGGGTGAAACACAATCCACTGTCACACACAAACCCCTGGTTCATATCATGAACACCAATGTCATGTGGACAAGATGTACGATCTTACATCACAAGGTGTGATGGAGTCATCCCACCGGTGACATCCCTACCTTGTCAACTTCCTAGCAGGGTTAACCTCTTTGGTGATGTGGACAAGATGTCTGATCTTACATCAGAAGGTTTGATGGAGTCATCCCTAAGGTGACATCCCTACCTTGTCAACTTCCTGGCAGGGTTAACCTCTTTGGTCATGTGGACAAGATGTCTGATCTTACATCAGAAGGTTTGTGGTTTGATTCATGGCAGGGAAGCAGGAATTCTTTTAGCCATTACACATACATACCAAATCAAAAACACATGTCACCTTTTCAAAGCAATACCAGCCTTATTACAGAACCCAATTACCACAGAAGACTGCAAATAAATAAGACTCAAGGTCAAGGTGATCTCCTGGAGGTCAAAGATGAACACACCAGAGTAGAGAGCCCAAGGGTGTTGACATAAACTCCAATAGTTTGGCCTGTAACCTCAGTTTTAGAGTCTGTCTTCTAAATACACTCTGTCCATATAAACACGTACCAGAAGCATGAGACTACTTTCCATTAAAGCAAGAGTGGGACCCATAAGTAGCAATTAGCATGGAGCTGGTGACTAATGTAGTGTGAAGCAACTGGTCCACAATTAACAAACCTTTTCCACATTGTACAGCTATCAATTAACAGCCTCCTTACAGATCTAAAACAGGTTTAGTACAACCCATACAGACATGTTTTTAAAACAATTCCAGTGTGTTGCTTGAAAATACTTTAACGAAAATTCATCAATCTTTATAAGAGGACCTAGAAATGGAATTTTTAAACTATGTAGGCCATTCCTTCAATGTCTGGGGAGTGGAAACAGTCATGGACTATTTTTTAACACATTTACTAAGCATCACAACAGAAATTCAAACATTTCAGACCATACAACACAATTGACATAAGGAGCAGTAAAGTGGGCGACGTGAAATGGGGTTGAACGTCACACTCAAGATTATTTACTATAGCGATGTCATGACAGTCAGTATAGCTACGAACTCTAAACTAGACTTAAAAAACAACCAAATTTGTAAGGCGGGAGAAGTCACATTCACATCTAATAGTGACATTTAGAAGCTGTGTATCGTATCAATGAAGAGTAACAATGAATGAAACTCTTTTATTCAAATAGAAATAATTTTTGAATAAAAGTTATTGTAATCCTTTGTTTGTTCGCTTGTTGTTTAACGCTGCATATACGTAGTATACAGTCAATAGAGATACGTAGCATACAGTCAATAGATATACGTAGCATACAGTCATTAGAGATACATAGCATACAGTCAATAGATATACGTAGCATACAGTCAATAGAGATACATAGCATACAGTCAATAGTGATATGTAGCATACAGTCAATAGTGATACATAGCATACAGTCAATAGATATACATAGCATACAGTCAATAGAGATACATAGCATACAGTCAATAGATATACGTAGCATACAGTCAATAGAGATACATAGCATACAGTCAATAGTGATATGTAGCATACAGTCAATAGTGATACGTAGCATACAGTCAATAGATATACGTAGCATACAGTCAATAGAGATACATAGCATACAGTCAATAGTGATATGTAGCATACAGTCAATAGTGATACGTAGCATACAGTCAATAGAGATACATAGCATACAGTCATTAGAGATACGTAGCATACAGTCAATAGAGATACGTAGCATACAGTCAATAGATATACGTAGCATACAGTCAATAGAGATACGTAGCATACAGTCAATAGATATACGTAGCATACAGTCAATAGATATACGTAGCATACAGTCAATAGAGATACGTAGCATACAGTCAATAGATATACGTGGCATACAGTCAATAGATATACGTAGCATACAGTCAATAGAGATACGTAGCATACAGTCAATAGATATACGTAGCATACAGTCAATAGATATACGTAGCATACAGTCAATAGATATACGTAGCATACAGTCAATAGTGATATGTAGCATACAGTCAATAGTGATACGTAGCATACAGTCAATAGATATACGTAGCATACAGTCAATAGAGATACGTAGCATACAGTCAATAGAGATACGTAGCATACAGTCAATAGAGATACGTAGCATAGTCAATAGATATACGTAGCATACAGTCAATAGAGATACATAGCATACAGTCAATAGATATACGTAGCATACAGTCAATAGATATACGTAGCATACAGTCAATAGTTATACGTAGCATACAGTCAATAGAGATACGTAGCATACAGTCAATAGAGATACGTAGCATACAGTCAATAGAGATACGTAGCATACAGTCAATAGTTATACGTAGCATACAGTCAATAGAGATACGTAGCATACAGTCAATAGATATACGTGGCATACAGTCAATAGAGATACGTAGCATTCAGTCAATAGATCTATGTAGCATACAGTCAATAGATATACGTAGCATACAGTCAATAGAGATACGTAGCATATAGTCAATAGTGATACGTAGCATACAGTCAATAGTGATACGTAGCATACAGTCAATAGATATACGTAGCATACAGTCCATCAGTCCTGTGAACATCAACTGGTCTGATCATGCCTGTGAATCAAGGCAGCATTATTAGTATAATCCACTCTGGTCACTGCTTGATCATAATCAGTCATGGAGAAAGAATATTTCGATGACCTTGTTCTGGAGACATAAAAGTTACTAATCACAGGGAAAAATCAATCTGTGCATGATACCATGGTTAGTTAAATATCAATGTTAGTGTTGTGCCATAATTAGTTCAAATATCAATGTCAGTGTTGAGCCATAATTAGTTCAAATATCAATGTCAGTGTAGAGCCATAATTAGCTAAAATATCAATGTCAGTGTTGAGCCATAATTAGCTAAAATATCAATGTCAGTGTTGAGCCATAATTAGCTAAAATATCAATGTCAGTGTTGAGCCATAATTAGCTAAAATATCAATGTCAGTTTAGAGCCATAATTAGTTCAAATATCAATGTCAGTTTAGAGCCATAATTAGTTCAAATATTAATGTCAGTGTAGAGCCATAATTTGTTGAAACATAGTGAGTGAGTATGGATTTACGCCGCTTTTAGCAATATTCCAGCAATATCACAGCGGGGGACACCACAAATGGGCTTCACACATCGTACCCATGTGGGGAATCAAACCTGTGTCTTCGGCATGACGAGCGAATGCTTTAACCACTGGGCTACCCAACCGCCCGTTGAAACATAGATTTCTGTGCAGACACAATTAGCTAAAATACAAATGCCTGTGTAGTCATTATTTGTAAAAATATCCATTTCAGCATAATTATCTAATTAGTGGCCTCTTACAACAAGTAAGCCTGAAGTCGTGACTCCTCACCAGGGAGCAGCTGGACCCACTGAGGTGACGGCAGCCATATGTTGAGTGGACTGAACTGGCCTCAGACCACAGCACTAGTTAACTGCTCCCCGCAAAACCCTCCCCTCCAATTTAACCCTGACCAGGAAGGAAAATAGGAGACTCTGATGTCATGTCTAATGGACTGCTCAGCCTGTAACCAAATCAAAGTGAGTGACTTAAAAGAAAGATTAGACAATATATTTTTTTCTGAAATGTTTTCCATTCACAATCTACAGATGGTGCTGACTCCATTTGTCTGTCTTTCCTATCCTGATACAAATATATCAAATACAGCCTATGCAAGTCTATAATGTTTGGATTACTGCATTATCTGAAAATGAAGAGAGTCTCTGGGTGCCTTTTTATTATATTTTTATTAAGATAATTTAAGAACTGTTTTAACAATATGTTCATTTCAGAGACTAGATGTTAGTCAATGACTCCTGCTGAAAACTATGCTACCCCGACATCAAAGCCAATGGGTGTTTGTGTCGGTGGAGACCATTCTGGTGTCGGGTCATGCTCCCTGTGACCATTGTTGACAGTGTTGCTGTGAAATCTAGATGGTGGATCCCGACTGATATGTTGCTGTTTAAATGATGTTAAGTGGAAGGTTACTCAGCATGCAGCAGGAGAACATAACAGATAGTAGTTATTGTGGGTTGTCTTAAGTCTGTCATACAGACCCTGACACAAATATATCCAAGAATATAATAGTGGGAAAGTCTAGATTACTGAAGTAGAAGAGTACAAGGTCTCTGGGCTCTTTTTTATTATATTTTATTGAGATAACTGTATTTTTCTGTAAGATATGTTCATTTCAGAGACTAGATGTTGGTCCTTGCTGCCATGTCAATGTAGATATTGATTACTGTGGGCTGTCAGTAGTCTGTCATACAGATTGAAAGAAAAATATCTAAAAGAGTCCATGCAAGTCTATAATGTTGGACGAGTCTAGATTACTGCAGTATGCTGGAAGAGTCTCTGTGCTCGTTTGTATTATATTTTATTGAGATAATTTAACAGCTATTCTTTTCTGTAAGATGTGTTCATTTCAGAGACTAGACTTAGGTCCAGGCTGTCATGTCAATGTAGAAAACAAAGACAAATTGTGGTTCAGGTCAACGCAACTGAGATCTCCATCTCCATCACAGAGCCTGGCATTCTGAATCACATCGCAGGCAACCTGCTTATTTTATAATTCCAATTTCTTCGTTGCAAAACTCATCTGTGAAACCTATGTGATGAGTCTGTCAAGTCACAATAACAGTGAGTGATCAACATGCTGCTTTGAATAGTATTCCAGTTATATCACATCACACCAACATGCTGTGGGAGAAAGGGCTGACGTGAGGCAGATCTTAGATGCTTACCACTTTGGCAAAACTCACAGGCATGTGTATGGTGCTGACAAACCTAGAAACTCGGATTTAAACCCACAATCATAGGTTTCTGGAGTGCCAAAGGGACACAACTCTGCACCAAGAATTGCGGCACCTTAGTGGCTGGGCCATCCTTTCCCTCCAACCGTCTTGGGTCTCAGATACTACTCTGTGAACATGAATATCCATAGAACCTGATGATATATGATTTATCACCCGACAGTCATGTGAAGCAGCTGGAGGGATTACTGGGTATGTATGTCTGTCCTGGGAATACCAACTCACAGGTGATCAAACTTGTGACATATAGACAACAATTTATGTCCTATAATAACAACATATTGTGGCCACTGTGTTCCCTCTCCTTGAAACGTCCCCTTTTAATGGTGATGAAACATTTTAAACTTCATTTGTTCTAAATGACAGCTGGACCTTCAATATACAGTACTCTGTATTAAACACCCTGCTTCAGATGGTGCCCCGAACCAACATATCTGAATGCAATATTTATAAGCACCCCTACTAAGACGCTACATTTTCATGACAGTCTGTATTCTTGTGTATATTTCAGATTTGTATATACAAGGGGTATCGAGGTACTTAGCAGCTATCATGGGAACAGTCTTAGTTTAAATGACGTTTGAACTAAGTAGGGCTGGGATGGGTAACTCGGGTCCTCGAGATGGGAGGGTACTGTTTGTTTGTTTGTTTGTTGCTTAATACCGCACTCAGCAATATTCCAGCTATATGACAATGGTCTGTAAATAATCAAGTCTGAACCAGACAATCCAGTGAGCAACATCATGAGAATCGATCCACACAAATGGGATGATGACATGCATCAACCAAGTCAGCGAGCCTGACCATCCGATCCTGTTAGTCGCCTCTTACGACAAGCATAGTCCACTTTTACGGCAAGAATGGGTTGCTGAAGACCTATTCTACCCCGGATCTTCACGTGTCCGGGGGAACTGAGTAGGGCCCGGGTATCCACAGAACTACCCAGACCTGTGGGTAGTCAAGTAATATAACGTTTAATGAGAAACATTCACTAATATTCCATGGTTACCTACAAGTCACTAATGTTTGCATATCTTTCTGACCATTCGCACATTCC
The DNA here is from genome assembly GCF_023055435.1 of Haliotis rufescens. Classification (NCBI taxonomy): domain Eukaryota; kingdom Metazoa; phylum Mollusca; class Gastropoda; order Lepetellida; family Haliotidae; genus Haliotis; species Haliotis rufescens. Next base: position 1,811,904 of record NW_025964112.1, read on the forward strand.
TTCTGACTTTTATATGTTTTGAGTAAAAATACCGCTTCAGTCGACTTCAGTGTATGCAAGACCTGATCGTTTATAGTTGTACCTAAATACTTTTTTCCAGGGGTCCAGTAAAACAATTCCTAAATGCACATTTTGTACCCAACTCTTGACGGTACAGTAGGGTCCCAGTTGTGTAGGGTAACAGGGGGTCGCGTACCCTGGTCGTAAATTTGGCCCCGTCCCAGCCATAGAACTGAGTTTGTTCTCTACCATGTGTTTTCGGAAAACCAATGTATCAACCAAGTCAGCGAGCCTGACCATCCGATCCTGTTAGTCGCCTCTTACGACAAGCATAGTCCACTTTTACGGCAAGAATGGGTTGCTGAAGACCTATTCTACCCCGGATCTTCACGTGTCCGGGGGAACTGAGTAGGGCCCGGGTATCCACAGAACTACCCAGACCTGTGGGTAGTCAAGTAATATAACGTTTAATGAGAAACATTCACTAATATTCCATGGTTACCTACAAGTCACTAATGTTTGCATATCTTTCTGACCATTCGCACATTCCTTCTGACTTTTATATGTTTTGAGTAAAAATACCGCTTCAGTCGACTTCAGTGTATGCAAGACCTGATCGTTTATAGTTGTACCTAAATACTTTTTTCCAGGGGTCCAGTAAAACAATTCCTAAATGCACATTTTGTACCCAACTCTTGACGGTACAGTAGGGTCCCAGTTGTGTAGGGTAACAGGGGGTCGCGTACCCTGGTCGTAAATTTGGCCCCGTCCCAGCCATAGAACTGAGTTTGTTCTCTACCATGTGTTTTCGGAAAACCAATGTAACTTGTGTATGGTTTTAATAAGGCTCCCTCTTTGTCAATTTACTAAGTCCCTGAAGCACTTATTACGATGAATACGGTAATCAATAGGAATCTTGTTCGGGACAGAAAATATGTGACTTCTTCAAGACTTACAGTTTGCTTCAATGAAAGAGGGGACACTGAGAACTAGAGATAGAATAGACGTCAAGAACTAATTATGACCCAAACACAACTGTCTTCAGGATATCCTGGGTTCAATAGCTTCGTGAGTGTAAAATTGAAGGCACAAAGTATAAAATATCAGACCCCATCTTTCTGTTTGACCCGGTAGTTGTCAATTTGTCCCACATCCTCCTCAGGTCTACAATATCATATTAACACTCGTAAATATCTTATATGATTCCACACTTGGTTAAGTTCAATATCCACACTGGCAAAGTGTACCCCACAAATGAGAGCACCTCCTGCACTGTATTCTGTCAAGGCCTTGTACCAACACTTCACTGTAGAGAAGAGATGTTTATTAGATTTATGAATCCATTACAGCTACACAGATGTGGAAGCAAAACACTCCCAGTGCACTGGCTCCATCCACAGTAGAAGTAAAACCAAGGAGGTTGCCTCTGTGAGGGTGTGATTCATTTATCTCAAATACATCAGTACAACAACACAATCTACAGGTGAAATGTCAGTCTGAGAACACAATCTACAGGCAACACTTTAGTCTGAGAACACAATCTACACGTGAAACCTCACGCACAGAACACAATCTACACGTGAAACTTCAGAACACAATCTTCAGAAACTACAGTCTCAGAACACAATCTACAGGCAGCACTTTAGTCTGAGAACACAATCAATAGTCAAAACTTCAGTCACAGAACACAATCTACTGGTGAAACTTCAGTCACAGAACACAATCAATAGGCAAAACTTCAGTCACAGAACACAATCAATAGGCAATGCTTCAGTCACAGAACACAATCTACAGGCAATGCTTCAGTCACAGAACACAATCTGCAGGCAATGCTTCAGTCACTGAACACAATCTACAAAACGGTCTCTCCCATGAGGACTGCATCAGAGCCATTCATCATTATAGTCAACATGTGGGTAACAGAAGAGAATATATGGATGTCAACTTCTTTATAATGAGGAACACAACGGAATATATGCTTACTCCTTCATCAGGTGAATGAATGCCATGAGGCAGAGAGCATATCTATGTACATGTAAGGACAACAAAATTAATGAGATAACAAAAGGTGGAAAATAACAAAGGGTAGAATCTAAGACTGGAAACCAACAGATGATTGGTGCTGATAGGTGATTAGCAATAGACAATGGAAGCCAACACTTTAGAGTAATTAGCGCTGATAGTATGGAAGTCAGTAATTAAGTTATCATAGATAAGTAATAAGCAATGGTAACTGGGCAGTCGGGAGGCCAGGGGTATTTAGCACTGATTGGTGAAAGAATGGACATAGCAATGGGCACATGGAAGCCAGCTAGGTAATTGCACCGACAAAGATCAAAGCAAGAAGTCCCAAGCACCAGGCAGATAGGTTCCCTGGTCACGGTTCATGGCTGGCTGGTGTCTCCTGATGTCAATGGCTTCTTGTAGTTTCCTTTGTCGCCAGTTGTTGTTGGTAGACAGGACTTTGGTGGCTTCCCACATGATGTTATGGTCTTGGTTCTCCAGGATGTGTTCGGAAATAGCGGATTTCAGGTCAAGTTTGTTAACAGAGGTCTGATGTTCTTTGAGTCTGGTGTTGAAGGGTCTGAGGGTTTCTCCAATGTACTGGTGGCCACAGTTGCAGGGGATCTAGTATATACATCCTCGGGGGTTGGGACTTATGCTGCTTGTGCCTCTGCCATTGGCTTGTAGATGGGTCTTGATGGACCTGCCGCTAGAGAAGGTGACATCTATGTTGGCTCTCCATAAATTCTCTTCCTTATGTGTATCTCTTCTAAATGCCTTTCAAAGACCATGTTGCATAACAATGAATAATTCAGCTCAATAGTTTTCTAACTTATACCAATAATAATAAAAAAGAAATTAACATGAGCTAATTTTGAAATCTTTTATAAGGCCTCATTGGAAATGATTAATTTCATAAAAATGGGCAATGCCTGAAAATGTAGTTTAATTTCAGTCAACATGAGGTCTTAAATTCATTACATAGAAAATGACTCGAAAATCAATTTGATGTTGTCCTCTCTCTTGCCATTTGATATGCGCATATAAAAGTGTAATGCATCACAAGTGTCCAATTTACAAGCGCTTCAAATAAATTTCCCTTTCACAACTTCCTAAATGACCTGTGATAATCTAAAAGTTGTTCATTTGACACAAGAGAAACTCCGATCTAGTGATGTCACTGTAACAGTACCTCATTCCAAGGGAGCTTACCTCATACCCAAATGATATAAATGAAGACACTGTTGAGATTGCTGAAGAATCAGAAGAAGACAGATGCATGAAATAACAGCATGAGTGAGTGAGTGAGTGAGTTAAAATTAGTAAGTTAGTGAATGATGAATGGTGCTCCCTGAGTTTCATCATAAGTACAGTAGCAACAACAAAAGAAATGCTTGGGGCGAGACATTTAATCATATTTCCTTCTTACAAGATAGTTTCGGGCGACAAGGTGTCTCTTTCACTGTTTCTTGTACAAAGATATTGATTACACTCCCACACTGTGACAATCAAAATTAGTTTTATGGAAAACTGCATCAACTTTCTCATAGCATTTGATCTGAAATTGTCTGATCAATTGGTCTGGAAAACTTTTACAATTATGTTTAAATTCTGCTCAAACAGCATTTCCAAATACATCGTTAACTTTTAGAGAGCTGGGTTTAATAAAGTAAAGACATTATCAACCATTTGACTGACACTACGCAATATGTCATTTGAATTATTTGGACAGCTTCACTTTTGTTTGTAAGAAAAAACTGACCTAGAAAATATCATATTCCTGTTTATTGATTTCCATCACCCCAAACCAGAATGGATAATTATGTTGAAATAATACTATAAAAAGAACTACTGTATTGTGTATAATGCACACCCAAGTATAATGCGCAACCCCCTCTAGCAGACCAAAATCTTTTTTGAATGTTATGCGCAGAAAAAATTTACACCATACCCCTTCAGCAAATTCCGCTAAACGAACGGGTGATAAGAAACTTGATCAGTACAAATTGGAAATTAGAGATTAAAAAATCACCAGAAATGTTCATTTACCATTTAAATTGTATTTTTTGTTCTGCTAGGCATTGTTTTACATGCAGGGATTAAGATTACCTTGTGTATTTTCTCGTAAACTAGGCCGGAAACACCAATCAACTGTAAACACGTTTTCTTGAAATCCTCCGGTGATTCGGTTCAAACTTACCCAATGATATAACTTTAAGAGATTTTGATGCAAGCATCAGGAAAAATTGTATTTGAAACTATTTTTTTTATCAGGAATAATATATTCCAATATCATGTAATTTTAGTTGCAGCTTTTACTAAATATATTTAAAATAATAATAACCCTATGCATAGCACTTCGGTGCAGCTGATGGCTGTTGTGGGTTATTTTTTTTCACATGGAACAATTTGACCAGTCATCGTCGAGGCTCCCTTGCACGTGATTGCGAGAACTACATGTTGATATAGAATCGTCAAACTACAACAATTATGACTTTCAATGAGTCAAAGTATGGCATTTATGATATATGTATCCATTCTCTGTCAACTAAAGTTCATTTCGAGGTGCAAATAGTGGTAATCTGACCGGGGTTGCTGTTAATAACGGTGAGTTGTGTGATCTTCTGATCGCTTCACAAAATAAAAAATTCACAAAATTAATTAAAACAATATAAAAAAGGAATTTTGAATGAAATTAATGAGATAAGTAACAAACATAAGTCCAGATATACAATAAACACTTTTTATAACCAGACTACAAGATTACATTGTGTACTCCAGTGCGGATTTGTTGATATTGTATTTCCAATGATACGTGCTCACAGTAATGTCTTTGCGTTGGGGAAAAAACCCCATCAAAATTCATTATGGCATGTGTAATGCACACCCACTTCTACACAGCTGTGTTTTTTGGGGAAAAACTGCGCACTATACTCAAGAAAATTGGGTCAAAATTTTGTTCAGAAGCTCACCTTCCTCAATGATCCTACCTCTAAGCAGCATCTCTGTATTAAGCTCAAATCATAATCTCTTTTTTATCATCCCAAACTGGCTCCCACAGGAGATATTGCTTGGGTGAGATCAAGCATATCTATATTGTAGACATCACTGCAATGAAATTGCATCACAATGCTTTACAGACCATTGTGACATCATTGTTACCATGAAGTCCCAATGAAATGACATCACTAATGTCTCTGCTACTGAAGCTGTTTGTAGTACTTTTTTTACACTTAAGACTCTGCTTATTACTGTCTACAAACTGAAAAAGTTGGAAGAATGATGTTGGATGATAAATAAAATATCACCCGAGTGTCTTTTGATATCAAATATATCAACACTCAAGCCTCAGAGTTTTTCCACTTTTATCAACTCGTGTTGATATATTTGAGAATCAAAAGACACTCGGGTGAGATTCTCTGTATATACCATATTAGTTAACCCTTGATAAGGAGTGAGTGTGTTGGTTTAACGCTGCTCTGAACAGTATCCAAGTAAAATCAAAGTGTGCCAGCTTGATGTGGGAGGAAAGCTCAAAGTGATGCAGGTCTTTCCACTTTCATGAAACCCTTTAATGAGCACGGGTTGGGTGCTGACAAACCCAGAAACATAATTGGGTTGAACTGGGATTCGAACCCTCGGTCATAAGTTTCTGGAGCGCCCCCCTTGACAGAGTTTGGTCTTCATGGTGTTCAAGCCTGGATTCACCCAACTTAGGGTCCTGGGTTTGTGAGTCCTTGTTTCTCATCAATATCATAGACACATGCTAATCACTCACTCACCCACTGCCCTCGTGAGATTGGTATCTTCACACTTTCACTGTCGAGTGAGTGAGTGAGTGAGCATGGTTTTACGCCGCTTTAAGCAATATCACGGCGGGGGACACCAGAAATGGGCTTCACACATTGTACCCATGTCGGGAATCGAACCCGGGTCTTCGGCGTGACGAGCGAACGCTTTTACCACCAGGCTACCCGACCGCCCCTTTCACTGTCGAGACTGTTGCCTCACAGGAGAGCTTCATCAAGAGCTAGCTTGATCTATACAACTCAAAACAAGTTAAACAACATCCAGTTTTGTCATATAAATATAGTTAATAAGTCATGGCATAGTATTAAGAAAGAATCAGGTGTTCTTTGACTTCTTTTGAACAGTATATAAACCCAAACAGGAACATTTACTTTGTACATTTATCATTAATATTACAGAACAAGAAACAGAAACTTGACCTCGTGTTAAAACATTGTTATTGTAAAGAAATTGCATGTGAGTAAGTGACTAACCTGATTTCACAGTTACTGATTAGATGTATTGAACTTGCAGGACACATTTTAACTGATATGATTATCAGTGTTTATATGAATGTTGTTATCACTGAACACGTTAACTTCCGGACAGAGCTATTGTAATCAGCGGTTAAGCCATTAATCACCTTCTCATTGAAACTCATAATACTCATAAACATCTGACACATCTCACATGCCACCGGGCAGTCAGTCATCTGACACACAGGCCATTGTCCGTACTGTGTTCATTTTTGAGCTAAAGAAACTGGAAACACAACAATTTCCGCAAAACTGACACAGCGCCGATCTCCAGCCGATCAACCCCACTGAAGCAGCACCGATCTCAAACTGATTACTTTAACTGATTACTCGAGTAAAGCCCCTTGGATTTGTCAGCTTTTATAAAATTATAGTCTGTTCAAAAATCTGTCTACTTTATTGACCAATTTGATTGTCAAGCATTAAGGAAATGTGATTATATTTTCTGGGGCAACAATATTAGCTTAGGAAAGGGCTTCCTGTTGGCAAGACTTCATCACGTTAATGCTGACATCCCTCCATCGCTATCTGTCATGTGTGGATGACAAGCCACAAGACATATACTGCTTCAATGATTTCCCTGACAATATTTCCCTTTTTTCCTGTTTAACTCAGTGTGTCTAATCTTGCTGTCCTAACAACTGCTTACACAAAGTATTTAATGGCTGAAAACTTGAGAGTTTGCAATTTGATTTCTGTCTTGCGTGGTCAGAAGGAATTTTATCTAGAAAAAAATAAATAAATATTTTCAACGATTTAATAGGAGAACAGCACTGGGTGAGTGAGTTCGGTTTTACGCTGCTTTTAGCAATATTCCAGCTTTGTCACGACAGGGAACACCGGAAATGTACCCATGTGTGGGATTGAACCCGATCCTTTGGTGTGACAAGCGGTCACCTTCACCACCAGACAACCCATCGACCCTTAATTCAACCAAAGTGCCATGAGTGAGTATGTGAATTTGGTTTTATGCAGCTTAAAGCAATATTCCAGCTATGTCATGACAGGGGATACCAGAAATGGGAATCAAACTTGGGTCTTCGGGGTGACGAGCGAATACTTTAACCACCAGGTTACCCCATCGCACTTGAAGTGCCACGAAAAAAGCACATTATATATAACTTTCAAAACTATTGTTATGAACTCTACAGCCCTGTGCAGTATATCCATTAATACTAGAGCAGGGCTTGTTAGAATATAACGTTTCATAGCTCCGGCAAGTTAAAACTGCCCTGCTTGCTGGTTGGCAGCCGGGGCCGTGACTCTTCATTGGAGGTGTATTCCATGCTTTGTTTGTTTGGGTTTGTTTGTTGTTTAACAACACACCCAGCAATATTCCAGTGAAATAACAGTTGTCTTTAAATAATCAAGTCAGGACAGTGAGTCTGACCACCCAATCCCATCTGTTGCCTCTTATGACAAGCATGGGTTGCTGAAGACCTATTCTAACCCAGATCTTCAAGGAGGTAGACAAGCATAGGTTGCTGAAGACCTATTCTACCCCAGATCTTCATGGAGGGAGACGAGCATAGGTTGCTGAAGACCTATTCTAACCCAGATCTTCATGAAGGGAGACAAGCATGGGTTGCTGAAGACCTATTCTAACCCAGATCTTCAAGGAGGTAGACAAGCATAGGTTGCTGAAGACCTATTCTAACCCAGATCTTCAAGGAGGGAGACAAGCATAGGTTGCTGCAGACCTATTCTAACCCGGATCGTCATGGAGGGAGACAAGCATAGGTTGCTGAAGACCTATTCTACCCCAGATCTTCATGGAGGGAGACAAGCATGGGCTGCTGAAGACCTATTCTAATCAGTATCATTATGTGGCCTTTCTTGTTTTATGCCGCAAGGAGTGTGACCAAAAGGTTGTATGGTGATGCTGCCAATGAATATTGCATTTTGTTGGAGTCATTGTATAACATGACCTTTATGAAAATTAGAAATCGATTTGTTTTCTTTTCAACCTTATTTAATTTGTGCTTTTTGCAAATGAATATTGCATCTACTTTGAGTCATTGTATAATATAACCTTTATGAAAATGAGAAAGTTGGTTTGGTTTTTATTAAAACTAAATTAATTTGTGTTTCACAATTCCTAATGGTTCACAATCGAAACCTCAAAAGAGGCTGATTAGGACCAAATCAACTCATGTCCCTTAGATCAAGCTAAGGGTTATGAAAAAGGAAAGATGCAAAAATAGGGACAACGTTAAAAATATATAATCTGAAGACTTAAGTTTAACAAAATACACTGGACAAATACCATTGAACAAGAATTGGGACCGGTGATGTTTATGATCAAGGTGGTCCAATTGGTCAGAGGTGATTTCCCATATTTCACCTGTATATATAGACACTGTCTTAGTGAGTCTAGCATGCTGTCTCATGTCAAGCCAGCAATATTCCTGCTATGTCTTGGCAGCCTATAAGTGAGTGAGTGAGTGAGTGAGTGAGTGAGTGAGTGAGTGAGTGAGTGAGTGAGTGAGTATGGTTTTACGGCGCTTTTAGCAATATTCCAGCAATATCACGGCGGGGAACACAAGAAATGGGCTTCACACATTGTACCCATGTCGGGAATCGAACCCGGGTCTTCGGCGTGACAAGCGAACGCTTTAACCACTAGGCTACCAGACCGCCCCTGGCAGCCTATAAATGATGAAGTCTGGACCAGACAAACCAGTGACTGAAAGCATTAGGAATGGTCCATGTCGTCAGGGCAATCAGGAACAAACCCAAGTCAGCAGGTGCCCTGCAGCTGACATATCCTGCCCCACTGGTGGCACAATCACAAACACTTGCAAAGGCAAGTCAAAACAAGCATGTGGTACAGTGGACTAACTGACTCTCACAAATAGCCACAGGGGGTGAATGAACAAAACTTTTCTCGTTATAAATTGATACAATATAAGATGGAAAAAATAAGTGACATTGTTTAAAACAGATGATTTGTAAATCTTGCATAAGTTCTGTGAGATCAGGGGCGTTTGCTCGTCAAGTGAAAGACATGGATTCGATCCCCGACATGGGTACAATGTGTGAAGTCCATTTCTGATGTCCCCCACCGTGATATTGCTGGAATATTGCTAAAAGCGGTGTAAAACCCTACTCACTCACTCAATCACTCACTCACTGCAAGACCAGGGACCATGGCGCATCACCTGTGGCTGGGAACAGAGGAACCCTGCATGGAGCTTGGAATACCCTGGAACCATGTGTTCTGTGTAGGGATGGCAGTAACAACTGTCAACTGCTGCACCAACAGCTCCAAGTTCATGCCACAACAACATCACTCATCAAGTATTGATTTCTCATCTGGAACTGTTACATCAGATTATTCAAACTTCAATGCAGTCAAGACTTAACATGCTGACAGCCATTGATCATACATCTTCTTCTTCCATGACAAAACACTTTGTAAAAAAGGCAAATGTTACACTTATTGATGAGTGCCATGTGCCAGTTGGAGGAATTCAGTTGATATGAAAGACAGATAAAACTAATTGCATATCCTGTACGAAGTAGTCATCAAAATCAATTTCATGTAAGGAAATATGAAAACAATCCCGATCAAGATGGCAAGGATTAAAATATGGGAAACGAGTGGGCGGGCAGTTTCAGACTTCAATTCACTCATCACTTTGATATTAGAAGCTCCGGATGGACAGCGCATGTGTCATAATCAAGACTGTCAGTACAGGATGAGCGTTCATTTGTTTAAATAAAGAGGGTGAAAAAGACGAAATCAGTTACCTGTTCATACATCAGTGCCAACTTTGACATTTTGATGACAGACAATACCATTTGAACCCTGCTGACAATAAGATTATCTTGCAAATACATCAGATGAAAAAAAATAAAAGTTCACCAACTAACTCCAATTTACAAATCCATGACGGAACCACAATGGTTATTTCCTTGTTTCATTAGAATTGTCCCATTTTACAGAATGGTTTTGATTTATAAAGAGAGATGTTATGATGGACCAATTTTATTTCTGGTTTTAAAGGTTGATGCTCAGATGCAAGGGCTAAACAAGTACTCCGGATGTCTTGAGGTAGAAAACATGGAAGCAACTAAATGTGAATACAGAGCCTTTCCTTTTAATTCTTTATTTACAGATCCACCGACGCAAATTCTCATAAATGTAAATTAAAATAAACAATATCCTGCTGCTATTCATGTCTGTTAATTAATTTCAGTAATGAAGAAATCTTCAAAGTCAGTGAGTGTAAAAAGGGTCACACCTCTTTAAAAAAAACAACATGTGTTCATTCAATTACCAGTCCCAAAGTTTTGGGAAAATAATCAATAAACATGTGATTAAAATCAAAGGCATGAAAGTTGTCCAAATTGAATAAATACAAAACTACATCCATGCCGCAGCTCCAATAACCATGCTGCCAATCAAATACACTATTACTTCTGTTGATTTCTTGTAGACACCTTATTAAACTTTCTACACAAGTAGCATATTGGTTTGGCAGAATCATACTGTGAAGTGAGTGTGAGTGTGAGGTTTTATGCCGCTTTTAGCAATATTACTGAAATATGATCGATGGAGACACCAAAAATGGGCTTTACACTTTGTACCTATAATGTGAGGAATCAAACTCAGGACTTCAGCATGACAAGCTAACACTTTAACCACTGGGCTACCCAGCCACCACATCAAAGAAGTAAGTCATGTCAACTAGTCATGTGTAGTGTGAATCAAGGACCTAGCATGTGATACAGCTCATAGCAACCTTGGTTGTCAATACTCTGGATGTCTTCCAACTGTAAACGTATCAGAAACAAATGATGTGTAGCGGCCATAAAATTCAGAGTCCCGTGATGGGATTCGAACCACGGACCTTCTGATCAGAGGTCGGACGCCTTGTCCACATGACCAAAGAGGTTAACCCCGTCAGCAAGCTGACAAGGTAAGGATGTCATCTGTGAGATGACTCCACGCCCTGCTACATACTCCCCAGTCAACAGAAGGCACGTCCCGGGCCGCATAGTAGGGTACTGAGGCTTATTTTGCTAAAATCTAATATTATATGAATGTGCTCAGCCCCACGTTGGGCGCCAATGTAGCGGCCATAAAATTGTTCGAGTCCCGTGATGGGATTCGAACCACGGACCTTCTGATCAGAGGTCGGACGCCTTGTCCACATGACCAAAGAGGTTAACCCCGTCATCTGTGGGATGACTCCACGCCCTGCTACAGATGTTTCGTTATGAAAGAGTTGAAACAATCTGCATCTGATGCGAGGAATTGTCAGCTACCGGTAACTGTAAGATATGTTTTCTGGTGAACACAGTGCAAGATCTGGTGCTGTCCTTGGTGACGTCACTTAACCCCAGTCTCCTCAGCTGTGCTGTATCCCTGTGTGTTCTCCTGCAAGTCAACCTTACAAGGCTGCACCGCTCCACAGAAAACATGCCCTGTGTGCAGTAATATAATTGCAAAACAATGTTTCTCAACACCTGTCACAACATGGAGGTCATTCACAAAAACAGTGCAGACAATTAACCATATTTTTACATTCTAAGATCTTTGCAGTGGCAGGTTGTCAACAGAATTGATTTAAAAATGTTGTTGTGGCCAATCCTGGTGTATGTATAAGATGTCCTGCATGCCTCCGTCATCTCACATTGTCACACCTCCATGTCAGAAAGATGAGATCTGATTGGTCCACGTGATCTTGATAAAATACTGTGTAACCCGCCTTGGGTTGGAATACATATTTCAGCAGGGGAATAAATCCACAAGCAAGACAGGCTGCACTTGGATTTCTGAGATGCAGCATAAATCCCTTATACCCCACTTATACCCGAGTCAGTGGAAGTCACGTGACATAGAACAAGTTAACCTCAGCTCAATCGAAAAGCTGTTTTCTATTAATTTTGCATTTGTGTTAGTTCCCTTACAATGTCACATTTAAACATGTCGGTAAGATAAATTTGTTGTAGCAAGATCACTTGGGGTACATGGGGTGTTACCGGCTTGTGGTATAAAACCTAACGTGGGACGCATAAAACCCCATGATCCCTGATCCCTGATCCCGAGTGATCCTGCTACAACTTACAATATGTACAGTCAGATTACTCAACTACACTGGTCAAATCCTCCTTCAAATTGCCAATTACTTGTCACAAACTTGTCAGGTTCATTGACATTACCTAAGTGCTTTGACCATTGTAAGTTGTGACAGGATTTCGTTTACAAGGGATTTTCTTCCTGGCTATATTTTCCAGATCTATTCCTATGCCCCTCCCGCCGTTCTCTTCCCAAACCCCACAAACCGTCTTGACGCCACACAGTAAATGATCATAAGCCAATTAAATTAACAATGACTTTGCATAATAAATTTGAGTGAGTAAGTGAGTTGGGTTTAACGCCGCTTTTAACAGTATTCCAGCTATATCACAGCGTGTCAGCTTAATGTGGGAGGAAAGCCCGAAGTGATGCAGGTCTGAGATGTTTACCACTTCGGTGAAACCCACGAGCACGGGTATGGTGCTGACAAACCTAGAAACATAATCAGGAAGAACCGGGATTCGAACCGACAATCATAGGTTTCTGGCGTGCCCAAGGGACACAACTCTGCACAGCTAATCGTGGCGCCTTAGACGACTGGGCCACCCGTGCCCCTAAAAAATTTGATGTTTGGAAAGATGTTTTGATGTCAGGTTTTCTCCAATCAATTAATACCAGAAATAAAATCTGAACTGCTTCATACAGTTTTATTTGCCATGTTGGATTGATTTTTTATTTAATAATAGTTGTATATACTAGCCTGCCTCATTCTGACACAAAGGGTGTCTACTGTAATTACATGAATCTGATATGATGTAAACGACAGCTGCTTGTGATGAGCAAATGTAATGAATAAGAGATGAAATGTGAAAGCAACTAAATATATTATATATTCTGAAGAGAACAATAATTTAAATAGTGAATTTTTATTCCACAGAATCATTGTCAATCGTGTCAAATGTAATCCTACAAAATTTCAAACAATATGTTCAAATAATTTGATCAACAACATTTATAATGTTTCTGTTTGCTAATAGTCAAAAAGAAAGTTCAAACAAATTATTTAAAAAAAAATTGAAATGCATGGGAATAATTGATTAAATTACCCAGGAATGTTATGTTAATATTTTTGAAACACGAAAGTTTTTGTAAATTTCCCAGAAAAAAATTCTTCATCCAAAGTTGAGACAATCCCAGATTACAACTTGTGTGTCAACCCCTGGACATCAGTTCCATGCATACTGTCATTTCTGTCAGACCACTGTATCATGAAGACCATGTACGTCTGCCTCAGCATCGATGAGATTAGTGTGTGTGAGGTGGGGTCAGCAATGAGGCACGTCTCCACCTCCAGCCAGCCACCAGCATGTATTACAAGCACAAACACCTTCATTTCAACTCATATTGACAGAAAAATTAGCTTTAGCCATCCACAACATCACGTCATATGTTCTATTGTGTAGAATGAATTTATCACGTTTGTGACCTTTTGGCATGGACACCCCCTCAAATCTCACCAGTCTGGAGCCACACTCATCTTCAGCAATGCCCCTTAATTCCTCCATTTGCCCTTCGGCCCAGGTGGTCTATGGCTAGTTAGAGATGCCGTGCTGCAACGCTAAACAGGCGTCTTTTATCTAGACTTGAATGGCCGAGCAAGAACTATGTGGCATCACGTAACAGCCACCCGACCAGCCATTTATCATAATACATACATTCATGACACCTGCCGTGGCACACACACGGTCATCAAAGAGGCTTCATTTGTCCTGGGTGTATTTCTATCCAACTTTGTTGCTTGCACGCCCTCCCGGCACAAAGAGTATATGCATTGTACGCCACTAAAGGTCAAATCAAGAGATATCAGTTGCTTTCCCATCTTCATTTGTCAGTGGGAAAAACACTGGAACAATAAATATTGATGGTCTTTTGATTATTCTTTAAAGAATGCGATCTGCACCAAACAACAGAGAGAGCTGTGCAAGGAAGACACAACTTTTTATTTCGAAGGCATCATTGTGTCGGAAATGACAACAAGAAAATATCTATCTTGGCACAATATCTCAAACGTGTAGGGATTGATAATGCGAGTAGAGTCATATTAAGACCAGGGCCCACTTGCACAAAGCGATCTTAGAGCTACAACTATTGTAAGCCTATGTTAAAGTATAGGAGTTACAATCATCTTAGCGCTAAGATCGCTTTGTACATCCACTTCAGTCTTACACTCCTTACAAATCTTCACTGGAATGATTTAAGAGAAGTAAAACATAACCAATTTTAAATTAAAATAATAATTATTTCAAATGTACACTTCAATGAATAAATAATATTGCATCTCAATATTCTGTTTGTCACTTACTATCATTAGAAAACATTATCATTAAATTGAAATAAAATAATGGGTGGATAGCTGGCAATGTTCAGCAAGCTTGACTCTTCAGTTTCAAGGGTTTGGGTCCTGCACCACACGGAAACACACGTCCCATGTGGCGTCTCCTGAGTGACTTTGCGTGAAACATGCCTCTGCTCGCCTGCAGTGAATAGGTCCCCTGTAGGATGAGTCAGAATGTGACAGTTAACCTACTAGCACCTTGATGGTAGGTTACGTTTGATACTCCCCAGGGAGCTGAGAATGAAACCGAGGACACTGATCCACTAGTAATGGTATTCTATTGCACCACTGAGGAGCTATCAAGGTGGGAAATCAGGTGTTTATAAATGCATTAAACAATTATAATTATCTATAGATAATTGCTATTTTAGTCAAATATGTGACCCGCGAAGATCTGGGGTAGAATAGGTCTTCAGCAGCCCATGCTTGCTGTAAAAGGCGACTTTGCTTGTCGAAAGAGGCGACTAATGGGATCAGGTGGTCAGACTCGCTAACTTGGTTGATGCATGTTATAGTATCCAAATTGCGTTGATCGATGCTCATGATATCAATCACTAGATTGGCTGTCCCAGACTCGATTATTTACAGACAGCCGTCATATCGCTGTAGTTATATTTATTCCCATACGTAAATAGTTGGTATCCTGCCCTACGAAGGCGTTCTGTACAACAAAATTCTTGATTCTTGAATCTTGATTCAATAGCTGGAATATTGCTGTGTGCGGCGTTAAACAACAAACAAAATAAGTGTGAATGGTGAACCATTGCCCTGTCTCCCACTATACACAGTTTCACCTGCACAAAATGTGGAGCATCATCATCTGGGCATTTCATGTGCAATGAGGCGGACTAGTACATTATTGTGCCAGCAACATTTCTGACCCTGGGAGATGACATTGTTTTACAGAGGTCATGAACTCTTCTTGGCCTTGAACCTGCAGCCTTACAAGCAAGTCCCTTCACTACACCTCCAGTGTTCTCTTGCTGAGGGGGGGCACGGGTGGCCCAGTCGTCTAAGGCACTGCAATTTCGCTGTGCAGAGTTGCGTCATTTGGGCACGCCAGAAACCTGTGATTGTGGTTTCGAATTCCGGTCGCTTCGATTCTGTTTCTAGGTCTAGGTCACCATACCGAAGTGGTAAACATCTGAGACCTGCATCACTTCAGGCTTTCCTCCCACATAAAGCTGACATGCCCTGATATAACTGCAATACTGTTAAAAGCGGCATTAAACCCAACTCACTCACTCACTCACTCTTGCTGAGAACTGCTGTTCATGAACAATGGCTCTTGGAAACACTCCCTACGGTAATGTAGTGTATTCCTGAAACTTGTGGAATGTTTTCAATGGCTTGATGACCTCGGCATTCACCAGTGACACAGACAGGGCTGGATGCACTCCCCTGTCTTCATGCCCATACTGTTCCATTCTGTTTACTTTGATGTGACAGATACAAGTAGAGGAATCAGATAAGCGAGGTTTTGACTACTAGGCCACCCCTCTACCCTTAATCAGAAAAATTCCAAGGGGAATTGAACCCAGGCCTTTGGCATGACTAGTCAACACTTTGTCCATGAGGCTACCCCACCACCCTTCTCTCTTTACAGACTACAGTGACAGCTGTAATACTGCTTTCTCACCACTGTCTACAGACCTTTCTGCACTGACTGAAAACTCTGCTGGAAAAGGAGCAGGGGTGACGATAGTTAAACCATCAAAGACAATTTGCTTGGATAACTGTCTGCCATCTTGTTGACTCAGTATCCTAAAAGACCAAAGTGTCAAGTTGACTGCGAAATTACATGCAAGCATGAACAGACAGCAACGACCGTGTCTCACCCACAATTTAGCCTGCTTCTGA
Source organism: Haliotis rufescens (assembly GCF_023055435.1). Lineage (NCBI taxonomy): Eukaryota > Metazoa > Mollusca > Gastropoda > Lepetellida > Haliotidae > Haliotis > Haliotis rufescens. Next base: position 1,828,516 of record NW_025964112.1, read on the forward strand.
TTACTCCAAGGACCACAGACACAGATAAAACTCACTGAATCTTGTCCAGTCCTGATCATTAAATGGTTTAGATAAGTTCTTGTGTTCAAAGAGCATCACAATCAATGAAAAGTTAATAAAGATGGTGAGTATTATTTCATGATTGAAGTGGAAATGTCACATTTCACGGACCACAGAGGGAGGGCAGTCACTGTGTAATCCATTATGGGTTTTAGGAAAACAGTACTTTTCTGATCATATCACCTAACATGACAAGCACAGTAGAAAGGCCGATCTATCAGCTCCTCCCATGACTCTCCTTGTGCTGTGTATTTCAATGGACTCCTTAACTCCGTCACGCCTTGATATCAGTCTCCAATCTTTACTTTTTCTTTTACCCTTAAGGAACAGTCGGCAATGGCCACGCGTGTGAACCTGAAACTACTCAAACTCTAGCTAAGGAAACATCCACTGCCCAACAAAAAACACTTAACACAATTTCAGAGTTTAAACGCACTTGAAAGAATTCTCTCATTAATCACCAAAATGTTTTGGGTTGAGATCTTAAACCCTCAATTCTGCAAGGACCAATTCCTGAACAATCAATTCTCACTCTGCATCAACACGCTCTGCAGGATCCTTTTTGACCATGTCACGGAAAGTGGCACATTTCGCACCGAACTTCCTAACCATCATGCTGTTGTAAGCCCCATACTTAAGCCCCAGCATTGCGTCCTGTTAATCACAAACGTGGGTCCAAGACATTCATGTTCTTTTCTTGTCTGATATCCACAACCTGAGATTGAACGCCTAAATTCTATAATTCCCCTCACAAGACAAGCATCACAACCTTCATGTTTAAGTTTTTCTGATTCAGTTTTCAAATCGTCAAAGGCATTTTGGCATTCCTGCTAATATTTACAGGTTCTGTAATTGAAGAAGGGCTCCTTGTGGTATTTAATGGCTTTCGTCACACAATGTAAAACTGGTTCATTGTCATGACGGCCTTTTAGCTCATAACAGGATATATCTCCAGGCAGGCTCGATGTCTCCACAATATGTCATGTTGACACGGCAACTGCATTGTCATGATACAGCTCATGACAAAACAAATATTGGAAATGCTTCATTTTACCAGACAATGTTATGTCGATATGACTGGACCCGTGTCACGTAAGGAACCCTGGATGATGGAGATGAATGTAAATAAAATCAATAAAGCCTTTTCCATATTCATAAGAAAAGCAGTCCATTGTACGATTATTATTATATAATGTAAACTGTTCTGCCATATGTCTGATAATTAGCAGTATTCAGACTTGAGTTACTATAAATAATCATAAGAAAAGCAGTCCATTGTATGATTCTGACTAAACCATAAGCATGTCTTTATGAATTACCATCAAATAATGATACTGGGTGTTTGTGAAAAAATGAATGTATTCTGCCCACAGGTTGCCACTGTCACAAATACATGCAAAGGCAAGTCAACTGTTGACCTGAAAAAACACGGGAACATATGGTACTAGTAAAAATGGGAACTTTTATAGACATTATCATATTTGCCACTGATGCGTCAACTTTGGAAATGTCCTCCACATGTCTACCATAAACCTTTTGAAATCATTACTTATAAAGGTTGTAGACCTGATCATGGATTAGCTTCCATTTTGAGTTGCTGTCACAGAGCATCTTCATCCCCAACACACTCAGTACATCACTGCCACTAGTCTGACGACAGAGACTGATAGGATTTCTCAGATCTGTGCAGTTAATAAAAATCCTATTTAATGCTAACGTCTACTGCAAATCGCGTCAAGGGATTAAAGTTCAGTGCCTTAATCCACGATTACTTTGGGAACAGGGCCCCCACTAACAGACTCAAATGTTTTGGCCACACTCTGTACACACAAGTAATCTGGTACATATTTACTGACCAATCACAGACAACTGTTTTTGTTCTCAACAGACAGGAACCACAATACCATTATGAAGTGATTCTCAAATAATATAATAAACCAATAATCACAAAATAAAAAAATAGCTGTGGTTTTCAGTTAATTGCATCATAACTTCCGGTACTTAATTTAGAAAATTGTGAAGAAACAAACAATGACAATCTATTAAAATTAGATTTGAAAAAAATAATTGAACCATCATTTGTCAGAGGTCAAATCTAACTCAATAACAATTGTTGTTCATGCATATACTTTTTCTACTCAAATCTTGGATAAACTGGAGTGTAAATCTTAAAATATATAAAAAGGTGTGTTTGAACTGCCATTTCTCAGTCTCAAACTGTGTAGTACATTTTTGAAAAATAACAAGTCCCCCAAATGAACTAGCAAACAAAAATGAAACTGACCTGTCATTTTCACATTATATATCCAAGAAAACCTCTTTATATCTGTTGCCCTTTCTTTATTATAAACTTGCCTCCAGGTGAAACAATCCATAACTTCATTTATATTGGATAAAGTAGAACGAAAGCTCCTGTGTCAACTAGCTACATCCGCTTGTAGTGCATTCTCATTTCTTCCGATTCACAAAATCACTTGGGGAGAAATGATGAGCCTCGTCTTTATCCCATCATCAGTAGGTGCTAGACAGAACCAGACTCCGTGTTCTACAACTGCATGGCACAAGGCCGAAGTAGCTCATGTAGTCCGTCGTGTGTGACTAATGATACTAGTGAAGACCTATTGTTTATGGTAAATTATTTTATTGAAACATAGACGCAACACTTTTAAACAGCTACACAGAAACTGTGCCAACACAAAGGGGAGCTTAGAGTGAAGACGTTAAACCTTTTATGGATAAGAAGTTCTATATTGTTTTTCACAGTGTTTCAGGGCAACTTCTTGCCCCGGCCGTCATCAGGGCAAAATCAGATAATGTGACCCAGCTATTTGTCAGATATGTCATGCAGAGAGTGACATCACTAATTATTATATACTGCAAAGTGTTCTGCCATATGTCTGACAATTCATGATATTCAGACTTGAGTTACTAAAGAAAGAATGGGAATACCTGGAAATAATATTCAACAAACATAAGCCAATCAGATGTCTCCGCTCATTGGAACCTCCAAATGTTATTGCAGCTAACATAGTTTAATAAGTTAAATCTGCTTTTGTCTCTTCATTACATAATTAAACAATTATAGACTTTATATGAGATTAAAATTTGCTTTTATGGATCAGAAAAAAACACATTATTTACCCTGGACTTCGTCCTTGTCAATATTGCTCTCTTGGTCATAAAAACACTGGTATTGACCTCATATATAGTGTATAACTGTATACTGTCCTCCATTGGCACCCTGTCGCTGATGAGGGCCTGCTGAACATAGTAAGCACAGCCCCAAGAGGGTAATAACTCCCCTTCTCTAAAATAGATTAATAATAGCAGCATCACTCGGACCACTAAGGTCGTGACTAGCTGGAAGCCCTGTGGAGGTAATATAACACACCCTGGTTGTGGTGCCAATCAAGAAGCAGGGAATAATTGGTTACTACATACAAAAGAGGCCAAATAGTTTACAAAGTACATTATGTATTATTCAGGATCAATGTCACCTCGTTTTTAAACGGGATGGATATGCGAACTATAGATGTAATATATTACAGAGTAAGGGACCAATCATTTGATATTCGGGGGTGGGGGTGGGGGGGTGGGATGGTCTGGGCAAAACCAGATTTTTTCATTTAAACTATGAGCCTAATTTTTTTTAAAGAATGCAATTTTAGTGGCAGACAATTTCTTTTTCTTCGGTGAATGGTCCATTTTCTACAAGAATTCTCTGGGACAATTTATTTTTTTCAATAAAATCCAAGAACTTCCCAGAATATCAAATGGTTGATCCCTAAGGGATGATCTGTAAATAAGTGAATCTGGACCAGTACAACCAATGGCTGACAGCATGGGCACGGATCACTGCCTATGGGGCTCGATGACACAGTCAAGTCAATGAGCTGGACCATCGGATCCCCAGTCCAGTTCCCTCTTGTGACAAGCATGAGTTTTATCATGAGCTTGAATCCCCACCAGTGTCGCCAGAGAAATTGGATTTCAACTAAGTAGAGACATTTTTTCAGCATAGAGAGAGTGAGTGAGTAAGTGAGTTGGATTTAACGCTGCTTTGAACAGTATTCCAGTTACATTACAACCTATCAGCCTAATGTGGGAGGAACGCCTGAAGTGATGCAGGCCTCAGAGGTTTACCACTTTGGCGAAACCCATGACCACTTGTATGGTGCTGAAAAATCTTGAAACAATATTGGTGTAAACCAGAATTTGAACCCACAATCACAGGTTTCTGATGTGCCCAAGGAAGACAACTCTGCCCAGCAAATTGCAGTGCCTTTGAAGACTGGGCCACTTGCGCTCCCTTAAGCATGGAAAAAGACAGCCAGTCTGACTCCTCAACCACTTTCTTATTGGCACTGATGTTTGGTTTCTTTGCGTCAGTAGTTGTCAGTTGTCCCATCCAGTCTAGCTGGACATCCAATGAACTTCAGACACTGATCCCTTAGTAAAATTACAATCAGCACCCACTGGGAACAGAACATTGCAGTTCATGCATACAGAATGTCCCAACCTCAACTACAGAGCGTCCCAACCTCAACTACAGAATGTCCCAACCTCAACTACAGAATGTCCCAACCTCAACTACAGAACGTCCCAACCTCAACTACAGAAGCTAGCCACTCCACTCAGTTCATGCATGCAGAAAGTCCCAACCTCAACTACAGAAGCTAGCCACTCCAATCAAAAACAAATGATTCACAGGATGGCCATGAAGTCAACCAGCCATGTTAAGGGAGACAACCCATGACAGCACCTTAAACTTTGCAGTGAAGAGCTCATGCTCCTAAACCTTGTCAGCCCAGACTGGTTTCATGAGCCAAATACTGAATACTGCTGACTACAGCATAATAACTCTCAGTCTCCTAACCTTCAGTATACTCAAGTCAAGTGGAACCTTGCAACTCACCAGTCCAGGTTACCACAACAGAAACATGAGGCCACCTCAGTGTAACACCTCCAGAGAACTTGGTAAATAGAGATAAACACAGAGGGTGTCAGTGAGAACAACATGAAATCTGTGTTTACATCTCGCCAGGTTTTCCAATTGCTGTTGCTTCTGCTTGTTGTAAGCTGCTTGTTGTGGTCTGAGTCTGTCAACACTTCCACAAGTATCGGTGTGCAGATTTCCCTGCAGACTGCTTGCGTACTTGGAAATTATCCGACTAAACATTCGGGATGTGAGACACACCACTCATGAGTATAACCATTCCTATGGAGGTCCTTGGTAAAGTGGGTTGAGCAGTATCTTCCCATGGCAAGAGAGTTAACTGACTTTTTTAAAAGTCCAGTTTCCGCCCTTGCCGAACTAGGCTGGAATTACTGGGCTCAATCGTAGCGCCACCAGTGACTATTACGAGTTATGTCCCGTCTAAGCCTCTCCTATGGACCAATCAGATTCCACCTCTCATATCACTTGAGTTTGCTTCACACAAAATGGTGGCGCCGAGTCAAGACAATCTGATCGATAATCAAGATCTATATTTTGATAAAAAGGGTCTTACATCGCGAAATGCATCAAATCACATGAGCAACTTGATTAAAAACATGAAAAGCTTTGGAAAATTTCTGCTGTCAACGAGTTGGCGGTGCACATGCTTTGTAAATCCTGCAATCGACCGAAATCTGCATGACAGTTTACGAACTGGATTTTGATTTCGGTGCGCGATTTTGATTGGACTATGCATAGACTCGTTAGTCCTGAATACCGGCCTAGTTTGGCAAGGGTGGAAACTGGACTTTTATAGTCAGTTAACTCACTTGCCTCAGGAAGATGGCTGTGCAGTGACTAGAGAGAAGAGTGTGATTACTTCTGCAGGTTAAAAGTAGGAATAGTCATATTTCATGACGAATGCAGCTATAACCACCCGTTTCAAGGCTTGCCCCTACAGCAGCTATAACTACCGGTGTCAAGGCTTGCCCTGCTGCAGCTATAACCACCTGTTTCAAGGCTTGCCCTACAGCAGCTATAACCACCGGTGTCAAGGCTTGCCCTGCTGCAGCTATAACCACCGGTGTCAAGGCTTGCCACACTGCAGCTATAATCATCGGTGTCAAGGCTTGCCACACTGCAGCTATAATCATCGGTGTCAAGGCTTGCCCTACTGCAGCTATAACCACCGGTGTCAAGGCTTGCCCTGCTGCAGCTATAACCACCGGTGTCAAGGCTTGCCACACTGCAGCTATAATCATCGGTGTCAAGGCTTGCCCTACTGCAGCTATAACCACCGGTGTCAAGGCTTGCCCTGCTGCAGCTATAACCACTGGTGTCAAGGCTTGCCCTGCTGCAGCTATAACCACTGGTGTCAAGGCTTGCCCTGCTGCAGCTGTAACCACCTGTATCAAATCTGCAACATATCGTCAGTGCCTGGCCCACACAAGAATGTGACAGATTTAACTTTTCTCATGTGGAAAGAAAACAGACAGACAGAAACAAGCAAAATGCTCTAAAAACAAATAAAATGCAGCACAAATAATGTGAGTTTCAGGTTTAACTGTTGCATCACAAGCTCTTCCACAACCAAGAGAGACACACCAACATTTCATCGTTTGTCAGGAATATAGAGCAAAACATGGCTCCACTAAACCGAGGCAAGATCCATAGTCAGATACAGAATGAAAATAGATTCAATTTATTTTCATTTGATTGTCAATTGTAATATTGATATATGAGAAAATATAATTAAATAAAAATCTAAGCAAAAGGTAGCAGAGAATCTCTTACATAAATATTGAATGTGTAGTTTAGTCACTGGCCACTGCAAAGTAAATACCTATTAAAGAGAACAAACTCTTCTCCACCAGGAGAAAATACATGTGCATCACATTAAGTACAGTTGACATCCTGAGATACCAAACTAGCATTTATTAGTTTCCTTCTGAGTCAGCTGGCCTGAATAGCTTACACATACTTATATATATATATTTATATTTGGGATTTGAACCAAAAACAAGTGGAAATTGGTTCAGGCAATTGTAGCGCCTTGCACCACTGGAACACATGGCCCTTGTGAAGATCCCTAGCTACCACTGATGTCAAATTGGCTATCCCCCCATGGCCCTTGTCAAGAGCCCAAGCAACTAATGATGTCAATGTGACCATCCCTCGGACCTCTTCAATCTGGTTGCTCTTATGACCACCAATCGGGTGCTAGGGACATCTTCAATCTGCTTGCTCTTACAACCAGCAACGGGGTGATAGGGACATCTTCAATCTGGTTGCTCTTACAACCAGCAACAGGGTGATAGGGACATCTTCAATCTGCTTGCTCTTACAACCAGCAACAGGGTGATAGGGACATCTTCAATCTGGTTGCTCTTACAACCAGCAACAGGGTGATAGGGACATCTTCAATCTGGTTGCTCTTACAACCAGCAACGGGGTGCTAGAGACATCTTCAATCTCGTTGCTCTTACAACCAGCAACGGGGTGATAGGAACATCTTCAATCTGGTTGCTCTTACAACCAGCAACCGGGTGATAGGGACATCTTAAATCTGGTTGCTCTTACAACCAGCAACGGGGTGATAGGGACATCTTCAATCTGGTTGCTCTCACGACCACCAACAGGGTGATAGGGACATCTTCAATCTGGTTGCTCTTACAACCAGCAACGGGGTGCTAGGGACATCTTCAATCTGGTTGCTCTCACAACCAGCAATGGGGTGATAGAGACATCTTCAATCTGGTTGCTCTTATGGCCAGCAATGGGGTGCTAGAGACATCTTATATCTAGTTGCTCTTATGACCAACAATGGGGTGCTAGAGACATCTTCAATCTCGTTACTCTTATGACCACCAATGGGGTGAAAGAGACATCTTCAATCTGGTTGCTCTTATGACCAGCAATGGGGTGCTAGAGACATCTTCAATCTGGTTACTCTTACAACCAGCAATGGGGTGCAAGGGACATCTTCAATCTGGTTGCTCTTATGACCACCAATGGGGTGCTAGAGACATCTTCAATCTGGTTGCTCTCACGACCACCAATGGGGTGATAGAGACATCTTCAATCTGGTTGCTCTTATGACCAACAATGGGGTGCTAGAGACATCTTCAATCTGGTTGCTCTCACGACCAGCAATGGGGTGATAGAGACATCTTCAATCTGGTTGCTCTTATGACCAGCAATGGGGTGCTAGGGACATCTTATATCTAGTTGCTCTAATGGCCAACAATGGGGTGATAGACATCTTCAATCTGGTTGCTCTCACGACCATCAATGGGGTGATAGGGACATCTTCAATCTGGTTGCTCTTATGACACCCAATGGGGTGCTAGGGACATCTTCAATCTGGTTGCTCTTATGACCAACAATGGGGTGATAGGGACATCTTCAATCTGGTTGCTCTTATGACACCCAATGGGGTGCTAGGGACATCTTCAATCTGGTTGCTCTTATGACACCCAATGGGGTGATAGGGACATCTTCAATCTGGTTGCTCTTATGACAACCAATGGGGTGCTAGAGACATCTTCAATCTGGTTACTCTTATGACAAACAATGGGTTGAAAGAGACATTTTCAATCTGGTTACTCTTACAACCAGCAATGGGGTGCTAGGGACATCTTCAATCTGGTTGCTTTCACGACCACCAATGGGGTGATAGAGACATCTTCAATCTGGTTGCTCTTATGACCACCAATGGGGTGCTAGAGACATCTTCAATCTGGTTGCTCTCACGACCACCAATGGGGTGATAGAGACATCTTCAATCTGGTTACTCTTATGACCAACAATGGGGTGATAGGGACATCTTCAATCTGGTTGCTCTCACGACCACCAATGGGGTGATAGAGACATCTTCAATCTGGTTGCTCTTATGACCACCAATGGGGTGCTAGAGACATCTTCAATCTGGTTGCTCTCACGACCACCAATGGGGTGATAGAGACATCTTCAATCTGGTTACTCTTATGACCAACAATGGGGTGATAGGGACATCTTCAATCTGGTTGCTCTCACGACCACCAATGAGGTGATAGAGACATCTTCAATCTGGTTACTCTTATGACCAACAATGGGGTGCTAGAGACATCTTCAATCTCGTTGCTCTCACGACCTGCAATGGGGTGATAGACACATCTTCAATCTGGTTGCTCTTATGACCAGCAATGGGGTGCTAGAGACATCTTATATCTAGTTGCTCTAATGGCCAACAATGGGGTGATAGACATCTTCAATCTGGTTGCTCTCACGACCATCAATGGGGTGATAGGGACATCTTCAATCTGGTTGCTCTTATGACACCCAATGGGGTGCTAGGGACATCTTCAATCTGGTTGCTCTTATGACCAACAATGGGGTGATAGGGACATCTTCAATCTGGTTGCTCTTATGACACCCAATGGGGTGCTAGGGACATCTTCAATCTGGTTGCTCTTATGACACCCAATGGGGTGATAGGGACATCTTCAATCTGGTTGCTCTTATGACCAACAATGGGGTGCTAGGGACATCTTCAATCTGGTTGCTCTTATGACAACCAATGGGGTGACAGAGACATCTTCAATCTGGTTGCTCTTATGACACCCAATGGGGTGCTAGGGACATCTTCAATCAGGTTGCTCTTACGGCCACCAATGGGGTGCTAGGGACATCTTCAGTCTGGTTGCTCTTACGGCCACCAATAGGGTGCTAGGGACATCTTCAATCTGGTTGCTATCATCACCAGTAGTGGGGAGATAGGGATTCTTAAACTGGATGTCAGGATCGGCCTTCTGATGTGTAGATGTGCTCACAATAGTGAGCTGAACTGTGCAGGTAATGAACTGCTCAGTCTTCATAATGACTCAACATGGACCGTTCCACCAGCTCATACAGAAACTAGACGTGACATTGAATATTGATCATATGATTGATATTAGAGTATCTATGAAAATTGAGCAATGAAATCTAGTGTCCATTAAATTTTTAAAATCTGTAATTTGAAATAACTTTTTCCTTAATGCTCACAACTATCAAATGAGAACCCGAATATGCATTAAGGGAAAACCTAAAATTCACTTATGCATAGTGCAGAATGTCACCTAATCCTGGAAATGTTGCCGTTGACACTGTTTCAGTGGCTGATGCTTCGTGTAAACGATGTGGAGCCAGTTTGCGAAGCTCTCCAACAGAACAGCACAGTCTCTGTTAGACATGGTGAGCAGCTGGCTTTATAACTACATGTGGAACGTGTTTAGAAAATGGTAGCGGTAACTTAATACACCTACGACTAGTAACCTCAAATAATCAATAAGAAGGAAGTTTTTTCAGGCAGTCTTATTTTTTGATTAGTTAAAGTATACAGATCTCCCTACACCAAGTTTCACGACTGTGAAATACATCAAAGATTGCTCTTCCTGTGGAGTAATAAAAGAAGCTTCAAAGTAGGTTGTATAGTACCTAATTAACCCTTTGGAGATCATTACAAACAATACCTAAAAAATGCTGTTTCTGGTGTATTTTGAACACTGTAAACCAAGTAATTATCATAAAGAGGACAGTGTTTGGCATCAAGAAATCTGGGTAAACTTGTTTCAGTGAACAGTCTGTATGAATATAAAGAGGCTCTGCTCTGTCCACCATCCACAATACTTGCAGTGAGTGAGTGAGTGAGTGAGTGAGTGAGTGGACGGGTGGACGGGTGGGTGGGTGGGTGAGTGAGTGAGTGAGTGAGTGAGTGAGTGAGTGAGTTTTTATGCACCTTTCTGCAATATTCCAGCAATATCACCAGAAATGGGCTCCACACATTGTAACCATGTGGGGAACAAACCCAGGACTTCGGCATCATGAGTGAACGCTTTAACTACTAGGCTACCCCAACATTCCATAAGACATAACGTACGGGGTCATGTTCCCAATAAGTTTGTAGCACTATGAATATCGCACATCAGATACTTTCACTGTTAATACAGCAGACATCCCTACAGCAATGTGATCACAGCAGTACAACCAGCTCCATCACTCCTCTAAATAACGTAATGGCCAACTACACAGCAGTACAACCAGCTCCATCACTCCTCTAAATAACGTAATGGCCAACTACACAGCAGTACAACCAGCTCCATCACTCATCTAAATAACATAATGGCCAACTACACAGCAGTACAACCAGCTTCATCACTCATCTAAATACCATAATGGCCAACTACACAGCAGTACAACCAGCTCCATCACTCATCTAAATACCATAATGGCCAACTACACAGCAGTACAACCAGCTCCATCACACATCTAAATAACATAACGGCCAACTACACAGCAGTACAACCAGCTCCATCACTCATCTAAATAACATAATGGCCAACTACACAGCAGTACAACCAGCTCCATCACTCATCTAAATAACATAATGGCCAACTACACAGCAGTACAACCAGCTCCATCACTCATCTAAATAACATAATGGCCAACTACACAGCAGTACAACCAGCTCCATCACACATCTAAATAACATAACGGCCAACTACACAGCAGTACAACCAGCTCCATCACACATCTAAATAACATAACGGCCAACTACACAGCAGTACAACCAGCTCCATCACTCATCTAAATAACATAATGGCCAACTACACAGCAGTACAACCAGCTCCATCACTCATCTAAATAACATAATGGCCAACTACACAGCAGTACAACCAGCTCCATCACTCATCTAAATAACATAATGGCCAACTACAAAGCAGCCTCGTGGTTCACGACTCACCAAACAAATTGTAAAATAATTCAAACCTCAATACAATCAGAATCTTTAGCCTAATGTCAATAACACAGCATCTTTTCTAAAACTTCTAACAAAACAAGATGGAGCCCATCTAAATACCAGCTTCACATAATCTGCACATTACAGAAGGTATCTAGTTCTTCAACTCAAACAGATCCAAGTTTAGCATAACCACTTACTAATGGGGAACAACAAGGATTCATATTGAAATAATTCATGAAGTTATCACTATGGGAAGCCGTGTTCTACTCTAATTACCCAATCAAGGCTAACTGATTGGTTTGGTGACTGACAACGTGACAGTGCTTGAAACTGCCGTCCCTGAGGTAGACATCAGCATTGAGGTAGGTGGCAAGTCCATGGTGTTGACAAGCTGACCAACTGCTGATGTCTTGTTACCTACAATTGTCAATAGCTCAACAACGCTGCCGTCATGTTCAACCTACAACTGTCGATATTGCAACAACGCTACTTTCAGGCTCGCTGATTTCAAATGAAATAATAATAAGCCTTGTAAGACATAATCACCCTGAAATGGACACAGCAAGACATCAAAGACCAAACTGTTAATCTGTACCACAGTTATCCTATAATATGTCAGCAGGTAGACGGCACTTATACTCTTGGAATACACCCCTTTATCGGTCAATCAAGACATGGTGAGTAAACGTGTTAAAGTTTAACAACACAGCAATATAGTCCAACTGAGTGTGACAACCCATTGACACATAATCACTATGCCAGATATTGACCTAACAGTAATTCAATAGATGAACGCATTCAGGTTTAGAATTGTCCTTGTCATCAACTGTTTTTCATCTGGGTCAATAAACTGTGTTGAGATATACACTGTTGTGAACACATTGACAATACAGTTCAGAAATGGCACAAAAAAACAGGAAGCGTTTTATCAGCAGCACTTCACGTTCTTCTTTTAGAATGTTGGTCACCTGGCAAGACTTCTGTCACGGACATTCTTATACATATTGTCTTAGTGGCAACTTTATACATTTGCACAATAGCCCTTACTTGAGCTGTTTCAATCCTTTCTAGTCTGACTACTGGCTATAGTTGTAACTCAGGAATTGTATCTTGTGAGGCTTCATGAGCTTCATGGGTGAGTGAGGTTCAGTCGTGAGGTTCATTGGTTCGTGAGTGAGGTTTGACATCACTTTGTACAGTTGTCTAGTCATATCATCCAATTGTGGCGCCTTAGCTTACTGGGCCACCTGTAGTGAGTGAGTGAGTTGGGTTTAACGCCGCTTTTAACAGTATTCCAGTTATATCACGGCGTGTCAGCTTAATGTGGGAGGAAAGCCCGAAGTGATGCAGGTCTCAGACGTTTACCACCACCTGTAGTGAGTGAGTGTAGTTTTACGACGCTTTTAGCAATATTCCAGCGATATCACAGCGTTGGACACTAGAAATGGGCTTCACACATTGTACCCATGTGGGGAATCGAACCCGGGTCTTCAGCAAGATGAGCAAACGATTTAACCACTAGACTACCCCACCACCCTGGGCCACCATATAAGTGTCCATAAGGCTTCAAGAAAGGAATATTTGTTTGTACGGAGATCTAATGCAGGTGAATCGCCACAAGAACTCAATATGTAATCAAAGTCCTATATACAACTTGTTGGAAAGATTGGCTTCTCTTTGACAAAATGTATCAGAGTAAGAATTGGCACATCTTGTGAATCAAAAGAAAGACGTAAGAAGTCAGGAAATTAATCTCAATTTGTTTCTCAGTCGGCATAAACAATAAACACTGCCTGTTTTAATCAAAACATACACATTGAAAGTGAACTCATTGACCCATTGCCTTCAAGATGTATCATTGTCCATCTTGATTTACTGGTAGAAAGAAAGTATCATACAAAGCCTCCTTTGACCCAAGTTGTCATGGTGACAGAATAACACAAATTAATAACAGTTACTATATCCTAAGTCCCCACCTTATTGATGCGTAAATGTTGACAAGACGTAAGCCAAGGTTAAGGAAAGTGGGTGGGGCTGCTTCTCTCAACAGCCGTGGAATAAAGATGCACCATTGATGTCTATATTGGCCATGAGAACAGATTATAATGAACCGAATGGACTGCTACTGACAACATAACTGAACAGATGAAGGACAAGCAGTTGAGTCTTCATTTTTATTTATTTTCCATCGTCTTAAACTGGCAAGCAGGAAGTATGGACAAAACTGTGGAATATCCTGACAGAGAGTAAGCTGTTATATAGGCTTTGTGGACGAGCAGTCTCAAACACTGGGTCTAGAAACTGGTGACGGGAATATTTGATCCTGCAAATAACCTATCTTCTTCACAGGAAAACGTACTTGTCAGATGTCATCACATATATTTGGTTGGAGGTCGTCTTGTTTTGTTGTATTGACATGACATGCCATGTCATGTTGTGTTGTCACGTCACTTTGAGTTGTGTTGTCATGTTGTGTGCATATTATGATGTATTTTATTTTATTGTAATGAGTTGGCATAGTGTGTTGTTGTGTTGTCATGATGCGATCTATTTTCATGCCATGTGTTGTCTTATTGTCATGTTCTGTTATTTTGTCATGTTCTGTCATGTCATGTCATGTTGTCATGTTCTGTCATGTCATGTTCTGTTATGTAATGTGGTTTGGTCATGTTGTTTTGTCATGTGATTTTGTGGTGTCATGTTCTTGTCATGTTCTGTTGTGTTCTGTTGCTTTGTCATGTCATGTTCTGTTGTCATGTGTTGTTGTGTCATGTTCTGTTGTCATGTGTTGTTGTGTCATGTTCTGTTGTCATGTGTTGTGTCATGTTCTGTTGTCATGTAGAAGGGTAAACGTCTAAGATCTGCATCATTTTCGGCTTTCCTCCCACATTTAGCTGACACGCCGTGATATAACTGGAATAATGTTAAAAGCGGCGTTAAACCCAACTTACTGACTCACTCACTCTGTTGTCATGTTTGTCATGTCACATGTTGTGTTGCCCTGTCCTGCTGTGGTATTACATTGTCACGTCACCACACAAACTGAACACATTTTTAAATCATGTATGCTGTCATATCAGTTCAAGCATAAGATTTTTAAGTATTAATTTGTGAAATCAACAATTCAATCCTGGCAACCAAAACCAACTAAAATATCAAAAGAATCCTGTTAATAAACCATCATCACCCACGTGTAACTGTCAAGTCAAGCAAACAACATTAATTCTTGATAATAATAAAAAACAGTGATATATTGGACTCTCCACAGCAAAACTATTATTTTTACTGCGCTCCATTCATACGTGAACAATAATCATATGTCAGCGCCACATGAGAATCTCGGATGATTGGCTCCTTGCATCATCATATGCAAACACCAAGAAGAACATACCAACTGCTAATGAGTTAAGGGCGTATTGATAGGCGATATCAATTCCGATCTGCTTCAACGATGGCTATCAATAGTCCGGTCACAGCAAGCAGATCAAAGGCACAAGGGATTATATAACATTCATAATAGAGAATATTTTCTCTAATTGCCTCCCAAATAAACAATTGATTATCTCCCATCTGAGACAAGAATGGATTGTGAGGCGTGAAGTCCTTGAACAGGCCAGGTCTTGTCATATTATACAGGTTGTCACACAATAATCTATTCATGCAGTGAGGCAGTAATGTTCCTCTTTGTTGGTCAGTCTCTCCAAAGTGGACATTACATGATACAAAAGTTAGCAAAGCTGCAAGTTGATGGGAGTAATTATAGGTCTTGGCATAGTACCTGTGGAAGATAGGCCTAGCACCAGAAATATATGGCCATAGGGGGCCTACACTCCCAAGAAAAAGAGCCATTTTCAGGAACAATGTAACACTCCCTGCACGACACTCCTTCTCCCCTGATTCACTCTCTGTGTGGCCTGATCCACACTCTCTCTGCCCTGATCCACTCTCCCTCTGCCCCGACTCACTCTCCCTCTGCCCTGATCCACTCTCCCTCTGCCCTGATCCACTCTCCCTCTGCCCTGATCCACACTCCCTCTGCCCTGATCCACACTCCCTCTGCCCTGATCCACACTCCCTCTGCCCTGATCCACACTCCCTCTGCCCTGATCTACTCTCCCTCTGCCCTGATCCACACTCCCTCTGCCCTGATCCACACTCCCTCTGCCCTGATCCACACTCCCTCTGCCCTGATTCACACTCCTTCTGCCCTGATCCACTCTCTCTCTGCCCTGATTCACACTCCCTCTGCCCTGACTCACTCTCCCTCTGCCCCGACTCACACTCCCTCTGCCCTGATCCACTCTCTCTCTGCCCTGACTCACGCTCCCTCTGCCCTGATCCACACTCCCTCTGCCCTGATCCACTCTCCCTCTGCCCTGATCCACTCTCCCTCTGCCCTGATTCACTCTCCCTCTGCCCTGACTCACGCTCCCTCTGCCCTGATTCACACTCTCTCTGCCCTGATCCACTCTTCCTCTGCCCTGATCCACTCTCCCTCTGCCCTGACTCACTCTTCCTCTGCCCTGATCCACTCTCCCTCTGCCCTGATCCACTCTCCCTCTGCCCTGATCCACACTCCCTCTGCCCTGATCCACTCTCCCTCTGCCCTGATCCACACTCCCTCTGCCCTGATCCACTCTTCCTCTGCCCTGATTCACTCTCCCTCTGCCCTGATCCACACTCCCTCTGCCCTGACTCACACTCCCTCTGCCCTGACTCACACTCCCTCTGCCCTGATCCACTCTCCCTCTGCCCTGATCCACACTCCCTCTGCCCTGACTCACACTCCCTCTGCCCTGATCCACACTCCCTCTGCCCTGACTCACACTCCCTCTGCCCTGATCCACACTCCCTCTGCCCTGACTCACACTCCCTCTGCCCTGACTCACACTCCCTCTGCCCTGACTCACGCTCCCTCTGCCCTGATCAACTCTCCCTCTGCCCTGATCCACACTCCCTCTGCCCCGACTCACACTCCCTCTGCCCTGATCCACTCTCCCTCTGCCCTGATCCACTCTCCCTCTGCCCTGATTCACTCTCCCTCTGCCCTGACTCACACTCCCTCTGCCCTGATTCATACTCTCTCAGCCCCGACTCACACTCCGGCTGCCCTGATCCACACTCCCTCTGCCCTGATTCACACTCCCTCTGCCCTGATCCACTCTCCCTCTGCCCTGATCCACTCTCCCTCTGCCCTGATCCACTCTCCCTCTGCCCTGATCCACTCTCCCTCTGCCCTGATCCACACTCCCTCTGCCCTGATCCACACTCCCTCTGCCCTGATCCACACTCCCTCTGCCCTGATCTACTCTCCCTCTGCCCTGATCCACACTCCCTCTGCCCTGATCCACACTCCCTCTGCCCTGATCCACACTCCCTCTGCCCTGATTCACACTCCTTCTGCCCTGATCCACTCTCTCTCTGCCCTGATTCACACTCCCTCTGCCCTGACTCACTCTCCCTCTGCCCCGACTCACACTCCCTCTGCCCTGATCCACTCTCTCTCTGCCCTGACTCACGCTCCCTCTGCCCTGATCCACACTCCCTCTGCCCTGATCCACTCTCCCTCTGCCCTGATCCACTCTCCCTCTGCCCTGATTCACTCTCCCTCTGCCCTGACTCACGCTCCCTCTGCCCTGATTCACACTCTCTCTGCCCTGATCCACTCTTCCTCTGCCCTGATCCACTCTCCCTCTGCCCTGACTCACTCTTCCTCTGCCCTGATCCACTCTCCCTCTGCCCTGATCCACTCTCCCTCTGCCCTGACTCACACTCCCTCTGCCCTGACTCACACTCCCTCTGCCCTGACTCACACTCCCTCTGCCCTGATCCACTCTCCCTCTGCCCTGATCCACACTCCCTCTGCCCTGACTCACACTCCCTCTGCCCTGATCCACACTCCCTCTGCCCTGACTCACACTCCCTCTGCCCTGATCCACACTCCCTCTGCCCTGACTCACGCTCCCTCTGCCCTGATCAACTCTCCCTCTGCCCTGATCCACACTCCCTCTGCCCCGACTCACACTCCCTCTGCCCTGATCCACTCTCCCTCTGCCCTGATCCACTCTCCCTCTGCCCTGATTCACTCTCCCTCTGCCCTGACTCACACTCCCTCTGCCCTGATTCATACTCTCTCAGCCCCGACTCACACTCCGGCTGCCCTGATCCACACTCCCTCTGCCCTGATTCACACTCCCTCTGCCCTGATCCACTCTCCCTCTGCCCCGACTCACACTCCCTCTGCCCTGATCCACTCTTCCTCTGCCCTGATCCACTCTCTCTCTGCCCTGATTCACACTCCCTCTGCCTTGATCCACGCTCCCTCTGCCCCGACTCACGCTCCCTCTGCCCTGATTCACACTCCCTCTGCCCTGATTCACTCTCCCTCTGCCCTGATCCACTCTCCCTCTGCCCTGACTCACACTCCCTCTGCCCTGACTCACACTCCCTCTGCCCTGATTCACACTCCCTCTGCCCTGATCCACTCTCCCACTGCCCTGACTCACACTCCCTCTGCTCTACTACTACTACTACTACTACTACTACTACTACAGCTGCTCCAGTCAACCTGTTATGGTCTGCACAATGAAGGCCTGTCATTTAAATGGAATCTCACTTGTTACTGATAATGGCCGCTACATCTGTACTGCACTAATGGCTCAAGAGATGGTATCTGTAAACGGACACATCCGCTCAGCAGAGATGATTGACATATAGTCCTAAATGCAGAGCTCCAGATAAGCTGTGGTTTGACTAAAATACTCAAAATAAACCACCATAATCCAATTAATTTTGAGTTACACGTGTACAAAAATACGCATGACAAATTTCCATAACCAAAAAGTACAACAATGTGCGTAATAACCAAATGTAACCTCTCAGCTACTCATCTTTATTTACTGTTATAAACCTCCAGTGACGTCATCCTATTGTTCTCCAGTGGGATTAAAATCTCCTAAACAGAGATGTTGTAATATCCCCCGGGATATTTGCTATATTGAACACAATGTAATGAGATGTAAAATCAATGACAAATGATATCTTTATACTCTTGAAGATCGAACACTTAACCTTCGTATATGTTGCCAAGGGAGTGTACCACTAGGCTACAGAGGCATTGAAATATCACAATGCTTTTAAGAAAATCTTTTTCAAGTACCTAACGCCAGCAACAGATATTTTACGCCTGTTTCCTTACGTTCATGGAAAGTATAAATACTATTCGAAACATAAAAATGTTGATAAATGTTGGTTTAATTTTCTTTTTCCGGTTTATAAATTAAACAAAACACTTACCCTCGGGTTTTTACGATATTTTAAAAACTATATCCCGCGGATACGCGTTTTAAATATCATAAAACCCCTCAGATGTTGCTTTACCCTACACACAGAATGCAGGCATTATCTGTACATGTTCAACTACACTGAATAGTCACTGCCAAAAGAAACGCAAACCATAGAAACATATAGTGACTGAGTTGGGTTTAACGCCGCTTTTAACAGTATTCCAGTCATATCACGGCGTTTCAGCTTAATGTGGGAGGAAAGCCTGAAGTGATGCAGGTCTCAGATGTTTACCACTTAAGTGAAACCCACGAGCACGGGTATAGTGCTGACAAGCCTAGAAACATAATCGGGGCTAACCGAGATTCGAACCTACAATCATAGGTTTCTGGCATGCCCAAAGGACGCAACTCTGCACAGTGAAATTTTCAGGGAATATATTTAATGTCTGATTCACTCAGGGAATATACATAATACCTACATGCAATGTGACAGACGATGTCTTCAGTGTACTTAGGTACGTAATGTGACAGACGATGTCTTCAATGTACTTAGGTACGTAATGTGTCACACGATGTCTTCAGTGTACTTAGGTACGTAATGTGACAGACGATGTCTTCAGTGTACTTAGGTACGGAATGTGACAGACGATGTCTTCAGTGTACTTAGGTACGTAATGTGACTGACGATGTCTTCAGTGTACTTAGGTACGTAATGTGACAGACAATGTCTTCAGTGTACTTAGGTACGTAATGTGACAGACGATGTCTTCAGTGTACTTAAGTATGTAATGTGACAGACGATGTCTTCAGTGTACTTAGGTACGTAAAGTGTCACACGATGTCTTCAGTGTACTTAGGTACGGAATGTGACAGACGATGTCTTCAGTGTACTTAGGTACGTAAAGTGTCACACGATGTCTTCAGTGTACTTAGGTACGGAATGTGACAGACGATGTCTTCAGTGTACTTAGGTGCGTAATGTGACAGACGATGTCTACAGTGTACTTAAGTATGTAATGTGACAGACAATGTCTTCAGTGTACTTAGGTACGTAATGTGACAGACGATGTCTTCAGTGTACTTAGGTACGTAATGTGACAGACGATGTCTTCATTGTACTTAGGTACGGAATGTGACAGACGATGTCTTCAGTGTACTTAGGTACAGAATGTGTTAGATGATGTCTTCAGTGTACTTGGGTACGTAATGTGACAGACGATGTCTTCAGTGTACTTAGGTACGTAATGTGTCACATGATGTCTTCAGTGTACTTAAGCATGTAATGTGACAGACGATGTCTTCAGTGTACTTAGGTACGTAATGTGACAGACAATGTCTTCAGTGTACTTAGGTACGTAATGTGACAGACGATGTCTTCAGTGTACTTAGGTACGTAATGTGACAGACGATGTCTTCAGTGTACTTAGGTACGTAATGTGTCACACGATGTCTTCAGTGTACTTAAGCATGTAATGTGACAGACGATGTCTTCAGTGTACTTAAGTATGTAATGTGACAGACGATGTCTTCAATGTACTTAGGTACGTAATGTGACAGAGCGATGTTCTTTGAGTATATCTGTACAGAGAGCTAAGGAAAGGGATTCCTGCTATGTCTGAGATTGCCTTGTAATTGACCATGACATAATTTGTACATGTGACAAGGTTCTTGAAGGAGAGAAGCACATAAACCTTGTTTTACATCACAATATAGATGCTATCATCGTAATGATTAACATGTTCAAGGAATACATCGCTAGGTAAGAAGCTACATGAACTAAGAACATAATGTTTCCTGAATGTTTGTCTCTCATTTTGCATTCCATCTCTGGTAAAAACTGATGATACATACTCAGCCTCAGTATTTGTTTTTTAAAGCCTAGAGGACCAATATAAACGATACTTCACAAGTCTTCAGAGTTTGTAGCTACATGTAGTCTTGCTTGAATCAGACAAAAATGTTTACTTTGTTTCTATTTTCTGTCAGTTTTATTCAGTTCCAATTTATAGCAAATTGTGAAGCATTGAGAACTGGTTCAGAATCATAGTCCTCAAACACCACAAGTGAATGAGGACCATCATCATTGGATTCTTCCTTGTCTTCAGCACAACATACTGGTCTTGGGCTAGCCGACTCGCATGAATAAATAAATAAATAAATAAATAAATAAATAAATAAATAAATAAATAAATAAATAAATAAATAAATAAATAAATAAATAAATAAATAAATAAATAAATAAATAAATAAATAAATAAATAAATAAATAAATAAATAAATAAATAAATAATAGGAGACATGTATTTTCCTGTTGCCTCCCCTTCACCGACCCTCTATACAAAACTTGTACACATCCTGTCATGAAACAAAGAAACCATATATATTTCGAAAATATATATAATACCCAACAGTACATCAATCAGTGTAAAGAAATGGACATTCTATCCCAAACTCCAATATTCATGGCAAATCCGGTTGACTGTTGTATTTCCCCAGCAGTGTCAATGGTTTACAAGCTGGTACAGAATACCAACACCTATCACTGAACAGATCATGTTTTGGTATCATAAATAACAAAAATAGACAGAAGTCAATTCGCAGGATACAAATCTAAGTTTGCTTTCCACTGTTGTCTGGATGAAAAGCAATATGAGCCGCAGACATTTACCAGACTGATTTGTGTATCAATAATATGCATAGCATATGAATAATGTTCCATCATAAACTGGAAAATGACTGTAACTGAGTATTTGAAGATGTACATTTATTATGCATTGTGATAAAACTAGAATTGTAAACATCCTGATAGGTTATTATTGCCCCACCTGCCACTGACAAAATACAGCCATTGTCATGGAAACATTATATTCCATTTCATAGCAATATAATTTGTTGCTCATGAAAAGTGAGTTTTATCCAAATAGGCTGATATTTCTAATAATAATGCTGATAAACATAGGATGTTTTCAAATTACTTCGTTACGTTTCAAATGACATTCACATCAAATACCACAAAAATTTGAAAACATGTAACAGTATCACCCAAACAGCCTTTTATAAAGATCATGCTAGACCGCTTGCCCAAAACTACTAAACTGCAATTATGGTAGTCAGTGTAGCGGCCATAAAATTTCTGAGTCCCGTGATGGGATTCGATCCACGGACCTTATGATCCGAGGTCGGACACCTTGTCCACATGACCAAAGAGGTTAACCCCGTCAGCAAACTGACAAGGTAAGGATGTCATCTGTGGGATGACTCCACGCCCTGCTACATACTCCCCCGTCAACAGAAGGCACGTCCCGGGCCGCATAGTAGGGTACTGAGACTTATTTTGAACGTGCTCAGCCCCACGTTGGGCTCCAATGTAGCGGCCATAAAATTTCCGAGTCCCGTGATGGGATTCGAACCACGGACCTTCTGATCAGAGGTCGGACGCCTTGTCCACATGACCAAAGAGGTTAACCCCGTCAGCAAGCTGACAAGGTAAGGATGTCATCTGTGGGATGACTCCACGCCCTGCTACATCAGCATTGACTAGTAGTATTTAGGGGCTCTAATTCTGAACTAGTTCTCCATGTTTTAATTTTGCTACAAACTGGAACTGAATAAAACTGACAGGAAATGTAAACGTAGTAAACATTTTGTCTTCTTCAAGAAGCTGCAAACACTAGGACAAGTGAATAAAGTTTCCACTAGTCTTCTATAGTAGTCTTAAACAAATAAATATCTATAAAGACTGCCAAATGAACACAGCTGAGAAAATCCAATCAGGAGCAAAGAAAATGTTACCAAGTTTGTTTGTTTGTTTGCTTCCCTTAAGCACAAATATTCTCTGAGTTTGTTGTTTAATGACACACTCAGCACTATTCCAGCTATCCACAAATAATCGAGTCTATACCAGACAATCCAGTGAATAATATCATGGGCATCGATCTACGCAATTGGGATACCATGACATGCACCAACCAAGACAGCGAGTCTGACCACCCAATCCCATTAATCGCCTCTTAAGACAAGCAGAGTCACATGTTAAACAAGCATGGGTTGGTGAAAACCTATTCTACCCCGGATCTTCCCGGGTTGAAGCTGACATAGCAGCAGCAGCAGCAGCAGCAGCAGGAGGGGGACCTCCTTGAGGTGGAGTGGAACTGCCCCGAGACTGACCTCTCTCCAAGTGTGGAGTCAAGGCTTCATCTAACACAGCTACTTGTAGCCAGACACACCTAAGGAGCACATGAACTCCCAACAGATATAAATGTGCACTGTGTTACATCTAATGCCTTCACTCCCCTGGACAAAGTGCCGTCATTGGACAGAAATAAATGTGTTTGTTGTACATCTCACTGGAAATACGGATATATCCACATGTTAATATCAAATTCACTTCCAAATATATCAAATAATACATTTAAGTTTCTTTTCTGCAAGCTGACAAGGTAAGGATGTCATCTGTGGGATGACTCCACGCCCCGCTACATACTCCCCTGTCAACAGAAGGCACGTCCTGGGCCGCATAGTAGGGCACTGAGACTTATTTTGCTCAAATTTAATATGAACGTGCTCAGCCCTGCGTGGCGAGCCAATGTAGCACCCATAAAATTTCAGAGTCCAATGATGGGATTCGAACCACGGACCTTCTGATCCGAGGTCGGACACCTTGTCCACATGACCAAAGAGGTTAACCCTGTCAGCAAGCTGACCAGGTAAGGATGTCATCTGTGGGAGGACTCCACGTCCTGCTACACATCCATAAACAAGATACGTACATAGGTCTCCAGGTGATTCTCCAAGTAATAAAACAGTCAAAAAGACAGGAATAATAAAACATGTTATGGGGCTCTGAATTTGAAAACAAGTGTAGGGTTTTGGGTTAGCAGTCTGCCAGTTACCCACTGGGGATTTTATCTGCAGATTAGATATTTTTCAGCTGCAGCTGCAAAACCAGATATTTATTAATAATTAAAACTATGAGTCTGAAGATATTTTTTAAGAAAAACACCTTACAACAATGTTATCTTTGTGGCAGACAATTTCTTTTTATCATCCAAAACTGGCTCCCACAGGAGATATGGCTTGGAAGAGATGAAGCGATATCTACACTGTAGATATCTCTGCAATGAAATTACATAACAATGCTTTGCAGACCATTGTGATGTCACTGGTTACCATGATGTCACAATCAAATGACATCACTAATGGCTCTGCTACTGAAGCTGTTTACAGTACTTTTTACACTGAAGACACTGCTAATTACTGTCTACAAATTGAAAAAGTTGAAAGAACTGATGTTGGATGATAAATAAAATCTCACCCTCGTGTCTTTTGATATCAAATATATCAACACTCGTTGATAAAAGTGGCAAAAATTTTTCCACTTTTATCAACTTGCGTTGATATATTTGATATCAAAAGGCACTCAGGTGAGATTCTCTATTTATCACAACATTTTACCTGGAAATTAATATTTTTTCAGCTCCAGCTGCAAAACCAGATATATATTTATTGCTTTTTGCAAACACCTGGTGTCACAGTGGTCCATTCATAAAATAGTCATTTTGCCCTGTATGCCAAAAGGAATCTGTTTTGGTGAATAATCAAGACTGGTTATTCTCTGGCATTGACGTTTATCTTTAGAAGAGTATTTCAACAACATGTACTTATTTAGTACCAGACGGTTTACAAAAACTTGGAACTATTAACTTGAACGTAGTTGGTCGAAAGTAAATATATATGAATTTATACATTTAAATTAACTTAAGAATAATGAAACAAGTTATAACTTGGCAGACCAGTGTCGAATACTGGTTGTAGTGATTTAACTCACTTTTGCGCACACATTCTGTCATCTCTGCATTTACACACCAACATTTGCAATACAAGCCAAGAGGAACGTGATCCCCTCAGTTGGCATTTCCATTGTCAGCTTGAAAGCAGTTCCAGGAGTCATTAGATTGTGAGTGATTGTTGTTTCATCCTCCAAATAACTATAAATTACATCACTTACACATTCCTTGGACAAAGCTGCATTTTTTTTGCTAAAGCAATTTTATCTTGTTTCTAATTTCTTTTTTCTAGGTGAGTTGGTTTTGTAAATAAATTTATAAAAAAAGAAGGTCTTAGTATCTTTCTTACCTGCTTGTCAGGTCACATGAAGCCTTAAATCTGCTCAGAGATTTCCAATTTTTTACAAGTTTTCATTATCATAATCTGTATGAGTTCTGTGAAAAGCATTACATAAGGCAGGCTGTCAGTGCCAACCTATGGTAGAACCCATGAACACAGGTAGGATGTTGACAGGCCAACTAATAAGGTAGAATCTGAGCTTCAAACCCATGATCTGCCGATCATGATAGGCTTCAGGGAGGAAACTAAGAGACGACTGCCGGGAACAGGTGGTCAGACTCATTGACTTTGTTGGTGCATGTCATTGTATCCCAATTGCGTAGATCGATGCCAATGATATTTGTGATTAAGGGAGGCAACTCAGAGAATGTTGTGATTAAGGGAGGCAACTCAGAGAATGTGCTTCAGTCAATCCAAGCCTCAAAGAAAGAGGATCAGCCGAGCACCAGTTGAACAGAAGAAGTGAAACAAGTTTCAACAAAGAAAAGGGTTATTTAAAAAAAATGGTAACTGAAAGGTGGGGAAATCTAATTTATCAGCAACAGAATTCCAGTGGACTACAAGTAGAGAGAGAATCTGTGAAAGAGTCAACTTTAACGAATTTCATTCCTATTAACCTTGTATAGTTTTTAAAAGCCACTCAATTATTGAATTATCAGCTCTACAAATAACCAGGCAAGTTGTTCAGTGAGAGTCCTGACAAACATAATAGGTCAAAACATACTTAAAGGATCCCAAATGCACATCATTAGTTAACTAGGCGCCCTCGGGGGAAAGTAATTATATCGTCAACTGGCATGGCCCCTACTTTAGAAGCAGGCCTGATACCCTGTGAGCACTGAATGTATTTGTCTAGTTAGATAAGCGGGAATGGTGATTACCCTAGCACGGCGGTGGATATGCCTGGTGGGTATGTAGGAGGATGGGGTCTGGTAGCGCACGTACTTTACACGCCTGTAGCCACAGTGCGACCAGTAGATGTGGGCTTCAAATATTTACACAATGTGTCGGTGGTATATGGTCTATATCTGACTGGCGATTGAATGCTGATCAGCTATCTTGGTGTTATTACACAAGGAACATGGTTGAGGTAAATTGGCAGTTCTGGATACTTGTTATGGCGTTCCCAGTACAACTGAACATCCCAGAGACTATACTTGACTTTGGCAGAACCCGAGGCGATGGTTGACAAGAACCACACTGACAGCATTAACCGACAAACACTCACGTGATGTTCAGGTAATCTTCCAAGCCCGTCTTGTCCAAACACATAACTTAATGGCTACTGACTGCAATCTTGTTTCCAATATAAACGCATTGAACATCACGACCACCAACTTGTTTCTATGGTGACACGTGCAACACGTCACAGATTGCACGTGCTTGTCCCATTTCCCGTATTTCAGTTCAAGGCCGTATTTAACTTTTTTTTGACATTGGTGGGGGTGGGATATTTGTACCCACCCCCTCAAAACCTACTTTTTTTCAGCAAGATATGTGCCGTTTATGAAATATTTATGAACATAGTTCATGAAAATTCCAATGTCACGTGACTTTTCGTCTCAACAGAACAACATAGGCGGAACGGGGGGGGGGGGGGGGGGGGGGGGGGGTGTCGAAGCGTCCCGGAGCCCCCCTCCCCCTAAAACCAAATGTAGTATGTTGCAGGCAGTAAAACTGACTGAGGGAGGATGTTGATACGTTGGACCCCTCCCTTTATGCTGGATCCGCCCTTGAACACGAATCACGCCCTGAGCACTAAATATCTTCTGATTGGCTGACTTCCAAACTGGAACGTGGAGACTGAGCGTGCATGCGTGCAGTATTCGTCACCCGGCTTGCCGTCACGATGCGACCAGCGTCGTTATTTCCAGCACTTGCAGGGTGAACTAAGACGACTTATCTACAACCATCTATATGCTGTCTAAAAGGAGGATGCAAATTACTAAGAAATTCGCGACCTAGGTTGTTTATGGTAATTTGGAGTTGTTTGGCTTCTGATATGATTAGTACCGATTGTGATTCTGGGAGGCTGAAGATAGGATTGACTTGAGAGCGATGCTGCAATTAACCATCTCCACACGATGAGCAGGCGGTTTTTTCTTTCAATGCTGTGACCTCCTCGACACATATCACTCCCCGCGGACAGATCCCAAGGTTTTCGGACAGGTTCATTATCGACAGGTTGAAAATGTAAACTGAATTTAAAGTTTTCATACACGTCATTATTTTTCTCTCGTATTTGATAGACCCGTGAATTTTAACGCGAGCAGTTGAAATTGGAAACGACGGAAAGTATTGTTTATAGGGTCTTAGTGTAATTTGGTAGAATTTATTAGGATGATAAACTATTTCAACACAACCCCTGATCTCTTCGGCACACTGGACTCCGCTACCGTTAAGCATTTGTGATCTCCGACTTTATGTCCCATCTTTTCTAAACTGCCCTAGGAGGTCATGCAAACGGCTCTGTTTTCTCTCGAGTTCGGGAAAGGGAAGTTTGGTCACGGGAGATGTTGGACTGATCCCGTATATTATTACACAACCGCGAGGGTTTCCTTTGACATGCGTACTTACAACATGCTGCCGGCGATATCAGACACAATGTGTCTAGGTCACGCATGTATGCTGTACACTAATTCCAGCACTGTTTGTTCGTTGTTGAATGTCGCAGTCTGCACTCCCAGCCTTGTGATGAATGTCCATTGCCGGACAAACCAATGGTTGACAGCGTGATCAAACTCTTCGTCATCTTTACGTTGACAGGTTGTCACAGAGTGTGTTCACTTGGTCGTCATATTGGCGATATTGGCTAAGGATAATGTGATAGCGACTTTTATAGCCTCAGTAAATGTAAACGTGGGTCACATCGTGTTCTTGTTTACATCAATGTCATGGAAGCCCCGTCCACGGGTCAAAGGAGCCGCAAGTTGCTATGCAGAGTTGCGTCCCTTAGCCGTACAAGGATCCGCTGGGTCACATCGTGTTCTTATTTATTTAATGCCAAGGAAGGACAGTCCATTGGTCAAAGGGACCGCAGTTGCTGGGCAGAGTTGCGTCCTTTAGCCGTATAAGGATCCGCTGGCTATTAGTCCTAAATTCTTAAACAATAAGTTGATGCGCCGTGATATAACTGAAATACCACTGAAGGCGGCATTAATCGCAACTTACATTCATCACCGTCACTGTGTGGTGCAGTGGACAGTACAATTCGGAACCCGTTAATCCACGAGAAAAATAATTGAATAATACTGGAATAATACTGTGAAAATACCTGATAATAATAGGAAACTATACTCTTAAAAAAAAAGAAGAAGAAACGCAATACGGATATCTTTGGCCATAACAGCAAAACTAGCGGACCAAGAGGTTGGTTGGTTTGTTGTTTAACGCCGCACTCAGCAATATTCCATCTATATGACGGCGGTCTGTAAATAATCGAGTCTAGACCAGACAATCCAGTGAATAATATCATGAGCATCTATCCACGCAATTGGGATCGATGACATGCATCAACCTAGTCAGCGAGTCTGTGGTCCATATCCAGGGCAATCGTACGGCTCAACGATACATCAACGAAATTCTCCTACCACACGTCGTCCCAATTACAGCCAACGGCAACGGTGTATTCCATCAGGACAACGCTCGACCGCATACAGCACGGATCACAAGAGCCTGTCTACACCGCAACAACGTTGATGTTCTCCCCTGGTCCTCCAGATCCCCGGATTTAAACCCGAAAGAGCACCTGTGGGATGAATTTGATAGGCGGCTACGCCGACGTCAACCACAACCCAGGCGTTACAGCAGTTAGCTTTTGCGTTGCAGGCCGAGTGGGCTCCGATACCCCAGGATGTGATTCGAAAACTCGTCTCTTCCATCGGCATGAGATGTCTCTCCACAACTGTTTGGCTCAATATCTTGTAGGGTTCCTCGTATGATTGTATTTTCCTACGTCACACAAAATCGGGCTGTGCGTTTCTTTTTGAAGAGAATATTAGTATTGAGAGAGCTATCACACTAGGTACTGGGGCGGAGAGAGTTATCACACTAGGTACTGGGGCGGAGAGAGTTATCACACTAGGTACAGGGTGGAGGGAGATATCACACTAGGTACTGGGGCGGAGAGAGTTATCACACTAGGTACTGGGAGGAGGGAGATATCACACTAGGTACTGGGAGGAGGGAGTTATCACACTAGGTACTGGGAGGAGGGAGATATCACACTAGGTACAGGGTGGAGGGAGATATCACACTAGGTACTGGGGCGGAGAGAGTTATCACACTAGGTACTGGGGCGGAGAGAGTTATCACACTAGGTACAGGGTGGAGGGAGATATCACACTAGGTACTGGGGCGGAGAGAGTTATCACACTAGGTACTGGGAGGAGGGAGTTATCACACTAGGTACTGGGGGGAGGGAGATATCACACTAGGTACTGGGAGGAGGGAGATTTCACACTAGGTACTGGGGCGGAGAGAGTTATCACACTAGGTACTGGGAGGAGGGAGATTTCACACTAGGTACTGGGGCGGAGAGAGTTATCACACTAGGTACTGGGGTGGTACTGGGGCGGAGGGAGTTATCACACTAGGTACTGGGAGGAGGGAGATATCACACTAGGTACTGGGAGGAGGGAGATATCACACTAGGTACTGGGAGGAGAGAGTTATCACACTAGGTACTGGGAGGAGGGAGATATCACACTAGGTACTGGGAGGAGGGAGATATCACACTAGGTACTGGGAGGAGAGAGTTATCACACTAGGTACTGGTTGGAGGGAGATATCACACTAGGTACAGGAAGGAGGGAGATATCACACTAGGTACTGGGAGGAGGGAGATATCACACTAGGTACTGGGAGGAGGGAGATATCACACTAGGTACTGGGAGGAGAGAGTTATCACACTAGGTACTGGGAGGAGGGAGTTATCACACTAGGTACTGGGAGGAGGGAGATATCACACTAGGTACAGGGTGGAGGGAGATATCACACTAGGTACTGGGGCGGAGAGAGTTATCACACTAGGTACTGGGGCGGAGAGAGTTATCACACTAGGTACAGGGTGGAGGGAGATATCACACTAGGTACTGGGGCGGAGAGAGTTATCACACTAGGTACTGGGAGGAGGGAGTTATCACACTAGGTACTGGGGGGAGGGAGATATCACACTAGGTACTGGGAGGAGGGAGATTTCACACTAGGTACTGGGGCGGAGAGAGTTATCACACTAGGTACTGGGAGGAGGGAGATTTCACACTAGGTACTGGGGCGGAGAGAGTTATCACACTAGGTACTGGGGTGGTACTGGGGCGGAGGGAGTTATCACACTAGGTACTGGGAGGAGGGAGATATCACACTAGGTACTGGGAGGAGGGAGATATCACACTAGGTACTGGGAGGAGAGAGTTATCACACTAGGTACTGGGAGGAGGGAGATATCACACTAGGTACTGGGAGGAGGGAGATATCACACTAGGTACTGGGAGGAGAGAGTTATCACACTAGGTACTGGTTGGAGGGAGATATCACACTAGGTACAGGAAGGAGGGAGATATCACACTAGGTACTGGGAGGAGGGAGATATCACACTAGGTACTGGGAGGAGGGAGATATCACACTAGGTACTGGGAGGAGAGAGTTATCACACTAGGTACTGGGAGGAGGGAGATATCACACTAGGTACTGGGGCGGAGAGTTATCACACTAGGTACTGGGAGGAGGTAGATATCACACTAGGTACTGGGGCGGAGAGTTATCACACTAGGTACTGGGAGGAGGGAGATATCACACTAGGTACTGGTTGGAGGGAGATATCACACTAGGTACTGGGAGGAGGGAGATATCACACTAGGTACTGGGAGGAGGGAGATATCACACTAGGTACTGGGAGGAGGGAGATATCACACTAGGTACTGGGAGGAGGGAGATATCACACTAGGTACTGGGTGGAGGGAGATATCACACTAGGTACTGGGAGGAGGATGATATCACACTAGGTACAGGAAGGAGGGAGATATCACACTAGGTACAGGGGAGAGGGCGATATCACACTAGGTACTGGGAGGAGGATGATATCACACTAGGTACAGGAAGGAGGGAGATATCACACTAGGTACAGGGGAGAGGGCGATATCACACTAGGTACTGGGAGGAGGATGATATCACACTAGGTACAGGGGAGAGGGCGATATCACACTAGGTACAGGAAGGAGGGAGATATCACACTAGGTACAGGAAGGAGGGAGATATCACACTAGGTACTGGGAGGAGGATGATATCACACTAGGTACTGGGAGGAGGAAGATATCACACTAGGTACAGGAAGGAGGGAGATATCACACTAGGTACTGGGAGGAGGGAGATATCACACTAGGTACAGGGAGGAGGGAGATATCACACTAGGTACTGGAAGGAGGGAGATATCACACTAGGTACAGGAAGGAGGGCGATATCACACTAGGTACAGGGAGGAGGGAGATATCACACTAGGTACTGGAAGGAGGGAGATATCACACTAGGTACTGGGAGGAGGGAGATATCACACTAGGTACTGGGAGGAGTGAGATATCACACTAGGTACAGGAAGGAGGGAGATATCACACTAGGTACTGGGGAGAGGGAGTTATCACACTAGGTACTGGGGAGAGGGAGATATCACACTAGGTACAGGGGAGAGGGAGATATCACACTAGGTACTGGGGAGAGGGAGTTATCACACTAGGTACTGGGAGGAGGGAGATATCACACTAGGTACTGGGAGGAGGGAGATATCACACTAGGTACTGGGAGGAGGAAGATATCACACTAGGTACTGGGAGGAGGGAGATATCACACTAGGTACTGGGGAGAGGGAGATATCACACTAGGTACTGGGAGGAGGATGATATCACACTAGGTACTGGGAGGAGGAAGATATCACACTAGGTACAGGGAGGAGTGAGTTATCACACTAGGTACTGGGAGGAGGGAGATATCACACTAGGTACTGGGAGGAGGGAGATATCACACTAGGTACTGGGAGGAGGGAGATTTCACACTAGGTACAGGGGAGAGGGAGATATCACACTAGGTACTGGGAGGAGGGAGATTTCACACTAGGTACTGGGGCGGAGGGAGTTATCACACTAGGTACTGGGAGGAGGGAGATTTCACACTAGGTACAGGGGAGAGGGAGATATCACACTAGGTACTGGGAGGAGGGAGATTTCACACTAGGTACTGGGGCGGAGAGAGTTATCACACTAGGTACTGGGGTGGTACTGGGGCGGAGGGAGTTATCACACTAGGTACAGGGAGGAGGGAGATATCACACTAGGTACTGGAAGGAGGGAGATATCACACTAGGTACTGGGAGGAGGAAGATATCACACTAGGTACTGGGAGGAGGGAGTTATCACACTAGGTACTGGGAGGAGGGAGATATCACACTAGGTACTGGGAGGAGGGAGATATCACACTAGGTACTGGGAGGAGGGAGATATCACACTAGGTACTGGGAGGAGGGAGATATCACACTAGGTACTGGGAGGAGGGAGATATCACACTAGGTACTGGGGAGGAGGGAGATATCACACTAGGTACTGGGAGGAGGAAGATATCACACTAGGTACTGGGAGGAGGGAGATATCACACTAGGTACTGGGAGGAGGGAGATATCACACTAGGTACTGGGAGGAGGGAGATATCACACTAGGTACTGGGAGGAGGGAGATATCACACTAGGTACTGGGAGGAGGATGATATCACACTAGGTACTGGGAGGAGGGAGATATCACACTAGGTACTGGGAGGAGGATGATATCACACTAGGTACTGGGAGGAGGAAGATATCACACTAGGTACTGGGGGGAGGGCGATATCACACTAGGTACAGGAAGGAGGGAGATATCACACTAGGTACTGGGGCGGAGAGTTATCACACTAGGTACTGGGGCGGAGGGAGATTTCACACTAGGTACTGGGGCGGAGAGAGTTATCACACTAGGTACTGGGAGGAGGGAGATTTCACACTAGGTACTGGGGCGGAGAGACTTATCACACTAGGTACTGGGGTGGTACTGGGGCGGAGGGAGTTATCACACCAACTACTGGGAGGAGGGAGATATCACACTAGGTACTGGGAGGAGGGAGATATCACACTAGGTACTGGGAGGAGGGAGATATCACACTAGGTACAGGGAGGAGGGAGATATCACACTAGGTACTGGGGGGAGGGAGATATCACACTAGGTACTGGGAGGAGGAAGATATCACACTAGGTACTGGTTGGAGGGTGATATCACACTAGGTACTGGGAGGAGGGAGATATCACACTAGGTACTGGGAGGAGGAAGATATCACACTAGGTACTGGTTGGAGGGAGATATCACACTAGGTACTGGGAGGAGGGAGATATCACACTAGGTACTGGGAGGAGGAAGATATCACACTAGGTACTGGTTGGAGGGAGATATCACACTAGGTACTGGGAGGAGGGAGATATCACACTAGGTACTGGGAGGAGGGAGATATCACACTAGGTACTGGGAGGAGGGAGATATCACACTAGGTACTGGGAGGAGGTAGATATCACACTAGGTACTGGGAGGAGGATGATATCACACTAGGTACTGGGAGGAGGGAGATATCACACTAGGTACTGGGTGGAGGGAGATATCACACTAGGTACAGGGGGGAGGGAGATATCACACTAGGTACTGGGAGGAGGAAGATATCACACTAGGTACTGGTTGGAGGGAGATATCACACTAGGTACTGGGAGGAGGGAGATATCACACTAGGTACTGGGAGGAGGGAGATATCACACTAGGTACAGGGGGGAGGGAGATATCACACTAGGTACTGGGAGGAGGAAGATATCACACTAGGTACTGGGAGGAGGAAGATATCACACTAGGTACAGGGGGGAGGGAGATATCACACTAGGTACTGGGAGGAGGGAGATATCACACTAGGTACTGGGAGGAGGTAGATATCACACTAGGTACTGGGAGGAGGTAGATATCACACTAGGTACAGGGGGGAGGGAGATATCACACTAGGTACTGGGAGGAGGTAGATATCACACTAGGTACAGGGGGGAGGGAGATATCACACTAGGTACTGGGAGGAGGTAGATATCACACTAGGTACTGGGAGGAGGTAGATATCACACTAGGTACAGGGGGGAGGGAGATATCACACTAGGTACTGGGAGGAGGAAGATATCACACTAGGTACTGGTTGGAGGGAGATATCACACTAGGTACTGGGAGGAGGGAGATATCACACTAGGTACTGGGAGGAGGAAGATATCACACTAGGTACTGGGAGGAGGGAGATATCACACTAGGTACTGGGAGGAGGATGATATCACACTAGGTACTGGGAGGAGGGAGATATCACACTAGGTACTGGGAGGAGGGAGATATCACACTAGGTACTGGGAGGAGGGAGATATCACACTAGGTACTGGGAGGAGGGAGATATCACACTAGGTACTGGGAGGAGGAAGATATCACACTAGGTACTGGTTGGAGGGAGATATCACACTAGGTACTGGGAGGAGGGAGATATCACACTAGGTACAGGGGAGAGGGAGATATCACACTAGGTACTGGGAGGAGGGAGATATCACACTAGGTACAGGGAGGAGGGAGATATCACACTAGGTACTGGGGGGAGGGAGATATCACACTAGGTACTGGGAGGAGGGAGATATCACACTAGGTACTGGTTGGAGGGAGATATCACACTAGGTACTGGGAGGAGGGAGATATCACACTAGGTACAGGGGCGGAGAGTTATCACACTAGGTACTGGGAGGAGGGAGATATCACACTAGGTACTGGGAGGAGGGAGATATCACACTAGGTACAGGGAGGAGGGAGATATCACACTAGGTACTGGTTGGAGGGAGATATCACACTAGGTACTGGGAGGAGGGAGATATCACACTAGGTACTGGGAGGAGGGAGATATCACACTAGGTACTGGGAGGAGGGAGATTTCACACTAGGTACAGGGGAGAGGGAGATATCACACTAGGTACTGGGAGGAGGGAGATTTCACACTAGGTACTGGGGCGGAGGGAGTTATCACACTAGGTACTGGGAGGAGGGAGATTTCACACTAGGTACAGGGGAGAGGGAGATATCACACTAGGTACTGGGAGGAGGGAGATTTCACACTAGGTACTGGGGCGGAGAGAGTTATCACACTAGGTACTGGGGTGGTACTGGGGCGGAGGGAGTTATCACACTAGGTACAGGGAGGAGGGAGATATCACACTAGGTACTGGAAGGAGGGAGATATCACACTAGGTACTGGGAGGAGGAAGATATCACACTAGGTACTGGGAGGAGGGAGTTATCACACTAGGTACTGGGAGGAGGGAGATATCACACTAGGTACTGGGAGGAGGGAGATATCACACTAGGTACTGGGAGGAGGGAGATATCACACTAGGTACTGGGAGGAGGGAGATATCACACTAGGTACTGGGAGGAGGGAGATATCACACTAGGTACTGGGGAGGAGGGAGATATCACACTAGGTACTGGGAGGAGGAAGATATCACACTAGGTACTGGGAGGAGGGAGATATCACACTAGGTACTGGGAGGAGGGAGATATCACACTAGGTACTGGGAGGAGGGAGATATCACACTAGGTACTGGGAGGAGGGAGATA
This sequence comes from Haliotis rufescens, assembly GCF_023055435.1. NCBI lineage: Eukaryota > Metazoa > Mollusca > Gastropoda > Lepetellida > Haliotidae > Haliotis > Haliotis rufescens. Next base: position 1,864,363 of record NW_025964112.1, read on the forward strand.
TCACACTAGGTACTGGGAGGAGGATGATATCACACTAGGTACTGGGAGGAGGGAGATATCACACTAGGTACTGGGAGGAGGATGATATCACACTAGGTACTGGGAGGAGGAAGATATCACACTAGGTACTGGGGGGAGGGCGATATCACACTAGGTACAGGAAGGAGGGAGATATCACACTAGGTACTGGGGCGGAGAGTTATCACACTAGGTACTGGGGCGGAGGGAGATTTCACACTAGGTACTGGGGCGGAGAGAGTTATCACACTAGGTACTGGGAGGAGGGAGATTTCACACTAGGTACTGGGGCGGAGAGACTTATCACACTAGGTACTGGGGTGGTACTGGGGCGGAGGGAGTTATCACACCAACTACTGGGAGGAGGGAGATATCACACTAGGTACTGGGAGGAGGGAGATATCACACTAGGTACTGGGAGGAGGGAGATATCACACTAGGTACAGGGAGGAGGGAGATATCACACTAGGTACTGGGGGGAGGGAGATATCACACTAGGTACTGGGAGGAGGAAGATATCACACTAGGTACTGGTTGGAGGGTGATATCACACTAGGTACTGGGAGGAGGGAGATATCACACTAGGTACTGGGAGGAGGAAGATATCACACTAGGTACTGGTTGGAGGGAGATATCACACTAGGTACTGGGAGGAGGGAGATATCACACTAGGTACTGGGAGGAGGAAGATATCACACTAGGTACTGGTTGGAGGGAGATATCACACTAGGTACTGGGAGGAGGGAGATATCACACTAGGTACTGGGAGGAGGGAGATATCACACTAGGTACTGGGAGGAGGGAGATATCACACTAGGTACTGGGAGGAGGTAGATATCACACTAGGTACTGGGAGGAGGATGATATCACACTAGGTACTGGGAGGAGGGAGATATCACACTAGGTACTGGGTGGAGGGAGATATCACACTAGGTACAGGGGGGAGGGAGATATCACACTAGGTACTGGGAGGAGGAAGATATCACACTAGGTACTGGTTGGAGGGAGATATCACACTAGGTACTGGGAGGAGGGAGATATCACACTAGGTACTGGGAGGAGGGAGATATCACACTAGGTACAGGGGGGAGGGAGATATCACACTAGGTACTGGGAGGAGGAAGATATCACACTAGGTACTGGGAGGAGGAAGATATCACACTAGGTACAGGGGGGAGGGAGATATCACACTAGGTACTGGGAGGAGGGAGATATCACACTAGGTACTGGGAGGAGGTAGATATCACACTAGGTACTGGGAGGAGGTAGATATCACACTAGGTACAGGGGGGAGGGAGATATCACACTAGGTACTGGGAGGATGTAGATATCACACTAGGTACAGGGGGGAGGGAGATATCACACTAGGTACTGGGAGGAGGTAGATATCACACTAGGTACTGGGAGGAGGTAGATATCACACTAGGTACAGGGGGGAGGGAGATATCACACTAGGTACTGGGAGGAGGAAGATATCACACTAGGTACTGGTTGGAGGGAGATATCACACTAGGTACTGGGAGGAGGGAGATATCACACTAGGTACTGGGAGGAGGAAGATATCACACTAGGTACTGGGAGGAGGGAGATATCACACTAGGTACTGGGAGGAGGATGATATCACACTAGGTACTGGGAGGAGGGAGATATCACACTAGGTACTGGGAGGAGGGAGATATCACACTAGGTACTGGGAGGAGGGAGATATCACACTAGGTACTGGGAGGAGGGAGATATCACACTAGGTACTGGGAGGAGGAAGATATCACACTAGGTACTGGTTGGAGGGAGATATCACACTAGGTACTGGGAGGAGGGAGATATCACACTAGGTACAGGGGAGAGGGAGATATCACACTAGGTACTGGGAGGAGGGAGATATCACACTAGGTACAGGGAGGAGGGAGATATCACACTAGGTACTGGGGGGAGGGAGATATCACACTAGGTACTGGGAGGAGGGAGATATCACACTAGGTACTGGTTGGAGGGAGATATCACACTAGGTACTGGGAGGAGGGAGATATCACACTAGGTACAGGGGCGGAGAGTTATCACACTAGGTACTGGGGGGAGGGAGATATCACACTAGGTACTGGGAGGAGGGAGATATCACACTAGGTACAGGGAGGAGGGAGATATCACACTAGGTACTGGTTGGAGGGAGATATCACACTAGGTACTGGGAGGAGGGAGATATCACACTAGGTACTGGGAGGAGGAAGATATCACACTAGGTACTGGGAGGAGGTAGATATCACACTAGGTACTGGGAGGAGGGAGATATCACACTAGGTACTGGGAGGAGGTAGATATCACACTAGGTACTGGGAGGAGGGAGATATCACACTAGGTACAGGAAGGAGGTAGATATCACACTAGGTACTGGGGCGAAGATATCACACTAGGTACAGGGTGGAGGGAGATATCACACTAGGTACTGGGGGGAGGGCGATATCACACTGTTGAAACGAAGTCGGTACGGCCAGACTAACGAAGGACTGTTGTTCGATATCTACATTTTCTCTCGACTCCCACGCTCGCCGGAGTTGATTCAGATTGACAAACGTTGAATGGTCTATGTTCGATTTTTTAGGTTACAATTAAAAATAAATTTAATCTTACGCCAAGTGCACTATTTCTAGGTGCAAATCCATACAACAATTCTATTTCAGTCAACTTGGATTGAAAAGAGATGTTTAAATTTGATTTCTTCATTTTTTTAAGAATAACATCGTCATCACCTTCATAGTCAATACGAGCCGGGAACCACGACGTAATATTTTCTCTACAACATATCTGCTTTCGTTCAGCTTTCATGAGGACACATTTGAGGTAGCCCACAGGTCGAAGCGCTCACCAGAAGTCCTGGGTTCGATTCCCCAGCACAATGTATAAAACCACCCTACTTGTTCTTGTGGGTTGTTTAACGCCACACACGCAATATTTCAGCTTTATGACGGCGAACTGTAAATAATTGAGTCTAGACCAGACAACCCAGTGATTGACATCATGAGCATCTATCTACTCAATTAGGATACGATGGCATGTGATCAACTAAGTCAGCAAGCCTGACCATCCGATCCCGTTAGCCACCGCTTAAAACAAGCATGGGGTGATGAAGACCTATTCTAATCCGGGTGAAAACCTTCTTTCATCTGTCCAGATATGGCTGGACCATTGCCTACACTAAGTAATGCAAGACACACATCATGAAAAGTGTTGTGTGTTTTTTAGGAATCTATTTCTTTTACAGCTAGAAACCTTTAACTGTCTGACTATGAAATAGTCACATCTGGCCACGGCGCGAAGTAAGTGAATCGAATTTGATCTGATGTCTGTTGGTGAGACGAGGAACCTTATATTGTTTCATAATACAAATAAATAATTATAATACTGAGACAGAAATATTAAATATCAATCTAAATGCCACTCAGGACAAATCATGGGACTGCCATGGTTAAAGCAGAATATACATTCAAAAATGATAACCCAGAGCCTTACTAATAACATGCTACCTGAATAATATGTTGATTGTAATATTCAGCGTTCGACATCTAGGTCTTAATCTATTCCCTGTCTAATATTGTATATGCGGTACACTTAAACCTGCGCCTAATTGTTCCCAGCCTTGGAGGAGAAGGATGACACTGCCTCGCCAAATTTACACACGACAGCCAATTTCCCGAGCTAATAGACTTTCTGGGTTTTTCCACTGCCGCATGTTAGATCCATGCGGGGTTTTGTATTGCAGTCAACTCATAGCGTTCCTACTCAAAGGTTATCTCACATTGAAACAAGAGACGCGTTGTCCATATTGTCCATAATAGATAACACTTCAGCTTTACAACAATCGATACTGCTTGTTGCGACTTTGCTGACACCGCTATCTGCAGCTACGACGGTATTCTTGTACAACGTCGACCACAGTGGGTTGAACAATAGATATGGGTAAATTAGTCCAAATTTATATATATTTTTTTAAATTAACACCTGGAGATTCCCGCCATAAAACATGGGCGTCTGAACGTCTCTCCACGTTATCAAGATCTTTTTGATTTACATTGAAACCCCGTTTATCCAGACGGTACCGTTTTAAATGAATCGTCCTTATAATCAGGGTTATGTGTACACTTGGTGTCATCACTGTTTGATAGTGATTCATAAACACATGCTTATGACAGAGTCGGAATCGTATAATGGACATTGTCTTCAGCAGAGATTTCTTATGATTATGGAAAGTTTTTGATCGCTGTTGTTTGTTGTTTAACGCCGCACGGCGGTCTGTAAATAATCGAGTCTGAACAGGACAGATTTGTGACTGATATCATAAGCATCGATCCACGTAATTGGGATAAGATGACAAGCATCAACCAAGTCAGCGAGCCTGACCACACCGATCCCTTTAGTCGCCTCTTACGACAAGCATGGGTTGCTGAAGACTTATTCTCACCTGATCTTCACGGGTCTCTTTTATCTCTATCGTTTAGTCAAGTCCCTTTGATGGTATACTGCGTTCCCTAAAAAGACCGCCCGAAAGTAGGGTGTCCGGATTATCGAGGTTTCAGTGTATATGAGGAACGGATAAGATGTGAAATGAGGGGAGGTTAAATAAGGTTCAGCGTCGCGTTTAATATCATTGAACTTATACAGCGACGAACATGCACGTGTGTGTGTGTGTGTGTGTGTGTGTGTGTGTGTGTGTGTGTGTGTGTGTGCTTGTATTAGTCCGTGCAAGCCCACCAAGACACCATGACGCAGTTTAACATGAATACCCCACGCAGACACAGTATACTCCGAGCCGACCAGTCCTTGTTTTAGCCGCCAGGCTGGGAAAGAACAAGTACCACCTGTTAACGTTTTTGGTATGACGCGGCCGGGGATCGAATCCCGGTCCTTCCGCTCTCCTGGCAGACGCTGTACCACGGAGGCGGCCCTGTCAACTTAGAAAATATCCTATTCATTTCGCTGAACAAAGTCTAAGTGACCATAAACTACAGATATAATATGGTAAACTCCCCAGACCACCAGTGCCTGTAAATCAAGGACTTTCTTCTAATGGAGCCATCACTGAAGATGAAAAACACTAATGTATATTACACTGTGCCAAACATAAACATCAAACATTTCTTCTGTATAAAGTGACAGAGACCAATAATTTGAGACACGTGGACCTTCAGCTCTCCTGCCAGACAATCTATCTACTAGACCACGGAGACGGCCGGAACCGATATGAATACCCACATGACGAGCGTCGGTGACGGGTTTAAATATCTTCGCATATGTCCACATGCAAGTTACTTTAAACAGCATATCTAGCGATATATTACGCGGCTTGTTGTGTCAGTACAATGCAGTTGTCTCACTGCGAAAAGAAGCAGTCGAGGCCACAGTGCGAGGAAGGTTAATGGTGGCGTTATACTCTGTATCGGTGAGACCAAAACACAATCTACCAAGGCAACTTATTGTTTTTCGATACAGGTGAAAGAAATACGCAATGGGAAACATGAATGAATGTCAGAAGTATATTATTCATGACATATCACGGGTCTGATATGAGAATATACATACCGTCATGCCGTGAGTAACGTCTACAGAAGTGACGTTACGTCACAACTTATATATGTAGTGAGTGAGTGAATGAATGAGAGAGATGAGTGAGCTTCGTGAGTGAGTGAGGTTCTTGAATGAGTGAGTGAGTGAGTGAGGTTCATGAATGAGCTTCATGAGTGAGTGAGGGAGCTTCGGACACGTAGGACATGATGACAAGCGCGAGCAGCCAAGTTGCGGAGCCTGATGTACTGATCTTACTTATTTGCTACGACAAGCAGGCGATAGACTGGGGACTGCATCAATGAATGCTTCTTTTTCATATAGCGACACAGGCACCAACCGAAGATCGCCCTCATAGTTAACCATCGTATACCGCCAGATGGCTCCAAAAGGTTAGAGTTCGATAAATTCGACAGAAAAGATAGCTTCCACATTTTATCTATTACCGTAATAATCTTATAAATCTCGTGTCTGTCGGAACCTAATATTAAATAAGTGATTCTGTTTATTTTAAAATTTGCAAAGTTGTTAAAAACAAATGCTAATGTTACAGGATCAAACCAAGGGCTGAGTCCGCGTGAAGCATGTCAGTCATACAGTATAGACACTTTCAACGTGGTACAGCGTTGATAAACACGTCTCGTTCTGTCGTTTTTGTCAGGAGAGATTCACAAGAGAAACCTTCGCAATTGCGAAATGTATTATGAGTTAACAAGGACGCAACACGTCTTCCATATTCCATCGTTTGATGATCTTACGAAGCTAAAGTGATTGTCCAGTGAAACTGTCCTTGAAGCTGTCCGCCGACAACACCACGTGCCAGGATTGTTTTGAAGACATAATAAAACGTGAAAAAAGGCAAGAATGTCTGTTTCTCCTTTGAAGATGCCGTCTTTGGGAATAAAAGAATGAAATGAGAATCCAGACGACCAGCTCGTCCTGAAAACCTCGTGGCCACGTTCTGCATGACAACTCGGGGCAGTCGTACACTCTAACAACATCGAACAGTTCAAGTCAGCACACACTTTGAACCCCAAACCATAGCGAGAACTGCTTTTAAGTTTGTTAGTGGAATGGTTGTTGGCACGTGCGATGCTTTCGGATCTCATGTTAGGCCCCGTTGCCCAGTCTAACAACAGGTCGCTCACCTCTCTCTGTGTTGGCCGCCATGAAGAGCGTGTACTTATCGGTCTCTTTCTAAAAGGCCAGTAACGCCACCTAGTGTTTGTTCAGCAATATTTCAGCTATTTGACGGCGGCTGTAAATAATCCAGCCTGGATCGGACTATCCAGTGATTGATAGTATGAGCAAAGACCCACATCGGCATCCCTACATATGCTATACTCAGTTACCAGGGAGGAGGGTATATGTGTCAGTATACACACCCTGTATATGCTATACTCAGTTACCAGGGAGGAGGGTATATGTGTCAGTATACGCACCCTGTATGTGCTATAAACAGTTACCAGGGATGAGGGTATATGTGTCAGTATACGTACCCTGTATATGCTATAATCAGTTACCAGGGAGGAGGGTATATGCGTCAGTATACGCACCCTGTATATGCTATAATCAGTTACCAGGGAGGAGGGTATATGCGTCAGTATACGCACCCTGTATATGCTATAATCAGTTACCAGGGAGGAGGGTATATGTGTCAGTATACGCACCCTGTATATGCTATAATGAGTTACCAGGGAGGAGGGTATATGTGTCAGTATACGCACCCTATATATGCTATAATCAGTTACCAGGGATGTGCGGTAACTTCACACAGAGAAAGGTCGAGGCAATCTGATGTATAATAATAAGCCAGATTACCGCTGTTAACTCCAGGGTGCCGTTGTACAAAGTGATCTTAGCGCTAAAGTGATCATAACTCTCACACCTGAACATAGACTTGCGACAGTCGTAGCGCTCAGGTTGTTTTGTACAACGGCACCCAGGTCGATACAGAAATGTGAATATAAACATCCAAGTTACGAGTATCAAGATATATATCTGCGAAGGTTAGGCGAATGTTATTTAACACAACTCATTCCCACAGAAAGTCATCCCTCTCATATGCAGTTATAAATTAAATGTTAAGCTAGAAATATTCAATCCATGGCCTTGGGGCGAGGTTGTCATAAATGGCAAGCGTTGATTAGCCAGTGAACCCCAGGCCAAGTTCTACAAGGAGACTTTAGCACTACGATAGTAATATCAAGTCTATGTTAAAACAGAGGTGTCAAAGAGCTTACATCTACGTAGCACCAAGGTCGTGTTGTGGATATAACAGCACAAACCGCTTTCCTTAAACATGAGAGATCACTGACAATGTCGATGACATCACGAGCATGTGTTTCTGACTCACTTTCAGCTAGTGATGACACCAGGTGTTCGCGGAAAGCTGGGCGTAACTGGGACATTTGCACAAAGCGATCTTAACGCAACGTTGATCGTAACTTCGCTACTCTAACATGGACATGGGATATACGTAGTGCTAAGATGACTTTGTGAAACCCAACCCAGGGTCCCCACAAAGTAACGGTAGCCACATGCCTCTCGTCAGTCTGTGTTAAAGTGGAGCTCGCTTAGTGGATTGGGTAGTCATATTTTCTATACAAATCCATGGTCAGGGACGATCTTTATCACTGAGATTATATTTTGTTGGCAGGTGGTTTATCAAGGGCGGAAATACGTCAGCTCCCTAAAGCCCAGAACAATCTCTTCTCGTGACAAAGACATCACCATTGTCATAACTTTAGACTGACGGCAGAAGTCACTTAATCCACTTAAGCAGGAAACTGCTATAATGGCAATTTTAATTTGAAGGTTTTACAAACAAAACGGGTTGTGTTAGACACCGTTTGCAATTACACGGAATACTGCAGCCAGGATTAAAAATGCTTTGGAAATCACATTTCGATTTGCTGGTGATTTACGCCCGTTCAGAGCTCGGAAATATCAAAGTATAAAATGTCGGCGCGTCCCTTTCTTAATCTCCGCAACGCAATTATTGGAAAGTCAAGTTTACTTTGTCAAGGTTACAAAGTGAAAAATAGATTAAAAACTCAAAGCACGTAACATGACGCTGAGACGCGGCACTTCACTTCGCAAGCACCTGCATAATTTGCCTTTGGTCCTAAAAGTCTGTGTCTTGTAAGATTGATATAGTTATGATAAAGTGATCTGCGGCTTAATAGTATAGAAGCATGTCGCGTTTGGATCACAGCGTTCACACACAGAGGGAAGGAGAAGCGTTAATGAAATATCGTCTTTGATGAAATTCTCAAAGATGCCTTTTATTAAGCTAGTAAATGGAGTGTTCTTAATTGGCGTCAATATGATATCCACACCACGTCTACACGTATAATTGTACAGACAGAAAATTTAGTTTTTTGTTTGTTTGTTGTTTAACGCGGCACTCTGCAATATTCCAGCTATAGGACGGCGGTCTGTAGATAATGGAGTCTGGACCAGACAATTCAGTGATTGATATCATGAGCATCGATCTACGCAATTGGGATACGATGACATGCATCAACCAAATCTACGTGTTTGACCACGCGATCCCGATGGTCGCCTCTTTCGACAAGCTGGGTTGGTGAAGACCATTTCTAACCTGGATCTTCACGGAGGGTGACAAGCTGGATTGGTGAAGACCATTTCTAACCTGGATCTTCATGGAGGGTGACAAGCTGGGTTGGTGAAGACCATTTCTGACCTGGATCTTCACGGAGGGTGACAAGCTGGGTTGTGAAGACCATTTCTAACCTGGATCTTCACGGAGGGAGACAAGCTGGGTTGGTGAAGACCATTTCTAACCTGGATCGTCACGGAGGGTGACAAGCTGGGTTGGTGAAGACCATTTCTAACCTGGATCTCCACGGAGGGTGACAAGCTGGGTTGGTGAAGACCAATTCTAACCTGGATCTTCACGGAGGGTGACAAGCTGGGTTTGTGAAGACCAATTCTAACCTGGATCTTCACGGAGGGTGACAAGCTGGGTTTGTGAAGACCAATTCTAACCTGGATCTTCACGGAGGGTGACAAGCTGGGTTGGTGAAGACCATTTCTAACCTGGATCTTCATGGAGGGTGACAAGCTGGGTTGGTGAAGACCATTTCTAACCTGGATCTTCATGGAGGGTGACAAGCTGGGTTGGTGAAGACCAATTCTAACCTGGATCTTCACGGAGGGTGACAAGCTGGGTTGGTGAAGACCATTTCTAACCTGGATCTTCACGGAGGGTGACAAGCTGGGTTGGTGAAGACCATTTCTAACCTGGATCTTCATGGAGGGTGACAAGCTGGGTTGGTGAAGACCATTTCTAACCTTGATCTTCACGGAGGGTGACAAGCTGGGTTTGTGAAGACCAATTCTAACCTGGATCTTCACGGAGGGAGACAAGCTGGGTTGGTGAAGACCAATTCTAACCTGGATCTCCACGGAGGGTGACAAGCTGGGTTGGTGAAGACCAATTCTAGCCTGGATCTTCACGGAGGGTGACAAGCTGGGTTGGTGAAGACTAATTCTAACCTGGATCTCCACGGAGGGTGACAAGCTGGGTTGGTGAAGACCAATTCTAACCTGGATCTTCACGGAGGGAGACAAGCTGGGTTGGTGAAGACCAATTTTAATCTGGATCTTCACGGATACAGAAGTACATGTATATTTGTATAGAAAAGAAGTGAAGTGACTAAGTTTAAAATGGTTTCAGCATCCTGAGACAACCATGCTCATTTCCACACAAATTGGCATTTTCTTCTTTTGTATCGTTTTCCTATTTTCGAATCCAGATGCAAGGACTATAATTGGCGGGACCTAAATAATGTTGGTTCATGAGCAAGATGAGGTTGACCATTGGACTGGACAAACAAGTACTGCCGGCATAACCCCAACATCGCCTGTTTTATTGCGAATAGCCAAGCGAAATGAGTTAAATATAAGTTTATCACAGGAATATAACTATTGTCGAAAGTTGGGTTCTATTTCATTCGAGGATCAGAATGGGCACTGTCCAAAGTCATATTGTTTCAAATAAGTCTTGTCCAAACAGGACATTACACCAGCCATGTCAGCAATAAGTGCTAATATATCTTTGGTTAGTGGTACCGTATTAGACGGTTGTTCATAACAGAGAAAAGGAAGGGAGATTGCCTTCAATGAGAAAGGCAATGCTACCGACAGCGCCGTAAACTAGTTTATCAATAATTTTATTAATTGTTTTTCAAATCCGTCTATGTGATCCACCCCCATCTAAATAATCAATCTAGTTAAATATATTTAATATATAGCAATATATACGTATGAAACAGTCCTGTATCTGTTCGTGCTGTGCTGAGCTGTTGCATGATCGTCAAGGCACGATTGATCCTTGCCCAACACGCACAGGCGTTGCCGATAGCATCTCGATAAGTGCAACGCATTGGATGCAATTTCCCCTCACCGACTCCGCTAATTTGGTATTAGTTTATGTTGCAATATGCCACAAACAACACATTTTTTTTAGGATTGTCGCGCGTGGGAATTAAGCGGACGATGTTGTGATGTGTTAAGAGCGGACAGCCAATGAAACGCCAGGGGCAGCACCTTTGATCGTCAGTTGATCTACTGTTCCATTACATACCGGTGACTGGTTCATTGGTTCTGGGTACAACAGTTAATGCATAGCGACATGATACGACTAGTTACCATACAACTAACTCTAAATATTGATACAATACAACCGGCTGTTGAAACACTAGTAGATACCATACAACTAACTATTGAAACAGATCTAATAAAAAACAAAACAAAAAGAAAAACGTTTAAAAACTAATAGCGCAAAACCTGTCATAATATACACATTATACTATCAGCTTCAGTACTCTAGGTCAAGTTGCAATTACCTGTAATAAGGTTTCCTAATAAATTAAATAACATTATTATGTTAATACCAGTAACACAATTATAATCTTGTTAATTAACTTTCCATAGTATTTCTTTCTGCTTCAGAGTTTTATTGATAATGTTATCTCGGAAATGACGTATGGAGATAGAGCAAAACAAAATTAATATTTGTTAGAAACGTTCGTTTATTTTATTATCAGTGTTTATTGGCAAATTGTTTCGCCTGGTCGTTGGCGCTATAGTGAGCGATGAAGTTACCGTCGGTATCGTCTTTTAACAAGCACCACAGCTACTCTGCACCTGTTCAACCGTGTCATAATCATACGTCGTTATTTTGCCATCAGTAGACAGAATTACTAAATGCACGCAGTTCCAAATAACAGAACGATTTACTGGTCTTAATAGATTCAGAATCTGTTGCTGGGAAACACGTTTATTCCACTTATCTAAAGTGCAGATTGATTGATTTGCAAAGTGTGATTTAGATTAAATCTTGTATTTGTATTGCAAGTAATAAAATTCTCTAAACAAAATGGCAGCTAAACATTCATGGAAAGCTACACTAACGAATGAAGTACCAACGATGAAACCGGTCGTTTGCGAAACGGTTTAGCAGGTTTTGTCCTTCCGGTTGACCTTAGTCAATGAAGGCCAAGGTCACTATTCAGTCACATGACATTAACTCACACAAACCTCATGAGCTTTAACGTAAATAAAACACCTTTACACAAACATCAACAAACGAATGTCACGCCGAAGACCCGGGTTCGATTCCCGACATGGGTGCAATGTGTGAAGCCCATTTCTGGTGTCCCCCGCCTTGATATTGCTGGAATATTGCTAAAAGCGGCGTAAAACCTCACTCACTGTTTTAAATGAACAATAACTGTTCTTATTCTATAACTATTGTGTGAGCACGATATCCCACAGTCATAAACGTTAAAGTACATGGAGGATCTCATTGATTACAATGTCCTTATGTCATTCTGTGGTTACTTGCTACAGAAGCTCACCTTCCCAATGTTGGATTTAAAGACAAACTGTAAAGGTAAACCACAATGTTGTCGCCATCACTAAACGTCGACGTTGCGCTTCGAGGCAGTTCGGTCCGATTTTTTTACAAGCATTTCGAAAACTCCTTTCCCGAAATGAAACAGGATAGATGCAAAACAAGACGGAGTTGCTGAGATGTCAGATGTCAGATGGGTCTGGTATATGTTTCCATTTCGATACTATGCAGATACCATCATTCTCAGCCTTTACAAGGGAATCACCAATAATGGGTATTCTAAAGCAAAGCGCACATTCCGATTCCCTCACACAATATCTTCATTGTCTCCCGATCGATACAAGATATTTCAGCAGGATCATAAATGTATTCTTTACAAGACAGGCGCTCATTTATAATTGGAGCTAACTTCCGCCTGGCTGAAGACGTTTGAAAAGACGGGATTGACCCATGCTTGCCATAAGTGGGTTTCCTACTTCCGGTTTGCCGTAGAGTGGTCGCAAGTGAGCGAGTTGTTGACGATAATGACACTAGCCTGGTTATCGGGGAGTTAACCATTTTAATTCGGCAAACGAGTAATATATGTTAGCACATGTGAAACATTGAATGATTTGTTTTTGTTAAATATTCGACAGAGAAACACGCGCTAAGGCCGATCATAGCTAAGCTGCTTAAAGCTTGTACTTTTTCGGACTAAATGCCAGTTTTATAGTGCTAGCCCACTGAGATCCCATGCCGGAGTAAAACATGAGCTGACTCCGAATCGACCAGTCCTTGTTTTATCACCTAATTGTCGAGCACCAGGAAAGGCAACAACAAGTACCATCTTTGGACGACTTTTGGTATGACGCGACCGGGCATCGAATCAACGACCTCCTCTCCAGGGATATGGTCTATCCACTAGACCACGGAGGTGGTCTAACAAATTTGAATAATAAAACCACCTCGAAACTCTGATATTTCACCTTAAAACATGACATAGTCAAACTACTTGATTCAAAACCATGAAACATCGAATAATGATTATTCCAGGAGAGCGAGGCTCATTATAGAACTGAATACTGGAGTAGCAACACCTCCACCCACACCCACAGCTGTGTACACCGGCGACATGTGGTTGAAGCGCTGGCGGAGAAACTAGACCACACCACTGATGTTGAACAACATATATTACATATGATTACACTTTGTTAATAAACTGACAACATTTGGGTATATTTTCTGCATGAAGCACGTGCTCATAATCACAGTCACAGACAAATGAATACACTGACCTAGTTGGGCTTGACCGTGGGGAGTGGCAGACAACGTTTTCACGTGTCGTCCCAATTCTAGCAACAGGTGTCAAGCGTGTTGTTATAAATTTATATCACATACTCATATCAGGTTACTCTTGTATTGTTTTTGGTTTGGTTTGTTTGTTGTTTACTCAGCAATATTCCAGCTATATGACGGCGGTCTGTAAATTATCGAGTCTGGACCAGACAATACAGTGATTGATATCATGAGCATCGATCTTCAATTGGGATCGATGACATGCATCAACCAAGTCAGCGAGCCTGACCACCCGATCCCGTTAGTCGCCACTTACGACAAGCAGAGTCGCTTTATACGGCAAGCATGGGTTGCTAAACACCTATTCTACCCCGGATCTTGACGGGTCCTCTTGTATTGTAAGCCGACTAGCGCGATGTATAGTTGCTGACAATACAAGAAATAAACAAAACAAGAAGAATCTGGGAATCGAAACAACGGACAGCGGATCCTGGCTATCCAAGAAGACGAAACTCACCACTGAGCCACCCGTGTCCCTCGTTATATTATGAAAACGTATTACACAAATTGTCCTTTCCTTAATTATTATTTTGTTTAAAAAGCAAAAAGAGATTGGGTACCCTCACCTAGTCCTGACTTAAGTTCTCAATGACAGCCCGTCATGAATTCTACTGTATTTTAATTATACGATAAATGTAATTCGAATAGTTCAAACACCCGCCCACGTGTACACAACGTGCAATTGGTATTGATTCGAAAAATATACACATGTGTTGCTATGGACGCAAACAGCTACTGTCGTCTTTCTGATGCCTGTTAACAGTGCAACAAAATTTCAATGTGATTCAACATTTCACGGGAGACTGACTATTAGCAATATGTTGTCATTCATCGTGACATGTATAATAATATTAAGTATGATAATGATAGTTAACAAGCTAATTTCAGCTCTTGTCCCAAGAACAAACATATATGTTGTTTATGAATAATGTCCATAATTTCTTGTCGAAGCATCAAAACAGCGGGTTTTTTGTTTTTGTATTTTTCACAAATAAAACATCCGGCAAAAACTAACTACATTCCAGCGGCTGTGTGGTAACCGACTAGAGCTGGAAGTGCCCGGATGTTGTATCTCTTTTTCACGCGTTTCTGGTGGTCCAGAGGTCAGAGGTCAGGAGTAAGTAACACTGACCAGAGCCCACTTGTACAAAGCGATCTTATATTAGTGCTACGACTGTTGTAAGCCTATGTTAAAGTATGTGAGTTACGATCATCTTAGCGCTAAGATGGCTTTGTGCAAGTGGGCCCTGATTAGCCAGTGAATGATATTATGACCAACCTAACTGGTATGCGTGTGCGTGCGTGCGTGTGTGTTTGTGTGAGTGTACGTGTTTGTGTGTGGGTGGGTGTGTGTGTGCATGTGTTTGTGTGCGTGTGTGTGTGCATACATGTACATGTATGTGTGTGTGTCTGTGTGTGTGTGTGTGTGTGTGCGTGCGTGTGTGTGTGCGTGGGTGTGTGCATGTGTGTGTATGTGTGCATACATGTGTGGGTGTATGTGTGCGTGTGTGTATGTGTGTGTGTGTGTGCGTGCGTGCGTGTGTGTGATTGATATACACCAGACACACAAGGCAGGTATGATATATGTGAGTTGCTGGGACCGCCACCTAGTCTCAATGTGAGCACAGATCGCCCTCAGCTGACACGCCGTGTTATAAGTGGAATACCGTCCATTCGTAAGATACGGCAGATTGATTGATTAAATGTTGAGTATACAGTGGCTTACATGGCAGTGTAGGCAGACTTGGGCACGCCTAGGTTGATCCAGGAGATATAGCTCATACACGACCGCTCTTAGAATATTGCCTTGTACTCCAACATTACCGAACGAACAGGAAGCGCCGTGGTGACGTTGCACGGTAGCTATGCTCATGTAGTTATTGTTGTAGCAGTAGGAGGCACGATTCCATCCCCTGTGCGTGATCAAAGATGACGGAGGAAACAAGTTTATAACACTGATGGGTTTCCAATAACACGAACTCAAACATATATCTTGACAACCATGTCTCTCGTGAATGTGATCGGCCACAGTTGTAAATGTACCAGTCATATATTTCAGTCTTTATGATATTAATACATGGATATTCGCGCAATTACATATTTAATCAGAGTGAGTGATTGGGTGGCATCCATTAGCAGCCGTGTGTCAAACGGACACACCGTGATATAACTGAAATACTCCAACATCAAACTGACACGTCATGATATAACTGAAATACTCAAGATCAAGCCTACACGCCGTGATATAACTGAAATACTCCCATATCAAGCTGACACGCCGTGATATAACTGAAATACTCCCACATCAAACAGACACGTCATGATATAACTGAAATACTCCCACATCAAGCTGACACGTCGTGATATAATTGAAATACTCCGACATCAAACTGACACGTCGTGATATAACTGAAATACTCCCACATCAAACTGACACGCCGTGATACTTCCACATCAAGCTGACACGCCGTTATATAACTGAAATACTCCCACATCAAGCTGACACGTCGTGATATAACTGGAATACTCCCGCATCAAGCTGACACGCCGTGATATAACTGAAATACTCCCACATCAAGCTGACACGCTGTGATATAACTGAAATACTCCCACATCAAGCTGACACGTCGTGATATAACTGAAATACTCCCACATCAAGCTGACACGTCGTGATATAACTGAAATACTCCCACATCAAGCTGACACGCTGTGATATAACTGAAATACTCCCACATCAAACTGACACGCCGTGATATAACTGAAATACTCCAAAATAAAGCTGACAAGCCGTGATATAACTGAAATACTCCCACGTCAAGCTGACACGTCGTGATATAACTGAAATACTCCCACGTCAAGCTGACACGTCGTGATATAACTGAAATACTCCCACATCAAACTGACACGTCGTGATATAACTAAAATACTCCCACATCAAACTGACACGCCGTGATATAACTGAAATACTCCCACATCAAACTGACACGTCGTGATATAACTGAAATACTCCCACATCAAACTGACACGTCGTGATATAACTGAAATACTCCCACGTCAAGCTGACACGCCGTGATATAACTGAAATACTCCCACATCAAGCTGACACGTCTTGATATAACTGAAATACTCCCACATCAAACTGACACGTCGTGATATAACTGAAATACTCCCACATCAAACTGACACGCCGTGAACATCCGGGTTAGAAGAGGTCTTCAGCAACCAATACGTTTGACGGCTCGGGGGGTCAGACAAGGTGACTTGATTGATGCATGGCATCGTAGTCCAATTACGCAGATCGATGTTCATGATGTCAGTCACTGGATTGTCTGGTCCAGATTCGATTATTTACAGACTGCTGTCAAATAGATGGAATATTGCTGAGTGCGGCGTTAAACAACAAGCAACAAACAAATAAGCAAACAATTAGAACAATACTGAGTCAAGAATCCACACGCAGGATCTTCATGTTTTTCTAAAACGATTATCAAACTTCACGTTACTACTTCCAGAACTACGACATGCTCACGACATATCAGGCTGAATAGACGTTCCATATATATCCCATTATATAGATATATATCTTATGGGCACAATACAAGCCTTATGATGCAAAGAGGCTAATTGGGCGTGCGGAGCACGTTTGGTTTAAATGCAGAAAACAGAAGATTAAAAATGTCAGTGCGGCAGAGGTACTCACATTAGTAACGGTTATAAAGGAGGGGACAGAGGTCAAGGCACGTCAATCAACCATAGGGTTAGACCGTGGCTGGAACTGTGGCCCGTCTGATGTGATGTGCTGTTGTGTTAAGTGGGGATGGTGTGTTATTGCGTTGTCAGTGTTACAGGTATCGTGTTGTGTTGCGTTGTTAGTGTTTCAGATATCGTGTTGTGTTGTCGGTGTTCCAGATATCATGTTGGGTTGTCAAAGTTACAGATATCGTGTTGTGTTGTCGGTGTTACAGATATCTTGTTGTGTTGTCGGTGCTACAGATAGTGTGTTGTGTTGTCGGTGTTCCAGATATCGTTTTATGTTGTCGGTGCTACAGATATCTTGTTGTGTTGTCGGTGCTACAGATATCATGTTGTGTTGTCGGTGCTACAGATATCGTGTTGTGTTGTCGGTGCTACAGATATCGTGTTGTGTTGGTGTTACATATATTGTGTTGTGTTGTCAGTGTTACAGATATTATGTTGTGTTGTCAGTGTTACATATATTGTGTTGTGTTGTCAGTGTTACATATATTGTGTTGTGTTGTCAGTGTTACAGATATCGTGTTGTGTTGTCGGTGCTACATATATTGTGTTGTGTTGTCAGTGTTACATTTATCGTGTTGTGTTGTCGGTGCTACAGATATCGTGTTGTGTTGGTGTAACAGATATTGTGTTGTGTTGTCAGTGTTACAGATATTGTGTTGTGTTGTCAGTGTTACATATATCGTGTTGTGTTGTCGGTGTTACAGATATCGTGTTGTGTTGTCAGGTTTACAGATATTGTGCTGTGTTGTGTTGTGTTTTGGTGGTAATGTTGTTATGAAGATCTTGCTTTTTTGTGCTATCTTGTCAGTGATGCTGCGTTAATGCATTGTACTGCCAAGTGGCTTGGCGGTTATAGTTGGCTATACTGACTCGTGGCAACGCCGTTCTTAAAACATTTGATCTTGTGACAAAGCCCATCAACAGTCGACGCATCTACACATCAATATTGACTTCACAGATCCGATGGCACTTCACAGGCCCCGTGTCTTCCTCAGACCCTCTCGTATAAACTCATTGAGTCATTGATTAGGTAGCGGACACCACTAGCCTACATATGCCACCACGGAAACAGTACCTGGCCGAACAAACCTCAGGAAAACGTGTTCAACGATATTGTCATGGCTCAAATGGTTGATTCGGGCGGACGGTGCCAATAGACGATAGTGAGTGACTGAGTGAGTGAGTGGGTGGGTGGGTGGGTGAGTGAGTGAGTGAGTGAGTGAGTGAGTGAGTGAGTGAGTGAGTGAGTGAGTGAGTGAGTGAGTGAGTGAGTGAGTGAGTGAGTGAGTGAGTGAGTGAGTGAGTGAGTGAGTGGGTGGGTGGGTGGGTGGGTGAGTGAGTGAGTGAGTGAGTGTGTGAGTGAGTGAGTGGCAGGGTGGGTGGGTGGGTGGGTGGGTGAGTGAGTGAGTGAGTGAGTGAGTGAGTGAGTGAGTGAGTGAGTGGGTGGGTGAGTGAGTGGGTGGGTGGGTGGGTGGGTGGGTGAGTGAGTGGGTGGGTGGGTTGGTAAGTGAGTGAGTGAGTGAGTGAGTGAGTGAGTGAGTGAGCATTCCAGTTATATCACGGTGTCTCAGCTTGATGCTGGAGGAAAGCCCGAAGTGATGCAGGTCTCAGAGTGAGTGAGTGAGTGAGTTTGGTTTTACGCCGCTTTTAGCAATATTCCAGCAATATCACGGCGGGGGACACCAGAAATGGGCTTCACACATTGTACCCATGTCGGGAATCGAACCCGGGTCTTCGGCGTGACGAGCGAACGCTTTAACCACTAGGCTACCCGACCGCCCCGCAGGTCTCAGACGTTAACCACTTTGGTAAAACCCACGAGCACGGGTATAGTGCTGACAAAGCAAGAAACATAAACGGGGCGAACCGGGATTCGAACCCACGATCATAGGTCCAAGGGACGTAACTCTGCACAGAGAATTGAGGTGCCTTATGCAATTGGGCCACCCGTGCCCCCGCATATTTGGCGAGGGTAGGACCATGAGTGTCATTTCACACATCCGTTCAGCTGATCAGGAAATATGAGCGTTCGCCATCTGTCGGTCATTTATGTGTTTTGTGAGTGAGTGAAGAAGGTTTGATGTCGCGTTAGGAAGGATTCCATAAATATAGATTTGTTAGAATCGAACCCGGGTTTTCCAAGTATGCCCCTACATACGTGTGAACGACGGTCTTCCACGCTGAGAGGGTCTCACTAACGTGGAGTCGGACTAGGTATAAGCTGCGTATTGGCCTTATAACAAAACCCTATCAAGACACTTTAACTATCAGATAGTCACACAAGGCGTTTCGTCTCTCACTATGAGGCCCTGCCCTACAAAATATATGCACCCCGTTTATGATCCGTGGTGTTTTTCAACGCGAGGTAAAACCTAGCACACCCACTTACAGAGGCAGATCCCCTGGACCTCTCTCCCCATGTGAGCTGTATATCCCAGCTGACTTCCCGTCCATCCCCTGGACCTCCCTCTCCGTGTGAGCTGTATATCCCAGCTCACTCCCCGTCCATCCCCTGGACCTCCCTCCCCGTGTGAGCTGTATATCCCAGCTGTCCCCGTTCATCCCCTGGACCTCCCTCCCCGTGTGAGCTGTAGATCCCAGCTGACTCCCCGTCCATCCCCTGGACCTCCCTCCCCGTGTGAGCTGTAGATCCTAGCTGACTCCCCGTCCATCCCCTGGACCTCCCTCCCCGTGTGAGCTGTAGATCCTAGCTGACTCCCCGTCCATCCCCTGGACCTCCCTCCCCGTGTGAGCTGTAGATCCTAGCTGACTCCCCGTTCATCCCCTGGACCTCCCTCCCCGTGTGAGCTGTAGATCCCAGCTGACTCCCCGTCCATCCCCTGGACCTCCCTCCCCGTGTGAGCTGTATATCCCAGCTGACTTCCCGTCCATCCCCTGGACCTCCCTCCCCGTGTGAGCTGTATATCCCAGCTGACGTCCCGTCCATCCCCTGGACCTCCCTCCCCGTGTGAGCTGTATATCCCAGATGACTTCCCGTCCATCCCCTGGACCTCCCTCCCCGTGTGAGCTGTATATCCCAGCTGACTCCCCGTCCATCCCCTGGACCTCCCTCCCCATGTGAGCTGTATATCCTAGCTGACTTCCCTTCCCGTCCATCCCCTGGACCTCCCTCCCCGTGTGAGCTGTATATCCCAGCTGACTTCCCGTCCATCCCCTGGACCTCCCTCCCCATGTGAGCTGTATATCCCAGCTGACTCCCCGTCCATCCCCTGGACCTCCCTCCCCGTGTGAGCTGTATATCCCAGCTGACTCCCCGTCCATCCCCTGGACCTCCCTCCCGGTGTGAGCTGTATATCCCAGCTGACTTCCCGTCCATCCCCAGGACCTCCCTCCCCATGTGAACTGTATATCCCAGCTGACTTCCCGTCCATCCCCTGGACCTCCCTCCCCATGTGAGCTGTATATTCCAGGTGATCGTCAGTGCCGCCAGTTGAGACGCTGTGCGGAAACTGGCTATGTCATGTATCTGCTTAGATTCATTATTCCCCCTTTATATATTATTCATGTATCAATATCTGGATCTGTATGCCACCACGTGTCTCTTTGTATAACGTGTGTTTCTAATTATAAAAAACATGAATGTCGGCTTAGATCAAACAGTCAGAAACACCGCGCTTCTCTAATTGAATATTTCTGGAAGACACCTCGGTCACGTGCACCACGACATTCAGCATACGTCGGCTATGTCCGTCTTGTCAGGATTCTGATATGTTGGCCACGTTGACAATGCTTGAGATACCATCATCAAATAAAAAATCAATTGAAAAGACTTCGATTTGCAATATTTGACTTTCAGCGGTACAGCAGTAGCCCCGAGATCTAGATAGGTTTGTCACAGTTGAACACAGCGTCTATGCAGGTCCACGGGGAACATGTACCGGCATGGAGTGAGTGAGTGAGTGAGTGCGTGACGCAGCCTGGTCCCCTGGGTATGCTGTCCTGGCGCTACAGTGTAACCAGGCGGTATTTCAGTTTCAGAACAGAGTGCAATCTTGTGCGCAGATACTACAAAGTAATGTACGTTGTAGAGGTTTTACAACTTTAACCCAAGAACACGGACACAGTTTGTTTGTTTGTTGTTTAACGCCGCACTCAGCAAGATTCCAGGTATCTGATGGCGCTCTTTAAATTATCGAGTCTGGACCAGACGATCCAGTGATTGATGGACAACGATCCACGCCGTCAGAGTACGCTGACACACTATCGGCCAAGTCAGCCAGCCCGACCACCCGATCTATTTGGTCGCCTCTTACGAGCGACACAAGATGCTGGGGACCAATTCTAACCCGGAACAACCCCTTACCCCCCTTCCCCCCTGGGCTTGGGTTACTATAAATCATTTCTCTCTCAGAACCAGCGTGGTGATGCCGTGGTGATGCAGGGAAACCAGCGTGGTGATGCTGTTTTGATGCTGTGGTGATGTCGGGAAACCAGTGTGGTGATGCCGAGGTGATGGCGGGAAACCAGCGTGGTGATGCTGTGGTGATGCCGTGGTGATGCCGTGGTGATGCTGTGGTGATGCCGTGGTAATGGCGGGAAACCAGCGTGATGATGCTGTGGGGATGCCGTGGTGATGGCGGGAAAATATACTGAACGGCAAAAAATTATAACAAGTTTGTTTTTATTGGTAATTGAAAATTGAAAGAACTGTTGTTAAATTTGATTTGATCCGTTTACCAATCACTCGTTCCTGCACCAGTTTGTGACCTGTGGTTGGGGAATTTTGTGTAAAACTAAATTGGTTCAATGAAGAAATGAATTGGCAATTACAAGACTCCTGCCATGTTTGAAATGTAAATTTGTGCCGAGAAAAAAGCAAACTTATTGATTTCAAAGATAAGATGTCTAACATAGCCATCGCAATTGTGTATTATTATGCGAAAAGATTATTTAAAAAAAAATTAAATCAAATATATTTTAAAACATAAAACCCAGTAGAAGTGTTTATTTGAGTGCAGACGGCGCCAGTAGAGTTTAATTTCTTTATATAATATCGCTAACTTAAGATGCTGTCAATTGAAAATCAAACATACGATCAGATCAACTGAGAAGTGTAGTTTCTTTTGCTCCTCAGTTTGTAAGCAACAAATGATATAAATAATGAATGCTCTTATTAAAATCTGCCTGATACAACTGTAAACATTTCGCAATGTTGTACCTTGCGGGGCATTTTCATTGGTTAATGTGATGCATATTTATTAGTTGAAATATGTTTCGTATTCATTACTAGTTTAAATATTTCACGAACAAGATCTGAATTTACGTTTCAAAGTGACGTACAACATTACCATATGTATTTGTCGTATATTTACTTTTGTTAAATAAGCCCATCGTCTTTGTCCCAGTTTGTATTCACTGACACAGTTTGATACATTCGGAGAAAGTTCAACAGACATAATGATGGTACTGTAACGCGAGATCACTTTTCAAGGAATTTCTTCTGTGACAGACTTTTGTGAATATTTTGTAAACTTCACAGCCTGAACAGTGAAATCCAAATTCTGTGCAGGCCATTACTGCAGCTCCCGACGCCACAGAACAGCGCATTACAAACAGCGGCTTCGCTCAGTCAGGTCAGCTTGTACGCCACTATACAGTAAACTACGGTTATAACGAACTCGAAGGGACCACTAACTTTAGTTTGTTATAACCGTAGTTCGTTATAAGCATATATACAGCATAACTATAGCAAATAGTCGGGACAAAAAAATCAGTTCGTTATATCCGTCAGTTCGTTATAAGCAAGTTCGTTATAAACGTACTTTACTGTATAATCCAAATGGTCCTTCTTATTATATTCAAACATCTTAGATTTGTTCCACGCTGTTAGTTAGGAGGTTGATAAGTAATACTTAGTGTTAATCTCGCTTTTCTCTTTGAACACACTGATCATAGAAACCCAAATTGCTGAACACATCCGTTAACGTTAGGAAACCCGGACTTACCCAGCAAGCGTGTAGCAAGTGTGCGCGCAGGTCTGTGTGAGTTAATAGTAGAGTCAAATAGGATCATCATAACCGCCCACGGTAGTAAACCAGAGCCCATACATATATCGTAAATGGCCTCAAATGAAACCGGGGTTACTTAGTCATAATCGATATTTCATCAATGTTCAGTTCATGTCGGAAGTATGTTAAAAACGATGGTATTTGAGATTAGTTATAGAAATATGTAAAAGACCATATTCAGCATGTTTCCCCTAAATATTATCACCTAAATCCTAATCCGCTTATACATTGTCCTACGTTTTGGTATTAACCGGCAGTATCGCAGTAAATGAGGTTTTCCGAAATTGTGGACTGTTTATACCACTTGTGGCCGCTACACCGTTATTCCAGAGACAACTATTTACTTAACAGTTAAAGATTGAGGGCTGAACGTATACCAACTCATTTTTCTTTGGTGTACCATGTTACCATGTTTCGCTGGGGGGTATTTAATGTCTTGGAAAATTGTCCACAGATCGAACACATATTATATAAGCGCGAATGATGCGTGTAAGTGTGTTATATATGGTCTACATGAAGCAACTCCAGGTCGCCTGGAAGATGAACCGACATGCGCGATGCCGATTGCTTGTCGATACTTTGTTCTCCGTATTACAGTTAATCGATTTGCAGCTACGTTGATAAAATGTTGAGTTGGACAGACTGTTTTTCCAAACTTGGTTTACGAAAATTGAAATATGAAAAAAAATATGAAAAGCGCTGGTTACTCCGGCGATCTGAAATAAGTAAACTGTTTTTTTCTGATATAAAACGTCAACGCATGAGAATAACCAGTCTCGATTATCCGTCGGAACATATTCCACTGGATGTACAAGGCAAAAAAGCGGTGAAAATTATATGAACGGATGACTGAAAATCCCTGATGACGCCAGGTGTTCGCGAAACAAATCCCTGATTTACTGTCGCTACCAATACAAATAAATTATTTAATAAACTATAATTAAAACCTATTGAAATTTAAATTTCTCCTAAAATAATAAGCCTAGCACTACTTACCATTTGAGGAAATCAAACAAAACATTTTGAAATTAGAATGTATATATTCTTAAGTTTCCGACCTGCAAAATGCAATTTTCGGACCCAAAATCCGTGAACCGAAGTAGAAAAGGTCTGGCGTTATCAATTCCACATCGAGAGTGCGTGGCATCAGGTGTTCTGTGTTAACCCAAGTTCAGGTCAAATTGTCTTCAGTGCCTGAAACAATTCTACATTTACTGGTTTGATTGTGTGTGCTTCCTAACAGAAGGAAATAGAATTAACCTCATAAATCAGGATAACTAATGCGTGTCCGAAAGTCAATCAACGTTTTCTCAGTGCTTAATCAGAAGAATTGTTTTGGAGACGTTTATCTATTCCGACATATCTCGATCAAGACGAGCTGATTGGATTTGGTTGATGCTACGGCATTAGGGACCGGCGGTCACCTCCCAATTGTCAGATGGCCCAATTGTCACACAGCTTATTCCGGGCTTAGGTAAGGTTGAGTGCGCTGGTAATTGCTACCTGTTTACCTTAGTGTAAAGTGGAACAGCCCTACACAAATCCTTTTTACCAGTTCAACAAATCTGAAGAGGTTGGGGTGCTGATTTGGGAGACTGTGGTTTACAGAGCACCCACATATACTTCCTGTTGGGTTATACTCATAAAGTCATGGTTTTTCATATTTTTTTGTAAATGGCAAATAGCCATTTCTCATTAATATGTTCATAGTTTCATAAATACAGAGTTAAATATATTATAAAATATTATTGGCAAAACCCATGTGAAGACAGAGTGAAACAGTTGTTAAAATGTAATATTAATGCTCTTATCATGTACATCGCAAAATATATCCTATCCTGCTTCTGTACTTGCTGTTGCCCCCCTCCGTCCTGTAACTGTACTATTGTAAGACGAGGGACTTGTAGCCCAAGTTTTCTTCTTGGATAAACTTCTGTTCTGATCTGTTCTGTTCATGTTATGGAGAAGTTAATCATTTCAATGCGTTCTTGTTCTTTCTAGCATTCAATTAACTTGATAAGAATGCAAAATAAACTCAATGGTCAAACGATTTTATTGACATACACGGAGTCCCATGTTCTATATCATTGAAAAAAGACGGGCACAGTTCAAACACAACTTGGATACATTGGTTCAACATCTGGTTAATCTGTATCACCTCTGCTAAAAGTTGGGAGATGCTCATTAATGAAGTAGGTAAGACGAGGCAGTGCTACTGGTCACACTTCACTGACCTATCAGATGATTGGCACGTCTAACAATTGGGGCATCCGACAATTGGGGCGTCTGACAATTGGGGGGTCTGACAATTGAGGCGTCTGACAATTGGGGCATCTGACAATTGGGGCATCTGACAATTGGGGCGTCTGACGATTGGGGCGTCTGACAATTGGGGGGTCTGACAATTGAGGCGTCTGACAATTGGGGCATCTGACAATTGGGGCATCTGACAATTGGGGCGTCTGACGATTGGGGCGTCTGACAATTGGGGGGTCTGACAATTTAGGCGTCTGACAATTGGGGCGTCCGACAATTGGGGCATCGGACAATTGGGGCATCTGACAATTGGGGCGTCTGACAATTGTATCGAGATTAGATTTTTCCAGCTACATCTACGTAACCAGCTCTGTTTTTGTTTATAATTATGAACCTGAATATTTTTAAGATAAATACCTTGCAGCACTGTATTTTTTTGCGCCAAATGACGACTTTAGGCCTGGTCATTCTATTGTATTGACGTTTTATATTTACACGGCCTCAAGCAATATCCGATCAGTAAATGAAAACTTCTCTTCATTTGTCTCATATTAAAGCGGGATGTTGATCAAGCGAAGAAGTGTTTTGCTTTATATATATATACAGACACAAACATCTTTACATTTCTCAGTTTGTGGAGTTGCTATAGTAACGTGTTATTCCTAGTATATGAAGTGTACGTGTTAATGTTTTGTCAGTGTAAATGTCGTGTTCTAGGGTTTAGTAACTGATATACCAAGCCCATATCAAAGCCTAGTTTCTACAAGACTTTGATAACAAGGCTAGTGGACGCCCTTGCCGCGGGATGATGAGCCGGGGCAGCTCACTATGACTGCTAGACTTGTACCCATGTTGGCCGTGACGAGCGAACGCTTCAACCACCAGGCTACCCGACCACCCCACCCACACAACAGCAAGGCGCTGTGTCGATACACGGAACTAGAACTGACATACAACTTAACAAGCATGAAATACTCATATCCCCGCCAATATGTCCGGTTGTGTGCAAGGCAAGATATATTGTACGGTTTTCAAGACCTGCTCCGGAAACGAACACTACCGCCGTTTCCAGTCAAAGTGAAAGTAGTTGCAATGGAAACTCGAAAAAATTTTTTTTCCAAAAGTCCCAAACTATAAAAAAAGGCACCAGTTTACCAGTAGACCTAGCTATGTGCCAAGTTTGGTGAAGAAATAGTGTACGGTTTTCAAGACACTGCTCCGGAAACGAACACTACCGCCATTTTCAATCTAAGTTAAAATCATTGCCATGGAAACTCGAAAAATATATTTTTTTTAAATTCCAAACTATCAAAAGGCTCCAGTTCACCACTAGACCTATCTATATGCCAAGTTTGATTAAGATATCTCTCATGATTTTTGAGTTCTGCTCCGGAAACGAAACGTGACAGACGGACGGACAGCACCCATTCCTATATCCCGCTTCAACTTCGTGGCGGAGGACAATAGCCATCAAGCCACACCTACACCACACACCTACACCACATCTCCGACACAGCCACACACAGGTCGTAAAACCAGTCTAATCACGGTCTTGTGACCATAACTGTTCCCTCTCTTAATTCTCCGGCTTCCGTCACCATTCGGCAAAGTCCGGCGGTTGTCGCTGTCCAGTGTCTTTACATTCCTTGTTAAGGAAGGAGTAACCGTACATTTCATTCTCTAGCTGTTTGATCGCGCTCTTTCATCATGTTTATGTATTTCATATATGTTATCTCGTATCTGTGTGCAAACTTATTCATGTATTGAAATTGTTTCAGTGACTTTGATCGTAGCGATTATTTAGTATATATTTCTCATGTATTTATGGTCACTTTTGCCACCTCGATAATTGTAAATATCTTGTTGTAAATCTTTAGTAGTTATTTTGATAATTACATCTTCCATATTGGTTTAGTAGTTAGTTTGCTATTCGAGTTTTCCCCGTGTTTGAAAACACACTTTTCATCAACAGTCTATAGCTGTTACCAGGCTGACCCGATGAGGTTGTTCTCTCCGACGTCCGCATGTCACGTATAAAAGCCTTGGCGAAAGTAGGTGTCCTTACCCCAGGCACCCCCGGTCATCTTGCTCAGGCTCGGTCAGGTCGTAAGTTTGTTTTTATTAGTAAGTGGTTATAGGGCAGTTTTCTCTCTAGTACTGACTAACCCTGTATTGAGCTAATATTTATTGGCTAGGCTTGTATATTTTGTAGCCCGTTTTTTTCTAGTAAACCGTGAATAACAAACTTCCCCGTGATTGTTTAGTTCAGGTCAAATACCTATATTTAGGAATGAGTCCAGTTATTCTTTTGGTCAAACACCTTTCTTAATGATTGTGAGTCAAGATACTCCCATTTTGGAATATCCTTGGCCAATCAAAGTGACCGAGTCTTTAGTCTATAAGACTGGTTTGCTATTCAGACGTCTTTCGTCTATTTTATTGCCCAAGAAACTTATTTTAAGGATAGGCCCTCGGTGTTTAAGTCCCGCTATTTAACCCAGCCGAAGTAATTCACTCGAGCTCTTCAGAGTTTTGAGTTAATTAACTCTCAGATGTTAATTGATCGCAGCCGACTTAATTGGCCATCTATGTATCTTGTCAATCTTATCAAAGTGTTGATTTAGCTATTCACTTTTTATTACTGTTATACCTTTGCTTAGTTAATCAGCTTGTACACTTGTCTGCTTTTATTAATCTGAGTTCGTTGTCAGTGTAAATTAGTTTCTTGATCATCTATACTTACAATTAACTGATAGTAATAAACCTGGGAACCTATTACCACTTTTTCATTGTTACTTTATTCTTGTTTAATTACATCGTAGTCTCTGGCGCACAGCTCCGTGACAACTAGAACAATCGAACCAGTGGGTGATAGCTTGAGCACCGATTCACGATCTGCTCAGGAGTGTCTTCCAAGGCGGTCCATCCTAGTTCTGTCTGCACGACAGCCATTGTGACCACTGAATCCACGGTTACGTGCAAACATGAGCTCCCAGAGATGCTTTCCGCCCGGATACCTCCGGGGTGACGGAAAGATGGAAGGTTGCAGAGTCCCCGCACACATGGAGTTGTCGCCGTCCCTGACACCACATACAAATTGAAGATCGATTACGAAGCTGCTGTCAATAAGATTTCATCTGGTCATTGTGAACGGTGAATACACCGTACTCCATCAAGTGTGTTCATGTCTCCAAGTTCCCTGAGTCTCGGTTGTGTGAGAACCACATGCAAATCCGCCATTATAGCTACATCCGGGTAATTCATCTGTGTCACCAAATCCGACTCATGTATTGGATATCGATCTGTCCATTTTGAAGTGGCGTGTCGTGATCAGGAAAATTATTACTCATCCTTTTCTTTTATGAGTATGACATCCATTTGTTCACAAAACAAGTAAATCTTATACATATATAAGTGTTCATTACGTCAGTCCGGTGCAAGGGAACCCGGATGTGAAAAGGTGATGAACTCTCCCTAGCAGACTGCAAGAATCAGTTATGTTTGATTTTTTGTTTTGTTTTCTTTGTTCTTTAACACCGCACTCAGCAATATTCCAGCTATATGACGGCGGTCTGTACATAATCAAGACTTGACCAGACAATCCAGTGATTGACATCATGAGCATCGATCCACGCAATTGGGATACGATGACATGCATTAACAAAATCAGCGAGCCTGACCACCCGATCCCGTTTGTCGCCTCTTACGACAAGCATAGTCGCCTTTTACGGCAAGCATGGGTTCATTGGTTGCTGAAGACCTATTCTACCCCAGATCTTCACGGGTCAGTTAGGTCATGTGGTGGCGGACATCAGTGAGTGTAAAACGTGCTATGCTACGTCACAGTGTCAGGATATACTTCACACTTTCATCACGACGTCAGACTAAGACATGTGCTCTTAGCATGTGTGACAACAATCAGTAAGACCAGGGCCCACTTGCACAAAGCGATCTTAGCGCTTAGATGATCGTAACGCCCATACTTTAACATAGGCTTACAATAGTCTTAGCGCTAAGATCGCTTTGTGCAAGTGGGCCCTGGACAGACAACCTGGCACTTCCATCCATGAGTCCTGACCCGGACATGCCGTACAGCCTGTATTACCGCTCCACGCCTGTCGTGACAGCCCATAAAGACTGCCTCTTACACGGCCATTAGTGTGCGTGTTCTTACGAATAACTTAACACCGAATTGGTCCCAGGTCGTAACACTATTTTCCTTCGGACATCCATCATGCTGAGAAGCTGAATACACACCTACCGTTTACACTAAGCGGCCTTGTTGACCACCAACCAGTCGGTTTCGGAATCCGCGACAAGTCGGTTTGCAGTTAGACATTGAGGTGGTACATGAACGATGGGAAAGTGGAAAATGTTCAGGGAGGTAAGAAACTCTAGTCGTGTATGTTATGGTGATCGCGAATAGCTGAGAGATTGCTGGTGCGGCGTAAAACAACACTCACTCACTCACTCATCGTGTATGTTATGGTGATCGCGAATAGCGGAAAGATTGCTTATGCGGCGTAACACAACACTCACTCACTCACCGTGTATGTTATGGTCTTTGCGAATAGCTGAAAGATTGCTGGTGCGGCGTAACACAACAGTCACTCACTCACCGTGTATGTTATGGTGATCGCGAATAGATGAAAGATTGCTGGTGCGGTGTAAAACAACACTCAATCACTCACCGTGTATGTTATGGTCTTTGCGAATAGCTGAAAGATTGCTGGTGCGGCGTAAAAAAACACTCATTCAATCACCTTGTATGTTGTGATGCACTAATCATGGACCAAGCTGCCTGGATGCTTGGAGGGTAAAGTTCACCGCTTCTATAAACAGTATACTTCTATATATCTTTATATCAAGGCGTGTAAGCTTCACATACCCACGGAACTCTATTGGCTATTCTCATTAAGATATATCAACCGTCATTAAGGTGGCGTTAAACAACACACGCACACACACACACACACGCATATGCGCGCACATCGAACATCAATAGCAAAAGAATACATTCTGTATATAAAAACAGAACAATAGATTTACGCCTGGAATGTTTTATATTAATACATATTTCGGTGCGGCCATTTCACCTGAAGATATTGAAATACAATATCCAATATGCCTAGAAGAATAACAGAGTGTTTCACGCCGACATGGAAATGAATGGAAACACGCCAGGGCCACCCTGATCAACCTGAAACCTTATCTGGTCGTCACGTGACCATGCCTGACTTCTCATGACTGACCAGGCACATGTGTCGGTCCTCAGTTCTGTTTTTTTTCGCATCCATTATGAATCCCATGATGTGAATATTTTGCTAACATTAAAGCTAAAACGTGTGTATTGTGTACATCAGCCACACCGGTGTATGGAAGAACAGAAATTACACTGCCGGACAAAAGAAACTATACACATGACAATTGGATTTGGTCCAAAAATTACAAACCTTATCAAAGCGTTACTACAGTCCCCGAAAACAGTCCCCGAAACACTGCAAACTTAAGGCCCAAAACACAACTATGATACCGGTATGAACTACATTCCCTTCATATACCAACTGACCGTCTCCGTGGTCTAGTGGTAGAGCGTCCGCCCGGAGAGGGGAAGGTCCGGGGTCCGATCCCCGGCCGCGCCATACCAAAAGACATCAAAAGATGGTACTTGTTGTTAACCTGTCTGGCGCTCGGCATTAAGGGGCTAAAACAAGGACTGGTCGGCTCGGAGTCAGTATACTATGTCTGAGTGGGGTATTCATGTTAAACTGCGGCATGGTATCTCAGTGGGCTAGCACTATAAATCGGCATCAGCCCGGACTAATACAAGCAGCCACACAAACACACACACGTGCATGCACGTCGCTATATAAGTGCAATAATCTTGGACGCGACGTTAAACACAATTTCACCTCGAATAAGGAATATTTATAGCCATCATCAGATATGAGTGTGTACTTCTTTTCCCGGGCGGCCAAGTTGAAAGAGGAGGAATCCTTGGTGGAGAATTCAAGACAGAGTTTAATATGGCAACAAAACAAATCAAAGAAATTAATATCTGCATTATTGCAGAAAAAGGGATCTCACTTTTCAATCAACAGGGAAAAGGTCTGGAGGCGACTTTAATCTAAACCCTGGTCGTTGTGGCTTTATATATCCAAAAGATTCGCCATTCCTCCAAATTACAAAATAGAGATGATATTTGAATTCCAAAATTACGAATTAAGATTTTTACATGGTCTTGTGTTGCAGAGAGAGGAGTCGGAGCTCCGATGGACGGATGTCAGGAACCATTACCAGACTCCGCAGAACCCAGGAACCCAGTGGTCAGACCCACCACTCCAGCTGTTTAGTAATAAGCACAGGTCGCACGGACCCGTAACACTTCTGAAGACCTATTACCGTAACCCGAACCCTGCTATGAACTTGTTGCTTTGAACTCCTACTTTACTGTTGGAGCGACCGCAGACATGTCCGCACAATGACTCCTCCTTAATGTCTTCAGACAATCCTGGCAGGGCAGCAAATCTGTTACCACTGGAACAACATAGGTAGCCTGTAGGTTGATAATACCGTAGTTGATTTACACTAAACGTTTTAACGAATGTTGGCGGTGAAAACTGGTTTTGGCTTTGCGCTTGTATACACAGATTGAAGAATGGCAAATGACGCTTCGCTATGTGAGAGGTGTTGCTATCGTAATTCGTGGAATTTTATGTTGATATGTTTCATATTTTACTAACCATGTTCAGATACGCTGGCTTTACCTGTTGCGGTTGTAACCTCATCACAATGATGCTTTTATTCATTTGATCGCGGGCAGTTATTATCCGTTATTTTACTGCTCGCGCGGTAGCTCGTGCGTTTCACATTCTCCTGACGTGATTATGATTACGTTAAGTTTTTCTAAGAGCAAGGATACGTGTAAAGTTCTCGGTCAGAAATGGAACACAAAGTCGATAGCTTGCGGTATATACAAGATTGTTTTATAAACTGCTTTATAAGTACATGTAGATATATACAACGTGCAACACGTGCCAGATCAACACACAGGTAGTGGTTGTTGTGCCCCGAGCACCGAGCCTCCTAACTCTAGCTAGGCTGAGGCTGAGGTTTCTTCCCGTGCGTCTATGGACCGAGGCTTATAAAATAAAGCCATGGTGGTCTGACATAGGCGTTATAAATATAAGCACAAGTAATTAGTGATGAGTGACCGATAGTTCATACACAGCGCATTGAATTAATTGGGATGTTCTAATTAACGGCAGTTAAGCGATTCTACACATGTACCTTCCATTGCTGCATGGTAATTAGCCTTCTGAATGAAATGTTCATGCAGACAAAGGTTGTTGACAACATGTTGCTAAAGCAGCTCTGATACTGTGTTGGAATAATTAGGTCGCCGTATCACGATTGAAATGTGGCCCCCATTCCCTCAGAGATTTGTAAACGTGACTTGGCGGATATCATTTGTCTCAGGCGATTATCAAATATGTGTGTTATACACTTCGATATGCAGTGGATCAGTTGTATCTGTTTAATGTTGAAGACAAATTCGGTGAATGGCTTCATGCAACTTGATATATACTTATATAAGAGCATGTATACCATTCGGAACGTATCTCTACAAAAATAACACGACTGCGGCGTACGAGCATCAAGGAATGTGATGATATCAAGGTGTGATATCAAGGTATACCAGAAAGGTATGTCATCGAAGTATGTCATGAAGATATGTAATCAAGGCATGTCATGGCATCTAGAATGTGTCGTAAGAAGCGACTAACGGGATCGGATGGTCAGGTTCGCTGACTTGGATGATGCATGTTCTCGAAGGTACGTCACATCAAGGTATGCCATGACGATACGTCACATTAAGGTATGCCATGAAGGTACGTCACATCAAGGTATGCCATGCTGGTACGTCACATCAAGGTATGCCATTAAGGTACGTCACATCAAGGTATGCCATGACGATACGTCACATCAAGGTATGCCATGAAGGTACGTCACATCAAGGTATGCCATGCTGGTACGTCACATTAAGGTATGCCATGAAGGTACGTCACATCAAGGTATGCCATGACGATACGTCACATTAAGGTATGCCATGAAGATACGTCACATCAAGGTATGCCATGCTGGTACGTGACATAAAGGTATGCCATGAAGGTACGTCACATCAAGGTATGCCATGATGGTACGTCACATCAAGGTAGGCCATGATGGTACGTCACATCAAGGTATGCCATGACGATACGTCACATCAAGGTATGCCATGACAATACTTCACATCAAGGTATGCCACGAAGTTACGTCACATCAAGGTAGGCCATGACGATACGTCACAGCAAG
Source organism: Haliotis rufescens (assembly GCF_023055435.1). Lineage (NCBI taxonomy): Eukaryota > Metazoa > Mollusca > Gastropoda > Lepetellida > Haliotidae > Haliotis > Haliotis rufescens. The sequence goes on from NW_025964112.1 coordinate 1,898,554, forward strand.
GTATGCCATGAAGGTACGTCACATCATGGTTTGCCATGAAGGTACGTCACATCAAGGTATGCCATGACGATACTTCACATTAAGGTATGCCATGAAGGTACGTCACATCAAGGTATGCCATGACGATACGTCACAGCAAGGTATGCCATGAAGATACGTCACATCAAGGTATGCCATGAAGATACATCACATCATGGTATGCCATGAAGGTACGTCACATCAAGGTATGCCATGACGATACTTCACATCAAGGTATGCCATGAAGGTACGTCACATCAAGGTATGCCATGACGATACTTCACATCAAGGTATGCCATGAAGGTACGTCACATCAAGGTATGCCATGAAGGTACGTCACATCAAGGTACTAAATGAGGGATACCCGGATCATGCTATACATCAGTTTTACCGTTTGACTTTGTGAACCAAGCAAATAGGTATAAACCTTTTATCAGCGCGTAATCAGTGTTGGTATTTTTCTGAACCTGGAAATTCACCGTCCGGAAATCACCCATGCTCATTCCGTACTGTCATCCCGCCGCTGCTGGCGAGCGTCAGCGCCGAGTGTCTGTTATCCGAGAATCATCCTAATATCCAGGTACATCCTCCCACACTCGGTACCAACACACCGCCCCTAAACCCTTAACATCAAGCAACTATCGCCCCTCATAGCAACTTCATTTTATTCTAGATTTCTCTGACAAAGACAATACCAACATATTCAGTATTAAATGGCCAGAAAGGGACTACACGCCCTGACGTGTGTTTTGATGTACTTGAAAGTTGCGTGTTGCTGGAAGTGCTCTACAACTCGAGCAGTCTTAGTGCATGAGTATTGAACATCAGACACACCGCACGGTGGAAGGGACTGCGTCAGTGTTTACATCCCATGTATGTGCACGTGTGAGTGAAATTAGTTGTGTAAAAAACGTGCGACATGTGCACAGTTGAATATATCATGGCCGTCCATATACTGTATTATATAATTAATAAATTGATTTCCAAGCTTGTTTTGGTGCATCCCAGTTTTGTGTGAAACATCTGTTTTCTACTTTATGAAGGAAGGAAACAGGATTATTAACAAATATTAATGTCGGATATTGCGGGGCTGAAACAGACTGCTGTTGGTTCCATCTGGCTCCAGGCAGTCCTGCTGTGAGGACCATCACAGGCTGGCCGACATCACGTTTGTAAAATTGTGGAAAAAATCTATCATTATATCGTGATGGCTCTAGTGCCGTGTGGCTCGAACCTTCATACCCCGGTTGTGTTATTTGATTAATGATGGCCTTTCCTTTGATACAGACATGTCTCTACGTTCCCCACTCTACAAGGAAAACGTTACATTTAGAAAAACAACAACAGAGCTTCAAGCGTGGAAACAGCTTCGTGTTAATTCTAAAAGCAGAAACTTGAGTTGTTTAAGACAAGTTGAACAACAGGGGGTCATGTATTATCCTGTTTTGACAACAACGTTCCCCTCTAGCTAACGTCATGTTTAAAAACAAATATGCTTTAACTTTAAACTGTTCAACAAGTTTTTGGCAAATAGAGGTGCATATTTTCCATATACCGGCGCCTGATGACAGGAACCATGGCAACGGGATAGTGTTGATGCTGTAACTAGTGTATATTGGTATTATCGTCTTGAGATGCTATGACATGAAACAGCACACATGTTCACACCCGACTTTGGAACCGTTTAGATTCCACCTTGTTGACAGCTGGGTTGAAAGTCTTGACAAGCAGGTTCATCGGAATGACATCTTCAAATAGAGCTGCCACACACGTGTGAAGTGTTTGTGATAACAGTGCACAACCACGTGTACACAAAACATACCAATAGCTTTTGTAACATGTCATTATCAGTAAACATGTTCCGGGGTGAGAGTGCTCGGTTCCTCCGTGCACTCTTCCTGCTTAAAGTCAGAATGAAGTACTTCCGTTCCATGTTCTCTCACACGACGAGCGTGTCGACATGGTAGAAGGTGAATGCAAAACATGAAAAAATGAAATATTAAAACTACTTACGGATTCCGTCGAATCGTGTTGCGATAGTGTCCAAAAAAGTGTTTTGAGACTGGAGAATTCCCTTTCTTCCTGGCATAGTGGAACGAAGATGTAATCCAAGAATGGAACTGTCAACAAGTTGTCACAAACACGTGTACGAATACCGTTGATAAAGCGTCCTCGTCATTGATCTGATGTGATATCCAGGATGAATTAATACTTTGCGAGCTACAGCCTGTCATATAATAGGCATCGTGCAACTAACAGCTCATCAAATGCTGAGAACAAATACAAAATGGTAAACTCATCACTCAATAAAATCAACACGTGTAGAGATATCCCACGCGAGCTAAACGCTGGACATGCGGTTATAACATTAATACAACCGACCGCCGTTATTCTAATCCATCAGTTACTGCACGGACACATATTGCTTAGCTCGTCACCCTCATCCTAATGACAAGTCTGTCACGTGACTGTGACATCACAATGAAATGTACAGCAATTTCTCGCCAGTTAGTACCGTGACATCACGATATGAACTCGTTAAGGCCGCAGACTTCTGTCATAGCGCAGCATCCCAGTCAATATTTTTACAAACGCTAGTCAGAGAGACTGCACGCGCGTGGCAAGTATGAGTGGGGCTGCACTTCCCGAGCGTCTGGAGCGCTGCTTTCTCCGGATAATGGGGACCGCCGACGGAGCGAGTGAAAAGAGGATGGAGAGACGGAAGAAGGGGATGAGAGGGAGGATGATTGTCTGCCGTGCAGGTGACCGCTGCTAGTGACGGAGGAAGGCGTTGCTGTGGACGGTGTACGGCAACTGGCTGTAGAACAATGATGCTGCTGACTCTGAGGGTGCTGACCAGGCTGAACCGCCCTCCCCGTGCACGTGACAAAACAATAACTACAACGCTCATTTGTCCAAAACTGTGGAGTTTGTCACATCACGGCGCCTAGATTGTCTTTAAGTCTAACTTATTCTATAGATTCTTCTATCTAACTGTGAATCGATCTCTCCATGTACTAGCCTGTCTATACATTAATCTTATCATTTTGTCTATGTATCTACCAATCTGTCTATTATCTATCAATATATCTATCTCAACGTGCGCTTCTATACGGAGGCCCGGTACTATTAAGGAAGTCGATGTTCTTGACAATGACTTGCATTTCCGAAGGCCATATAAACAGTAAGCAATGGAAGTAGTATGTAGAAGATGAGAATCGCTCAATGTTGGTAACTGTTTGTTGGTTTGTTATTTAACGCCGCTCTCAGCGATTTTTAATAATCGAGTCTGGAACGGACAATCCAGTGATTGACACCATGAGCATCGATCCACGCAATTGGGATACGATGACATGCATTAACCAAGTCAGCGAGCCTGACCACCCGATCCCGTTTGTCGCCTCTTACGACAAGCATAGTCGCCTTTTACGGCAAGCATGGGTTCATTGGTTGCTGAAGACCTATTCTGCCCCGGATCTTCACGGATCATGTGGGTAACCGGATGCTTCACATGGGTTGTTTTTGCTGATGACTGTACTCAAGCGCGTTCAGGTTGTAAAGTGAAACTTGTCTCAGGTTATAATTAAATTGTTCTGACACCAGAACACAATGGTTGTATTTGAGGATAGTTTTAACATCTTAACCCACATATGAACACCTGTTTTGAAGATCAACTTTATAATTGACCTTTGTGTAATATGTGTAAATTGTGTAATATCTTGAGTTGTATAATATGCACTGGAGGTGTATCTACCATATCCTGTCAGTGGTATATAGACTACTCAGATACAACATTTCTTTTCTCTCGACTTGTGATCTTTTTACTCCTCTTGTCTGTCGTTACTCCAATGCTGAAACATTGTCATGCTATCTAGTCGTAATTGTGGCTGTCGTGATCCCTATTCTCAAACATCGTATCACTCGTACTTCAACTCTGACTTGCGATCTAGACTTCACCCTATGACTATCGTATCTCTCGCGTACTTCAACTCTGACTTGAGATCTAGACGTTACCCATTGACTATCGTATCTCTCGTACTTCAACTCCAACTTGCGATCTAGACGTCACCCAATGACTATCGTATCTGGCGTACTTCAACTCCGACTTGCGATCTAGACGTCACCCAATGACTATCGTATCTCTCGCGTACTTCAACTCTGACTTGAGATCTAGACGTCACCCATTGACTATCGTATCTCTCGTACTTCAACTCTGACTTGCGATCTAGACGTCACCCATTGACTATCGTATCTCTCGCGTATTTCAACTTTGACTTGCGATCTAGACGTTACCCAATGACTATCGTATCTCTCGTACGTTAACTCTGACTTGCGATCTAGACGTCACCCATTGACTATCGTATCTCTCGTACGTTAACTCTGACTTGCGATCTAGACGTTACCCATTGACTATCGTATCTCTCGTACGTTAACTCTGACTTGCGATCTAGACGTCACCCATTGACTATCGTATCTCTCGCGTATTTCAACTCTGACTTGCGATCTAGACGTTACCCAATGACTATCGTATCTCGCGTACTTCAACTCTGACTTGCGATCTAGACGTCACCCAATGACTATCGTATCTCTCGCGTATTTCAACTTTGACTTGCGATCTAGACGTCACCCATTGACTATCGTATCTCTCGTACTTCGACTCTGACTTGCGATCTAGACCTCACCCTATGACTATCGTATCTCTCGCGTACTTCAACTCTGACTTGAGATCTAGACGTTACCCATTGACTATCGTATCTCTCGTACTTCAACTCCAACTTGCGATCTAGACGTCACCCAATGACTATCGTATCTAGCGTACTTCAACTCCGACTTGCGATCTAGACGTCACCCAATGACTATCGTATCTCTCGCGTACTTCAACTCTGACTTGCGATCTAGACGTCACCCATTGACTATCGTATCTCTCGTACTTCGACTCTAGACGTCACCCATTGACTATCGTATATCGCGTACTTTAACTCTGACTTGCGATCTAGACGTCACCCAATGACTATCGTATCTCTCGCGTATTTCAACTCTGACTTGCGATGTAGCCACTGTCGTTTCCCAAAGAACGTCGTTATTCCCGTACTTCAACTCTAACTTGCGATCAAGACGTCTCCCAATGACATTTGTAACTCCCAAACTCCAAGATTGACTTGCCATTTAGTTGTAAACCTTGGATTTTCGTAACTCCCATGCTCTAACACTGACTTAGGGCGTAACGCTATGACTGTCGACACTTCCATGCCTCAATATTGTCTTGCGATCTAGTCGCTACTCTCGCAGTGTAACATTGAGTTAACACATCTAGTATAGTAGCGTCATGACGAGAGGTGCCTGTTCCTGACAACACCAGTCTTGTGTTGGATGTGTTGAACTGTTGCCGTGTCCGATTTGTGCGTGCATTATTAACACCTGTCCATTCCCCTCAAACGTGTTATACAGGTGTGCACGTGTGTGTACGAGAGTGTAGAACAGGCTCTCAGTGGAGAACCAAGTCATCAGATCAGACCGGTACTGAAGCAGTCGAGACATGGAACAGACACTGTCATGTCGTCAGACAGACACTTTATTCAGTATGTAAGGCCATATGGCCCATAGTACAGTTCAGTTTTAACAAATACATGAAAATCAACGTGATCTTGAACATAGGATTATATATATATTGACCTTAGGTTGAATACATGTTTTAAACATTGCTAAAGATTTGATAACATCTTCATTGTTGGAATTCAACAAATTGATCATTAATTGATTGTCTTTATGAGTAATATCTAAATAAGATATAAACTTTTATCTAATTTTTTTTATGGTTTTCACAAATAAAAAGAACGTAAAATTCGTCTTTAATCTCCTGGTCGGTACAGTTAGTACATATGTAATTAACAGAATCACTTTCCTTGGTTCTACCTATTAAGGACAAGAAAATTATGGAGAGATATTCTAAATGTACAAAGAACTCTCAAAAGATATTTATATTGTAATACAGTTAAATATTTTTCTGTTTCTAACAATGATTTGATACTAGCATAATGCTTGAGAAAATGTGAAGATGAAATTTGTTGGTGCCAGTTTTGCCAAGTAATGCCTCATCTGAAGCATATTTACCTGTGCGTAAATATCGCTTGAAATACAAAGTATGAACTTTTTCTATGGATTCAAAATATTTAATGCTTCATATTTCCGAGACGGATAACAAAACGGGTGCTATTTTACCACCAAATATAGAATTTGCCTGAAGCCTATTTCAGAAACAAGTTCGTTGACAAGAAAGCTGAATAAAAAAGGGCTTAAGATACAACCTTGACGAACTCCACTGGAAGTAGTAACACAAGGAGTTACATGTATACCCGAGTCAGATTTTCATACATGCTTTGAGGAATATATATTTTAAAAAACTATTGACAGTTTACCATGACATACTTTAGTGATCAATAGGTACAGCACTTTTCTGTCAGTGTAATCCAAAGTTTTGCGGAAGTCAACAAAGACGCAATAAAAACGACCACTAGCTTTACATAAATATATTGATGTGTCTGCAAAATATAGTTATTGTCGACTGTAGAATACTCAGAGCGGAACCCTGCCTGAGCACCAGATATCAATACATTTACTTCAAGCCAATTCTAAGTCGTCTCTTTCAACAATAAAAGCAAAATGACTTCCCATGACATTCAAAACAGACATACCTCTATAATTTTTTGGTTTGGCTGTAATTTCCTGATTTGTATCATTCCTGTATTCCATGCTTCGGGGAAAATACCTGTGTCAAGGATTTTACTGAATTAAAGCAAATATATGGTATCAGAAAATCACCTGATCTTTTGAAAGAATCTAATGGGACTAAATCAACGCCTGACGCTTTACCATTTAGACCTTTTCATGCTTCTCTCACCCCGTGTTCTGTGATCTCACAGATAACAATTGTTCCGTGATTGGATGTTCAGTACATTCATCACACATATGAGTATCTAAGAAATCAGATATTGATACGTCATTGGTTTCGGTTTCAATAATCTCTGAAAATAGGAAAGCCCTGCATTTGGAGTTATAAAACTGTTTCGTGATTTTCGTTTCGTCGGTGGACACACTCTTTTTTACTCAAATAATACTGTATCTCTGTAAATTTCAAATATCATTATAATATCATTTATATTCATTTTCATCCATTTATCAAAACGGTCTTAAAATGGAAGGACGGTTGGACAGTCAAACAAATAATGTTGTATTGTTTCCGGCACTTCACATCTGTCATATTTATTACTGGTCTTGACTTTAATAAAAATATTTCACTGTATGCCTCTATACGGCCGCCAGATACTTCAACTGGTGAGATCATTTTTCACTGTATGCCTCTATACTTTATCTGGCGGCCGCGAGATACTTCAACTGGTGAGATCATTTTTCACTGCATGCCTCTATATTTTATCTGGCGGCCGCTAATGGCTCTTCAAGCAGGTGATACCAACCTGTCGATTGCCAGGGCACTGATCTGGAAGTAATTCTGGTCACACGTGGTATGCCAATTTGAACGAAAAGTATCTGGCAAAATATAGAGGCATACAATGAAAAATGATCTCGCCAGTGGCGGGTATGGGCCACCGTACAACTGCCCTCAGTACAGCGTTTCCATAAATCCTATACTTATGATTACTGATGACAATACTGTTTCTGTGAAACAGTGAGTCCCCAGTATGGAAGTGACCGGCATCGTCAAATTATTGTCTAAGTACTGCCAAGTCAGAGCATCAGGGGGCGGTGGGATAGCCTAGCGGTTAAAACTTTCGCTCGTCATTCCGAAGGTACAATGTGTGAAGTCAATTTCTGGTGTTCTCCGCCATGATGTTGCTGGAATATTGCTAAAAGCGTCGTAAAACCATACTCAATCAATGATGTATATAGAGAGCATGAACTTGGGATAATGGGGCCCGGTAGTATAATGCGGGCTGTATACAATGTGAAGACAGTTACATGCTGACTGCTTGATCTGCTGTTGTTCCATGTCAACAGAGAGCTACATCTTGACTGCGTGGTACGGATGTTCCATGTCAACAGAGAGCTACATCTTGACTGCGTGGTACGGTTGTTCCATGTCAACAGAGAGCTATATCTTGACTGCGTGGTACGGTTGTTCCATGTCAACAGAGAGCTACATCTTGACTGCGTGGTACGGTTGTTCCATGTCAACAGAGAGCTACATCTTGACTGCGTGGTACGGTTGTTCCATGTCAACAGAGAGCTACATCTTGACTGCGTGGTACGGATGTTCCATGTCAACAGAGAGCTACATCTTGACTGCGTGGTACGGATGTTCCATGTCAACAGAGAGCTACATCTTGACTGCGTGGTACGGATGTTCCATGTCAACAGAGAGCTACATCTTGACTGCGTGGTACGGTTGTTCCATGTCAACAGAGAGCTACATCTTGACTGCGTGGTACGGATGTTCCATGTCAACAGAGAACTATATCTTGACTGCGTGGTACGGATGTTCCATGTCAACAGAGAGCCACATCTTGACTGCGTGGTACGGTTGTTCCATGTCAACAGAGAGCTACATCTTGACTGCGTGGTACGGATGTTCCATGTCAACAGAGAGCTACATCTTGACTGCGTGGTACGGTTTTTCCATGTCAACAGAGAGCTACATCTTGACTGCGTGGTACGGTTGTTCCATGTCAACAGAGAGCTACATCTTGACTGCGTGGTACGGATGTTCCATGTCAACACAGAGCAACATCTTAACTGCGTGGTACGGATGTTCTAAGTCAACAGAGAGCTATGTCTTGACTGCGTGGTACGGTTGTCAACAGAGAGCTACATCTTGACTGCGTGGTACGGATGTTCCATGTCAACAGAGAGCTACATCTTGACTGCGTGGTACGGATGTTCCATGTCAACAGAGAACTATATCTTGACTGCGTGGTACGGATGTTCCATGTCAACAGAGAGCCACATCTTGACTGCGTGGTACGGTTGTTCCATGTCAACAGAGAGCTACATCTTGACTGCGTGGTACGGATGTTCCATGTCAACAGAGAGCTACATCTTGACTGCGTGGTACGGTTTTTCCATGTCAACAGAGAGCTACATCTTGACTGCGTGGTACGGTTGTTCCATGTCAACAGAGAGCTACATCTTGACTGCGTGGTACGGATGTTCCATGTCAACAGAGAGCTACATCTTGACTGCGTGGTACGGATGTTCCATGTCAACAGAGAGCTACATCTTGACTGCGTGGTACGGATGTTCCATGTCAACAGAGAGCTACATCTTGACTGCGTGGTACGGTTTTTCCATGTCAACAGAGAGCTACATCTTGACTGCGTGGTACGGATGTTCCATGTCAACAGAGAGCTACATCTTGACTGCGTGGTACGGATGTTCCATGTCAACATAGAGCTACATCTTGACTGCGTGGTACGGATGTTCCAAGTCAACAGAGAGCTACATCTTGACTGCGTGGTACGGATGTTCCATGTCAACACAGAGCAACATCTTAACTGCGTGGTACGGATGTTCTAAGTCAACAGAGAGCTATGTCTTGACTGCGTGGTACGGTTGTCAACAGAGAGCTACATCTTGACTGCGTGGTACGGATGTTCCATGTCAACAGAGAGCTACATCTTGACTGCGTGGTACGGATGTTCCATGTCAACAGAGAACTATATCTTGACTGCGTGGTACGGATGTTCCATGTCAACAGAGAGCCACATCTTGACTGCGTGGTACGGTTGTTCCATGTCAACAGAGAGCTACATCTTGACTGCGTGGTACGGATGTTCCATGTCAACAGAGAGCTACATCTTGACTGCGTGGTACGGTTTTTCCATGTCAACAGAGAGCTACATCTTGACTGCGTGGTACGGTTGTTCCATGTCAACAGAGAGCTACATCTTGACTGCGTGGTACGGATGTTCCATGTCAACAGAGAGCTACATCTTGACTGCGTGGTACGGATGTTCCATGTCAACAGAGAGCTACATCTTGACTGCGTGGTACGGATGTTCCATGTCAACAGAGAGCTACATCTTGACTGCGTGGTACGGTTGTTCCAAGTCAACAGAGAGCTACATCTTGACTGCGTGGTACGGATGTTCCATGTCAACATAGAGCTACATCTTGACTGCGTGGTACGGATGTTCCAAGTCAACAGAGAGCTACATCTTGACTGTGTGGTACGGATGTTCCATGTCAACACAGAGCAACATCTTAACTGCGTGGTACGGATGTTTTAAGTCAACAGAGAGCTATGTCTTGACTGCGTGGTACGGTTGTCAACAGAGAGCTACATCTTGACTGCGTGGTACGGATGTTCCATGTCAACAGAGAGCTACATCTTGACTGCGTGGTACGGATGTTCCATGTCAACAGAGAACTATATCTTGACTGCGTGGTACGGATGTTCCATGTCAACAGAGAGCTACATCTTGACTGCGTGGTACGGTTGTTCCAAGTCAACAGAGAGCTACATCTTGACTGCGTGGTACGGATGTTCCATGTCAACAGAGAGCTACATCTTGACTGCGTGGTACGGTTGTTCCATGTCAACAGAGAGCTACATCTTGACTGCGTGGTACGGATGTTCCAAGTCAACAGAGAGCTACATCTTGACTGCGTTGTACGGATGTCCCAAGTCAACAGAGAGCTACATCTTGACTGCGTGGTACGGTTGTTCCATGTCAACAGAGAGCTACATCTTGACTGCGTGGTACGGATGTCCCAAGTCAACAGAGAGCTACATCTTGACTGCGTGGTACGGATGTTCCATGTCAACAGAGAGCTACATCTTGACTGCGTGGTACGGTTGTTCCAAGTCAACAGAGAGCTACATCTTGACTGCGTGGTACGGATGTCCCAAGTCAACAGAGAGCTATATCTTGACTGCGTGGTACGGATGTTCCATGTCAACAGAGAGGTACATCTTGACTGCATGGTACGGATGTTCCAAGTCAACAGAGAGCTACATCTTGACTGCGTGGTACGGTTGTTCCAAGTCAACATAGAGCTATATCTTGACTGCGTGGTACGGTTGTTCTAAGTCAACATAGAACTACATCTTGACTGCGTGGTACGGTTGTTCCAAGTCAACAGAGAGCTACATCTTGACTGCGTGTTACGGATGTTCCAAGTCAACAGAGAGCTACATCTTGACTGCGGTGATGCGGACAGTTGTGGGTCAATGAGTAGGGTAGAGTAGAGTGTCCTTGAACAAGCCTAAACCACGTGACCAAACTTCCGTTAACTTAACATTGATTCCGGAAGCAGTTGCGTGCTGATGATCTCGAATGTCCCTCAAGAGGCCCTGAAGAGGTTTTCCCAACGCGCCATTGTCGTGTTTGCCCAATTATTGTTACGTACGCGATAGAAACATTTGGTTTCCATGACAACATATATTTTCCCCCGAATTAATAAGAAGAGCACGGTATGTGAGAGGACAGAGATTACAGTGTGAACAACAATGGCCACTGATGGCCGTGACTCACATCATGGAGAACAGCGGCAGATAGGGAACGCTAGGGACACTCTCCATCCCCGGAACAGCATTAGCAAAGCAACAATAACCTTTATTTAGATGAACAGGCCATATTACAATTATTTGTCGTCATTTCTATAGCAACGGGATACACAACTGTGAAATTTGATAAGTTGTGATATTGCGTTTAGGGCCGGTATGTATAACTATAACCAGTCCAGAATCTATTTTATGGTCTGTGCTATAACTGAATGAAGGCACTTTGCTCGAAATGTCAGCTAGCGACCATTCCACAACCACGACGCGATAAAAGCCAGACACGTCAAATCTTTTATTTTCGTTTAAACGCAACATATGTTTGAATTTGTTCTTTATTTGTATAAGCGATTAATATCATAGATTGGCTCAAATATAAAATGGTCACAGAACATTTTTCGTTTAAGAAGTGTAAATGTAAAGTGAGTGAGTTGGTGAGTGAGTGAGTGAGTGAGTATGGTTTACGCCGCTTTTAACAATATTCCAGCAATATCACGGGGGGGACACCAGAAATGTTCTTCATACATTGTACCCATGTGGGGACTCGAACAGCGATAATCAGGTGAACACAACGTCTCCAAGGTACTCCGAGGACTCCTTGTGAGAGATATAACAATCGGAGAAAAGGTACAGGTAATTGACTCGAGGATTGAGAGAATATGTGGGAAATACCAAACTTAACCCACCTGTTCGTAAAATGGACTTGTCCCACACTTCTTGTATTTCTGAAATAATACACTAACTATAAGTCCATATAACACACTAACTATAAGTCCATATAACACAGTAACTATACGTCCATATAACACACTACTGTTAAGTCAATATAACACACTAACAATAACACTAAATAACGCACTTACTATAAGTCAATATAACACACACTAACTATAAGTCCATATAAAGCACTAATGTTAAGTCAATATAACACACTAACTATGACACTAAATAACACACTAACTATAAGACCATATAACACACTAACTATACGTCCATATGATACAGTAACTATAAGACCATATAACACAGTAACTATAAGACCATATAACACACTAACTATACGTCCATATAATACAGTAACTATAAGACCATATAACACAGTAACTATAAGACCATATAACACAGTAACTATAAGACCATATAACACACTAACTATAAGTTCATGTAACACACTAACTATTAGCCCATATAACACACTAACTATAAGTCCATATAACGCACTAACTATAAGTCCATATAACACACTAATGTTAAGTCAATATAACACACTAACTATAACACTAAATAAGACACTAACTATAAGTCCAAATAAAACACTAACTATAAGTCCACATAACACACTATTAGTCCATATAAAACACTTACTAAACGTCGAACCCAGAGAGACAGAGAGACAGACAGACACACATACAGACAGACAGTTTATTACAGTAACAGGCCACCTGCCCACAAAACATTTAAATTAGCATGATAAATCAGGCATGCTTGAGTAAAATACATATAACAATTTCATTCATCACAAAAATGTATTTGGTATTTCTTAATTTGTTGGTTTTTGCTAAGTATAAACCCATATTATGAAGGATAAATGTTTGACATGCTTCATCAGCTGTGTGTTTATTAGAGATTGATATTCTGTGTAATATGGCGAGAGATATTTCCTTCTTATAGTAGAATATCGTTCACATATAAACATCACATGGTATTCATTTTCAATCTATTTATGTATTAGTACAAACAGAAATCGCAAGATCTTTCATTACTGGGAGTGTAACTTTGTCTTCTAGGTTCCGCATTTAAACGGAAATTGTTACATCTAAACCCTGAAATATATATCTGAATGCAATGTGGAAGGTCAGTTGTTAAATAACGTCCTGTGTTCTACAGAGATTTGTACTGAACACAGTAATTAGATTTCGAAGATAATTCCATTGAAAAAGAAGGCCAGTTTGATACAGGGTATCTGATAGTCTTTGCTGAAATTCATTTAGAAATAATTTTATATCGCCGATTTCTTGTTGAAACCAGACCAGCTTTAATAACTAATCTGAACAAAATGTTTTAATTGATGTAGCCCATGTCCCTCTTCCCACCTCATCAGGTGATGTTAGCGTGATGAGGCTTGACGAGATGGGGTCTCTGTGGGTGTCAAGATGACGGCTGCACCAATATGTTACCGCTCTTGTCATATAGATAGACTGTAGAGGGAGGCTGTCACACATCCCAAGTACTATTTTATGAGGTGTCGCCTTAGTGACGAAGATACTGTTTACATAAAGATATTTGGACATTTTCAATTATTTTGTTGTACGATGTTGCCCAAACTCCGTAACATGAGATCGGAACGGCAACACTGTCAAATATTTTAAAGGCATCTTGAAATATTGGGTATGTATTTTTCTTTTGATAGAAGTTGATGAATCTGATTGATTTGTTTGCCTGAGCTGTAAGACTACTGAAGGTCTTCCTCAACAACAACTTGGGTGTGAAAACTGTTCCTAAATATTTATAAAAAGTCACAACTTCAATTTAATCTCCCGTAAAACACCATTTTGGGTAGCTTTTCAATATTCCACCTCGTCGAATAACACAATAGTTTAGTTCAGTTTAGATTTACTTCCATTCCAGTTGATACACAGAAATGTTCAAGAACATATATTTTCTTTTATACAATAAGGCAAAAAATGTGGTATCACACAACTTATGAATCTGCCCTCACCATAATTCTTTTCCAACATCGCCTGATATTAGCCCCCCCTATCAATGATATCCAACACCTACAGCTGTTTATTTATCCCGTTTATTCACGCAGACATGACAACAGCCTGGTTATACAGAGCTACATGAGCTGACGATTCATCCTCGGCCGTTTAGTCGTCCATTACAGGAAGTGGGTAGAATTGATTTTATAACCATGCAGATGAATTAGCGTCATCCTGAATGAAACCCCCATGGTACACATTGCCACAAGCATGTAATTAGTGCAGTGATAACTGGACACCATTCATTATAAAGTATGTGCTGCTCGCTACAAGGACGGGAGAGTAATGGACTCCGTGGTCACGATAACAGCTACTGTTATGTGTGTCAGCAATGCTATCGGTGCGGTCGTTACGGCATTTGTCGTTCATATATATATATATATTCTTTATTCCTCCATAGGAGAGTTACAAACATATAAATACAGTATTTACAAGTGTACGAAAACAGGCATTCTTATGTTAAGTCTGTCCCTGCTCACATGTCAATATTCCAGCTATATGAATCGAATATAAATAATCGAGCCTGGACCAGACAATCCAGTGATTGACATCATGAGCATCGATCCACGCAGTTGGAATACGATAACATGCATCAACCAAGTAAGCGAGCCTGACCATCAGAACCCGTTAGTCACCTCTTACGACAAGCATCGCCGCGGTGGTCTTATCAGAAAACTAGAGGGACCCAGAAATGGAGCCATTTAATTATTTCAGTGGTGAATGCAGTCTGTAACCCTGTTGTACGGAGGGGTCGCATCAACACCTGTCGACAAACGAGACGTCATGTTTTGCAATGTAAAAAACCCCCAAGTATGATTTAACCTGACTGCACAAGAATTTCTCAAAACACCAAAGACATTGTACTTTCTTATGTAAATAGAAACGTAGACGACAAAGAATAACCTGTCTCGATTACCTACCGAAACCGATTAGGACGTATAGGGCAAAAGAAAATTATATGAATGGATCATTAAAAATGTGTGCTGAAACCTGGCCCCACTTGCACAAAACGATCTTAGCGCTAAGACTGTCGTAAGCCTATGTTAAAGTATGGGAGTTAAGATCATCTCAGCACTAAGATTGCTTTGTGCAAGTGGGCCCTGGTGTTTGCAAAAGGTAACACCAGTTACAGGTTCGTCGATATTGCAGAAGCATCACCATCCACCATCATTGGTCAAAGGTTTGTTTTGTTTGTTTGTTGTTTAACGCCGCACTCTCCAGTATTCCAACTATATGACGGCGGTCTGAAAATAATCGAGTCTGGTCCAGACACTCCAGTGACAGACATCACAGCTCCAAGATCTACTCAACTGGGAAACGATGACATTCATCACCCAATTCAGCAAGCCTGACCATCCGATGGCCTGTTACGACAAGCGTAGTCGCCTCTTGCGACAAGCATGGGTTTCTGAAGACCTATTCCAACCCGGATGTCAAGGGGTCTCGCAAAGCTACATGAGTGCTATTACTTATCATCACAAATATATCCATGAATGGTCAAGCCCAATGAAACCAAGGCATGAGGTCACCCATAGCCATCTTACATACATGCAACTGAAATAGGCTAGACAAACGCTTTCTCTCTGGCTAGACTGTTCCATCTTTACGTCCCTAGTGTCAAGCGAAATACCACGGCTCAGGCCGCGACCCCCCTTGCTGGACACTTGCTTGTAACCCTGGTAGAATTAGCACTTAGCGGAGACAAATGATAAACATTTAATGCAAGGAATTCATGTTCTAGAGAACTTTGTAATTTCAGTCTGGTTATGTAAACCGTAAAGATTTCGTTCATCGTCTGGTATTAATTTCCTGACTAGTTTTTACCGCAACTCTGTAATCGGTTGAGCGTGACAGCACATTGACAGCTTGTCATTTTTCAAATGGAATCTTCAAAGGAGTTGAATGCAAGAACCTCCATGCCATACATCCACACATGCCAAACTGTGGACTGAACCCGTCCCTCCACAAGCATACTCGACTGTCTCCTTTTATTTCATAATAGATACGGGGCGATGGTTAGTGGTTAAAGCATTCGCTCGTCACGCCTAAGATCCGGGTTCGAATCCCGACATCTGGCCTCTCTGTAGCGACATCTCCTCCACTTTGGGGCCCGCTTGCCTCTTGCCGCTTGCCTCTTGCCGCTTGCCGCTTGCCTCTTGCCTCTTGCCACTTGCCACTTGCCGCCTGCCGCCTGCCTCTTGCCTCTTGCCTCTTGCCACTTGCCTCTTGCCTCTTGCCGCTTGCCGCTTGCCTCTTGCCTCTTGCCACTTGCCTCTTGCCGCCTGCCGCCTGCCGCCTGCCTCTTGCCTCTTGCCTCTTGCCTCTGCCTCTTGCCTCTTGCCGCTTGCCTCTTGCCTCTTGCCGCCTGCCGCCTGCCTCTTGCCTCTTGCCTCTTGCCACTTGCCTCTTGCCTCTTGCCACTTGCCACTTGCCTCTTGCCGCTTGCCTCTTGCCTCTTGCCTCTTGCCGCCTGCCTCTTGCCGCCTGTCGCCTGCCGCTTGCCTCTTGCCGCTTGCCTCTTGCCGCTTGCCGCTTGCCGCTTGCCGCTTGCCGCCTGCCTCTTGCCTCTTGCCTCTTGCCGCTTTTCCTTGCCTTTTGCCTCTTGCTGCTTGCCTCTTGCCGCTTGCCTCTGGCGCTTCCCGCTTACCTCTGGCGCTTGGCGCTCGCCTCTTGCCGCTTGCCTCTGCCGCTTGCCTCTGCCGCTTGCCTCTGCCGCTTGGCGCTTGCCTTTTGCCGCTTGCCGCTTGCCTCTGCCGCTTGCCTCTTGCCGCTTGCCTCTTGCCTCTTGCCGCCTGCCTCTTTCCGCTTGCTTCTTTCCGCTTGCCTCTTGCCGCTTGCCGCTTGCCGCTAGCCTCTTGCCTCTTGCCGCCTGCCGCCTGCCTCTTGCCTCTTGCCACTTGCCTCTTGCCTCTTGCCTCTTGCCTCTTGCCGCCTGCCTCTTGCCGCCTGCCGCCTGCCTCTTGCCACTTGCCTCTCGCCGCTTGCCTCTTGCCTCTTGCCTCTTGCCGCCTGCCTCTTGCCGCCTGCCGCCTGCCTCTCGCCGCTTGCCTCTTGCCGTCTGCCTCTTACCTCTTGCCGCTTGCCTCTTGCCGCCTGCCTCTTGCCTCTTGCCTCTTTCCGCTTGCCTCTTGCCGCTTTTCCTTGCCTTTTGCCTCTTTCCCATTGCTGCTTGCCTCTTGCCGCTTGCCTCTGGCGCTTCCCGCTTACCTCTGGCGCTTGGCGCTCGCCTCTTGCCGCTTGCCTCTTGCCGCTTGCCTCTGCCGCTTGCCTCTGCCGTTTGGCGCTTGCCTTTTGCCGCTTGCCGCTTGCCTCTGCCGCTTGCCGCATGCCTCTTGCCGCTTTTCCTTGCCTTTTGCCTCTTGGCTCTTGCTGCTTGCCTCTTGCCGCTTGCCTCTGGCGCTTCCCGCTTGCCTTTGGCGCTTGCCGCTTGCCTCTTGCCGCTTGCCTCTGCCGCTTGCCTCTTGCCGCTTGCCTCTGCCGCTTGCTTGCGACCCCCCTTGCTGGACACTTGCTTGTAACCCTGGTAGAATTAGCACTTAGCGGAGACAAATGATAAACATTTAATGCAAGGAATTCATGTTCTAGAGAACTTTGTAATTTCAGTCTGGTTATGTAAACCGTAAAGATTTCGTTCATCGTCTGGTATTAATTTCCTAGTTTGTACCACAACTCTGTAATCGGTTGAGCGTGACAGCACATTGACATCTTGTCATTTTTCAAATGGAACCTTCAAAGGAGTTGAATGCAAGAACCTCCATGCCATACATCCACACATGCCAAACTGTGGACTGAACCCGTCCCTCCACAAGCATACTCGACTGTCTCCTTTTATTTCATAATAGATACGGGGCGATGGTTAGTGGTTAAAGCATTCGCTCGTCACGCCTCAGATCCGGGTTCGAATCCCGATATCTTGCCTCTCTGTAGCGACATCTCCTCCACTTTGGGGCCCGCTTGCCTCTTGCCTCTTGCCTCTTGCCTCTTGCCGCCTGCCTCTTGCCTCTTGCCGCTTGCCGCCTGCCGCCTGCCGCCTGCCTCTTGCCACTTGCCTCTTGCCGCTTGCCGCTTGCCGCTTGCCGCTTGCCTCTTGCCACTTGCCGCTTGCCGCTTGCCTCTTTCCGCCTGCCTCTTGCCTCTTTCCGCTTGCCTCTTGCCGCTTTTCCTTGCCTTTTGCCTCTTGCCTCTTGCGGCTTGCCTCTTGCCGCTTGCCTCTGGCGCTTCCCGCTCGCCTCTTGCCGCTTGCCGCATGCCTCTTGCCGCTTTCCCTTGCCTTTTGCCTCTTGCCTCTTGCCTCTTGCTGCTTGCCTCTTGCCGCTTGCCTCTTGCCTCTTGCCTCTTGCTGCTTGCCTCTTGCCGCTTGCCTCTGGCGCTTCTCGCTTGCCTCTGCCGCTTGCCGCTTGCCTCTTGCCGCTTGCCGCTTGCCTCTGCCGCTTGGCGCTTGCCTCTTGCCGCTTGCCTCTGCCGCTTGCCGCATGCCTCTTGCCGTTGGCCTCTTGCCGCTTGCCTCTTGCCTCCTACTGCACGTGTAGTGTTGGTCTTCAGGGTTTTTACGAATTCATTCAGATCCAGGTGTGACTTCGATATGGTCTTCTTCAGCTGTCAGTGTAAGTTGTTTATATTGAATGTTAGTTTTGTTCTCAGTATTGTCTGTAGAACAATAATTATTGTCGGATTTCATATACGATTTTCATCACATTTCAACCAAATTTACATTCACAAGAAATATAAAAAGACGATATATTAGTGTAGCTCATCATACCCTACCATTTACACTACACCTGAAACATTTTGTAAGCATATATAATCATTAATGGTTGTGTTACGCTGTCATTCATTGTCGTTAATCGGAGGGAGGTGAGGTGAAATTGGGTTTAACGTCGCGTCCAAGATTATTGCACTTATATAGCGACTTGCATGTACGAGTATGTGTTTGTGTGGCTGCTTGTTCTAGTCCGGACTAATGCCGATTTATAGTGCTAGCTCACTGAGATACCACGCCGCAGTTTAACATGAATACCCCACTCAGACACAGTATACCGACTCCGAGCCGACCAGTCCTTGTTTTAGCCCCTTAATGCCGAGCGCCAGACAGGGTAACAACAAGTACCATCTTTTAACGTCTTTTGTTATGACGCGGCCGGGGATCGAACCCCGGACCTTCCACTCTCCGGGCGGACGCTCTACCACAGGACCACGGAGGCGGTCTAATCGGAGGGAACAGATCTTGGTACTCAGAGGTACTCCACACCCATGGACTTATCATTCAGAGCAAGGCTATTCGCTCTGGTGAGACTGACTGTTTTGTTTTTAAAGTCGAAAGGTCGCTGTCGTGAGACTCACCCTAAAATATATCGAGGGCGCCATTTTGAATGTAGATCTATGACAAACTCACGTTTGGAAGAGGGATTTTGATTGGTGGTTAATTTCAAGACCCTCGGCTGGAACAATTCTGTGATTAGTTGGTGACAAAAGAGATGAAGCTGGTGGCTTCCCAAACATACATAAGATGGCAGATGGCTCCAGGGTATCTATGGTGAAAGAATAAAATCCGCATCCCCAACCACCCAAACTACTGACCCAACCAAGACAAACCTCTGCAAAATAATGGATTTGTGTTTTAGGAAAATACTTGAGAAGTCGTCAAGGGAGTAGATTGCCGTGTTGGTATTTATCCAAAGCCATACAAGCAACAGTGTTCTGTTGTGAATTGCCGTGTGATATTAAACTGAGAGGCTGCTTTGTAACAAAGTCCTTTGATCAGCACTGTATTTAGCGAGGAAGATAATGGAAGTACCGATGTCTAATAGCGTGAGTAATGGTGTCATCGGAGGAGGTATAGCGGGAACACTATCAATAATGTCCGCCTGTATGAAGCAACAATACAAGTCACGTGACGGTATATAATCAGCATAACGCCTGCCCACGGCTCATTAATTATAAAGGGTACGATCTCCGCTGAGAAGGATAAAAACCGTATAGGCAGAAATTCTATAGTCATATATCAGCGGCCTCTGTATCTGATGAGATGGTCAAGACAATGACTGACCCATGCTGGAACCCTGCACTGGGCATGAAGGATAAGTTGAGTCCAATATTCTTTAGACGGGTATAAAATAAACAAATTCAGTTAATATAAAAATCAGTAGCGCGGCGGTGGTTCCAGCTCTACTACAAGTCAAGTCAAGCAGGCACACCCTACATGCGACTATGCGTTCATGTGTAGTCGGAAAGTCATATACCAGTTGTCAGATACCCCAGTTGCTAGACAGTGGGGTAGAGATGGCTTGTCGAAACATATAAGATTTACCTGTTGTATTAATGGACCAGTCCTGGTAGACTTAATCCTCTGTATAATTAATCAGCGTTAATATACAAAATACCCAGCAGCGACGTTTCCACGATATTAATAACAGAAAAAGTGAAGAACATAAGAAATCCACATCAAATACCAATACCACATGAATCTTAATAAGTTAGAATTAATCTCCTTAATTAGTTATGCTGTGAGCTGTAGTCTGGGAGGCTCTGATGTACAGCTTGACCTTATATTCAACACAAAAGGGCACACCAAGGTATATACGTCACAAATAGTGTACAGATTTGTAAAGAGTATTGTTAATATAACATAAATAAAAAATGTGTTTAAAGCAAAATGAACTTGGAACTGATAACATCCAAAACGAGAAGCAGAATCAATGAAATCAGATGAAATATATGTATGTGTTTTTATGATTTAATATTTCCTATTAATAGTGTTGAACCATAGAAGTGAAAATTGCTTTCTTAAAAACAAGGAAATAACATGTGTTAGTAAGTAACACCATTTTGCCATTTTCTGTAGATTATATGAGATGTTCTCTGGAGATGCGTCATTAACGCATGTACAGACATTGGTGCACTCCAGTCATTAAGGCATGTACAGACATTGGTGCACTCCAGTCATTAAGACATGGACAGACATTGGTGCACTCCAGTCATTAAGACATGTACAGACACTGGGTACACTCCAGTCATTAAGACATGTACAGACATTGGGTGCACTCCAGTCACTAAGACATGTACAGACATTGGATGCACTGCAGTCATTAAGACATGTACAGACATTGGGTGCACTCCAGTCATTAAGACATGTACAGACATTGGTGCACTCCAGTCATTAAGACATGTACAGACATTGGTGCACTCCAGTCATTAAGACATGTACAGACATTGGTGCACTCCAGTCATTAAGACATGTACAGACATTGGTGCACTCCAGTCATTAAGACATGTACAGACACTGGGTGCACTCCAGTCATTAAGACATGGACAGACATTGGATGCACTCCAGTCATTAAGACATGTACAGACATTGGATGCACTCCAGTCATTAAGACATGTACAGACATTGGTGCACTCCAGTCATTAAGACATGTACAGACACTGGGTGCACTCCAGTCATTAAGACATGTACAGACATTGGATGCACTCCAGTCATTAAGGCATGTACAGACATTGGTGCACTCCAGTCATTAAGACATGTACAGACATTGGGTGCACTCCAGTCATTAAGACATGTACAGACATCGGATGCACTCCAGTCATTAAGACATGTACAGACATTGGATGCACTCCAGTCATTAAGACATGTACAGACATCGGATGCACTCCAGTCATTAAGACATGTACAGACATTGGTGCACTCCAGTCATTAAGACATGTCGGACACTGGGTGCACTCCAGTCAGTAAGGCATGTACAGACATTGGTGCACTCCAGTCATTAAGACATGTACAGACATCGGATGCACTCCAGTCATTCAGACATGTACAGACATTGGTGCACTCCAGTCATTAAGACATGTACAGACATTGGTGCACTCCAGTCATTAAGACATGTACAGACACTGGGTGCACTCCAGTCATTAAGACATGTACAGACATTGGATGCACTCCAGTCATTAAGACATGTACAGACATCGGATGCACTCCAGTCATTAAGACATGTACAGACACTGGGTGCACTCCAGTCATTAAGACATGTACAGACATTGGGTGCACTCCAGTCATTAAGACATGTACAGACATTGGTGCACTCCAGTCATTAAGACATGTACAGACACTGGGTGCACTCCAGTCAGTAAGGCATGTACAGACATTGGTGCACTCCAGTCATTAAGACATGTACAGACATCGGATGCACTCCAGTCATTAAGACATGTACAGACATTGGTGCACTCCAGTCATTAAGACATGTACAGACACTGGGTGCACTCCAGTCATTAAGACATGTACAGACATTGGATGCACTCCAGTCATTAAGACATGTACAGACATCGGATGCACTCCAGTCATTAAGACATGTACAGACATTGGTGCACTCCAGTCATTAAGACATGTACAGACACTGGGTGCACTCCAGTCATTAAGACATGTACAGACATTGGATGCACTCCAGTCATTAAGACATGTACAGACATTGGTGCACTCCAGTCATTAAGACATGTACAGACATTGGGTGCACTCCAGTCATTAAGACATGTACAGACACTGGGTGCACTCCAGTCATTAAGACATGTACAGACATTGGGTGCACTCCAGTCATTAAGACATGTACAGACATTGGTGCACTCCAGTCATTAAGACATGTACAGACACTGGGTGCACTCCAGTCAGTAAGGCATGTACAGACATTGGTGCACTCCAGTCATTAAGACATGTACAGACATCGGATGCACTCCAGTCATTAAGACATGTACAGACATTGGTGCACTCCAGTCATTAAGACATGTACAGACACTGGGTGCACTCCAGTCATTAAGACATGTACAGACATTGGATGCACTCCAGTCATTAAGACATGTACAGACATCGGATGCACTCCAGTCATTAAGACATGTACAGACATTGGTGCACTCCAGTCATTAAGACATGTACAGACACTGGGTGCACTCCAGTCATTAAGACATGTACAGACATTGGATGCACTCCAGTCATTAAGACATGTACAGACATTGGTGCACTCCAGTCATTAAGACATGTACAGACATTGGGTGCACTCCAGTCATTAAGACATGTACAGACATTGGTGCACTCCAGTCATTAAGACATGTACAGACACTGGGTGCACTCCAGTCATTAAGACATGTACAGACATTGGGTGCACTCCAGTCATTAAGACATGTACAGACATTGGTGCACTCCAGTCATTAAGACATGTACAGACACTGGGTGCACTCCAGTCATTAAGACATGTACAGACATTGGATGCACTCCAGTCATTAAGACATGTACAGACATCGGATGCACTCCAGTCATTAAGACATGTACAGACACTGGGTGCACTCCAGTCATTAAGACATGTACAGACATTGGGTGCACTCCAGTCATTAAGACATGTACAGACATTGGTGCACTCCAGTCATTAAGACATGTACAGACACTGGGT
This sequence comes from Haliotis rufescens, assembly GCF_023055435.1. NCBI lineage: Eukaryota > Metazoa > Mollusca > Gastropoda > Lepetellida > Haliotidae > Haliotis > Haliotis rufescens. Next base: position 1,922,274 of record NW_025964112.1, read on the forward strand.
GCACTCCAGTCAGTAAGGCATGTACAGACATTGGTGCACACCAGTCATTAAGACATGTACAGACATTGGATGCACTCCAGTCATTAAGACATGTACAGACATTGGTGCACTCCAGTCATTAAGACATGTACAGACACTGGGTGCACTCCAGTCATTAAGACATGTACAGACATTGGTGCACTCCAGTCATTAAGACATGTACAGACATTGGTGCACTCCAGTCATTAAGACATGTACAGACATTGGTGCACTCCAGTCATTAAGACATGTACAGACACTGGATGCACTCCAGTCATTAAGACATGTACAGACATTGGTGCACTCCAGTCATTAAGACATGTACAGACATTGGTGCACTCCAGTCATTAAGACATGTACAGACATTGGTGCACTCCAGTCATTAAGACATGTACAGACATTGGTGCACTCCAGTCATTAAGGCATGGACAGACATTGGTGCACTCCAGTCATTAAGACATGTACAGACATTGGTGCACTCCAGTCATTAAGACATGTACAGACACTGGGTGCACTCCAGTCATTAAGACATGTACAGACATTGGATGCACTCCAGTCATTAAGACATGTACAGACACTGGGTGCACTCCAGTCATTAAGGCATGGACAGACATTGGTGCACTCCAGTCATTAAGACATGTACAGGCATTGGTGCACTCCAGTCATTAAGACATGTACAGACACTGGGTGCACTCCAGTCATTAAGACATGTACAGATATTGGATGCACTCCAGTCATTAAGACATGTACAGACACTGGGTGCACTCCAGTCATTAAGACATGTACAGACATTGGTGCACTCCAGTCATTAAGGCATGGACAGACATTGGTGCACTCCAGTCATTAAGACATGTACAGACACTGGGTGCACTCCAGTCATTAAGACATGTACAGACATTGGTGCACTCCAGTCATTAAGACATGTACAGACATTGGGTGCACTCCAGTCATTCAGACATGGACAGACACTGGGTGCACTCCAGTCATTAAGGCATGGACAGACACTGGGTACACTCCAGTCATTAAGACATGTACAGACATTGGATGCACTCCAGTCATTAAGACATGTACAGACATTGGTGCACTCCAGTCATTAAGACATGTACAGACATTGGTGCACTCCAGTCATTAAGACATGTACAGACATTGGATGCACTCCAGTCATTAAGACATGTACAGACATTGGTGCACTCCAGTCATTAAGACATGTACAGACACTGGGTGCACTCCAGTCATTAAGACATGTACAGACATTGGATGCACTCCAGTCATTAAGACATGTACAGACACTGGGTGCACTCCAGTCATTAAGGCATGGACAGACATTGGTGCACTCCAGTCATTAAGACATGTACAGGCATTGGTGCACACCAGTCATTAAGACATGTACAGACACTGGGTGCACTCCAGTCATTAAGACATGTACAGACATTGGATGCACTCCAGTCATTAAGACATGTACAGACACTGGGTGCACTCCAGTCATTAAGACATGTACAGACATTGGTGCACTCCAGTCATTAAGGCATGGACAGACATTGGTGCACTCCAGTCATTAAGACATGTACAGACACTGGGTGCACTCCAGTCATTAAGACATGGACAGACATTGGTGCACTCCAGTCATTAAGACATGTACAGACATTGGTGCACTCCAGTCATTAAGACATGTACAGACATTGGGTGCACTCCAGTCATTCAGACATGGACAGACACTGGGTGCACTCCAGTCATTAAGGCATGGACAGACACTGGGTACACTCCAGTCATTAAGACATGTACAGACATTGGATGCACTCCAGTCATTAAGACATGTACAGACATTGGTGCACTCCAGTCATTAAGACATGTACAGACATTGGTGCACTCCAGTCATTAAGACATGTACAGACATTGGATGCACTCCAGTCATTAAGACATGTACAGACATTGGTGCACTCCAGTCATTAAGACATGTACAGACACTGGGTGCACTCCAGTCATTAAGACATGTACAGACACTGGGTACACTCCAGTCATTAAGACATGTACAGACATTGGTGCACTCCAGTCATTAAGACATGTACAGACATTGGTGCACTCCAGTCATTAAGGCATGGACAGACATTGGTGCACTCCAGTCATTAAGACATGTACAGACACTGGGTGCACTCCAGTCATTAAGACATGTACAGACATTGGTGCACTCCAGTCATTCAGACATGTACAGACACTGGGTGCACTCCAGTCATTAAGACATGTACAGACATTGGTGCACTCCAGTCATTCAGACATGTACAGACATTGGTGCACTCCAGTCATTAAGACATGTACAGACATTGGATGCACTCCAGTCATTAAGACATGTACAGACATTGGTGCACTCCAGTCATTCAGACATGTACAGACATCGGATGCACTCCAGTCATTAAGACATGTACAGACATTGGATGCACTCCAGTCATTAAGACATGTACAGACATTGGGTGCACTCCAGTCATTCAGACATGTACAGACATTGGGTGCACTCCAGTCATTAAGACATGTACAGACATTGGATGCACTCCAGTCATTAAGACATGTACAGACACTGGGTGCACTCCAGTCATTAAGACATGTACAGACATTGGTGCACTCCAGTCATTAAGGCATGGACAGACATTGGATGCACTCCAGTCATTAAGACATGTACAGACATTGGTGCACTCCACTAATGGGTTCCAAAGTGTTAAATGAATACCTTGATGTAGTAATACATAACACCTTGCTGAATTATTTATGTGGCTATTAAATCCTATGAACCACAATGAAAGTATGACAAAAGAGGGATAATCGGGACTAATCCATTTCACCAGCTGCGTAACAAGCATTGGATGGAGAAATCAACCGTGGCATTTGTGATTTTAAAGTATCTGACAAATGGAAAGATGTAGCCATAATAATAATAATAATACAGAACAAAGGACAGACGGACAGACAATGGCTCTACCCTGGACAGAGGATTTATGGATGTGATCACAGACACAGCCCATGGAATAACTGATTAAGGTTATGAATGTCATAATGTTAAGTAATGAATTGTTGTGTTGGACAAAGGACAGCTGTTAGGCACATAGGACAAGCGACAACATTGAATAGAAATACATGTATCTGCTGAAAGCAGAGTAGACTCTACGATTCCGACTTCACCCGACTGTATCACGAGCATGTGTTTATGAATCACTATCAAATGGTGATGATACTAGGTGTTCGCAAAAACATGTATGTATAACTCAACACTGAACAGAAATACAGTCGTTAAGAAGCTATAATGCATTAAAATTATATATACATTATGCAGAGTGCCCGTATGTCACGGTGACATATGTCATACAGCGTACGTGACGTCATGTTAATCAATGGAGTGAAGTCGTTGGGTCTCACTGTTGTGGACGCTGTGCAAACATCAACACTTCCTGACGTACGCGTTGTGCAAACATCAACACTTCCTGACATACGCGTGGTGAAAACATCAACACTTCCTGACGTACGCGTCGTGCAAACATCAACACTTCCTGACGTACGCGTTGTGCAAACATCAACACTTCCTGACGTACACGTGGTGAAAACATCAACACTTCCTGACATACGCATGGTGCAAACATCAACACTACCTGACGTACACGTGGTGAAAACATCAACTCTACCTGAAGAACGTGTGGTGCAAACATCAACACTACCTGACGTACGCGTGGTGCAAACATCAACACTACCTGACGTACGCATGGTGCAAACATCAACACTACCTGTAGAACGTGTGGTGCAAACATCAACACTACCTGACGTACGCGTGGTGAAAACATCAACACTACCTGTAGAACGTGTGGTGCAAACATCAACACTACCTGACCTACGCGTGGTGCAAACATCAACACTACCTGTAGAACGTGTGGTGCAAACATCAACACTACCTGACCTACGCGTGGTGCAAACATCAACACTACCTGACGTACGCATGGTGCAAACATCAACACTACATGACGTACGCGTGGTGCAAACATCAACACTACCTGACGTACGCATGGGCAAACATCAACACTACCTGACGTACGCATGGGCAAACATCAACACTTCCTAACGTACGCATGGTGCAAACATCAACACTACATGACGTACACGTGGTGCAAACATCAAAACTACCTGACCTACGCATGGTGCAAACATCAACGCTACCTGACGTACGCGTGGTGCAAACATCAACACTACCTGACGTACGCATGGTGCAAACATCAACGCTCCATGAAGAACGCGTGGTGCAAACATCAACACTCCCTGAAGAACGCGTGGTGCAAACATCAACACTACCTGACGTACGCATGGTGCAAATTGGTTGGTTGATTCAAGATGATGTATTGTTGGGTTTGTTGAATAATGGGTTGGCTACATTTTTGGGTGTATTAAAGTTATCATCTTCAAAGTCATCTTCACGTCGTGTAGGAAAACGACCGTCACGATATCACACTGGACAAGTATTTTTTAAATGTTTGAAAACTTCCCACACATTTCTCAGAAGTCGTTCATCACAAGAATAAACCGACATTGCCGTGTATGGTCTGACAATAAAATGTTCTCACGCGAGTTTTGACAAATGAAAAACTGAAAAACTCGATCCGCTGGGTGTCACATCTCGACAGATACATTCTCCAGCATCTAGACTTGTCTGAACGTCTGCCGTCTCCATTGTAAATAACAGCGAGTCCATTATACGATTCCGACTATATCATTAGCATGTGGTTATGAACCTCTGTCAAAAGTGATAATACCAGGTGTTCGCGAAAAGGTGAGCGTATTCTGCCCCAATGGTGGGATCCGTCACAAACACATGCAAAGGCAAGTCAATAATTTGCCGACCCGTGAAGATGCCGGGTTAGAATTGGTCTTCAGCAACCCAGGAATTGCATCGGACATCAGCCTGGTCACCGATGGGTCAGATTTGGAAAAGTCCTCCACTTGCCTACCATGAAACCTTTTGAAAGCTATACTAATGCCTTCAATGCTGTAACCTTGACAAAACAACTATTTAGGCAAGAGTTGTATGACGCTCTTTGAAGTGGTCGTCACGCCGAAGACTCGTTCGAATACCCACATGGGTACAATGTATGAAGTCCATGTCTGGTGTTCCACACTTTTATTGCGGGAATATTGCTAAAAGCGGCGAAAAACCATACTCACTCTCTCACTCTTTGAAATCTGAATAGAAAGAGCGCGCTCGAATGTACATCAGAATTTGTGAAATGGAGACACCAAAAGTTGGAGCTGGTGGAAAGTGGATATTGGAAAGTTGAAGTCGTCAGAAACATGAGACCCGTTGCAGCCTCAGCGTTAATCAGTGAGAAATCAGTGACTAGGTGTATGATACTTGTATGGTTGACTGTTGGAAACGGGGGCATGTCGGTACTGCGCATAAACAAATTTCAATCTGTTGGTACATCTTGACATGGTAATATAGTAGCTATGAGGCTTGACATAACACCGTAGTAGCTATGAGGCCAAGGCATTGGAACCGACATTGCTGACGTCAGTTGGTTAATTGAGCAGCACATTCATGGCAGGGGACTTCACATTATATAGAACTATCATCCCTGCCATATGTTGCCGGTTCTTGACGTGATCACATTTCATGTCCTTACAACTTGATGCATACAAACATCGGTTATACACTTACATTGGCCTACCAGGTCCCGGTCCTGGTATTAATGACCTCAGCCTACACCTTCCTACAGCTTCAGATTTACAGTGAAACCGCCACTGTCCTGACCCCGTTATTCCGAACCTCGACTGTCCTGAACCCGTTATTCCGAACCTCCACTGTCCTGACCCCGTTATTCCGAACCTCCACTGTCCTGACCCCGTTATTCCGAAACTCCACTGTCCTGACCCCGTTATTCCGAACCTCCACTGTCCTGACCCCGTTATTCCGAACCTCCAATGTCCTGACCCCGTTATTCCGAACCTCCACTGTCCTGACCCCGTTTTTCCGAACCTCCACTGTCCTGACCCCGTTATTCCGAACCTCCACTGTCCTGACCCCGTTATTCCGAAACTCCACTGTCCTGACCCCGTTTTTCCGAACCTCCACTGCCCTGACCCCGTTATTCCGAACCTCCACTGTCCTGACCCTGTTATTCCGAACCTCCAATGTCCTGACCCAGTTATACCGAGCCTCCACTGTCCTGACCCCGTTATTCCGAAACTCCAATGTCCTGACCCCGTTATTCCGAACCTCCACTGTCCTGACCCCGTTTTTCCGAAACCCCATTGTCCTGACCCCGTTATTCCGAAACTCCACTGTCCTGACCCCGTTATTCCGAACCTCCAATGTCCTGACCCCGTTATTCCGGAACTCCACTGTCCTGACCCCGTTATTCCGAAACTCCACTGTCCTGACCCCGTTTTTCCGAACCTCCACTGTCCTGACCCCGTTATTCCGAACCTCCACTGTCCTGACCCCGTTTTTCCGAAACCCCATTGTCCTGACCCCGTTATTCCGAAACTCCACTGTCCTGACCCCGTTATTCCGAACCTCCAATGTCCTGATCCCGTTTCTCCGAACCTCCAATGTCCTGACCCCGTTATTCCGAACCTCCACTGTCCTGACCCCGTTATTCCGAACCTCCACTGTCCTGACCCCGTTATTCCGAAACTCCAATGTCCTGACCCCGCTATTCCGAACCTCCAATGCCCTGACCCCGTTATTCCGAACCTCCACTGTCCGGGCGACTTCCGTTGTATTTGTTTGTTTGTTGTTTAACGCCACACTCAGCAATATTCCAGATATATGACGGCTGCCTATAAACAATCTAGCCTAGACGAGACAATCCAGTGATTGGCATCATGAACATCGATCCACGCAATTTGGACACAATGACATGCATCAACCATGTCAGTGAGCCTGACCACCCGATCCCGTTAGTCGCCTCTTACGACAAGCACGGGTCGACCTCCTTTGGGAACACTTGGCATTACCCTACAATATTCACTGACTTGATAACCTGTTAAAGATTCATATATGTTGATCCCCATCAACCGCAAAATTATTTTGAAAAGATTTTCGTTTTCGTCTTCGGGAATTATTCCTAACGTCTTCTTTGGTGTTAGAAGAAAGCTATGGCAGCTATATAAAGCTTTCACCAAACTGTAGATGTGTGTAAGCCGGGATATGCTATCTGAGAATGGTTCACCAAGGAGTCACGTATGTTCCGCCACTCACTCCAGCACATTCAGTTACATTGGAAAACTACTGTGCTCCAAATCAAACATTGTATTGGTAACAAACTATGACACACTCGCCAATGTACAAAATACGTCTCATCAAATCAGCTTAACGCCGTGATCATAGCCAGCGGGCAGTGACTTTAATTTGAAGGTAATACTATCTTTATACAATGACATGTGATAGATATGTTTTTTATACCATGGATCATGGCCTCCGTTTGCATGGAATCGGAATGTTTTGCAGTTGAAAGATCAATAGTTTAGATTGGGATCACTGTGTTAGATTCTGACACGAATGGGGATGCTTCACGTCATTACATTTTCTGTACATGATGACGACCAAATGGAAGATGGTGGCTACAAAAAGGATCCGTTTTGAATGTCACACTCAACAACATTGGAGCTGTTACATTCTGACATGTTTCTTTAACTCATACACACTAAAATTATCAATCATGTTTATTGTTAGACAATCTTAGCGCAGCTATGTGCCGAGTTGCGTCCTTTGGGCACACCAGGAACCTATGATCGTGGGTTCGAATCCCGGTTCGCACCTATTATGTTTCAAGATTTGTCAGCACCATCGCTGCTCGTGGGTTTCATCGAAGTGGTAAACGTCTGAAACATGACACACTTGAGCTTTCCTCCCACATTAAGCTGACACCCCGTGATATCACTGGAATAATGTTCAAGGCGGCGTTAAACACAACTCACTCACTCACACTTAAGCCGAAATGAAAGCTGACACAGAGTGCTAACTACATAGCGTACACCAGTGGTTACAGTTTCTGGTTTTGACAGCTACATCGAGGAATGGGATGACGTCACTTGTGTACTCGTACAGCTGATATATTGATAAGATATTTACTAGATACACTAACGGTACATATCCTCAATTTTACAACAGAACTCAGGCGATGTGATTTAGGAATGTTGTGTTGTCAATTGCGTTCGCCCACCTCCATCACAAGCACAAAAGTTTGCTAATTTACACTTTCAGACAGTTAGATATCATTCTGCATCTAAAGTTACTCAAAACTGAATATATGTATCATAACTAGAACTTAAAGAAATTATGCGAGACCATTCCTGGCGCATAATATTCCTAAATCGTTGTTGAAAGACGTTAAGATGTGCATTGGTATACAGCCGACATCTGGGTGTGCCCTGGCGCAACACCTGTTTAAATACTATATACGTACTTGACCAATTGTTTCCACCGACCATATCAAGGTTATAGCTTATTCTAGACTTGACCTGGTAATGTATTCCCCGGCGGACACCCGGTGTCACCACTGATCTGTTCATATACAATTCCCCGCTATTTCACCTTGACCTCCATGGTTTCTGTATCGAGACTGGTTAGTTTCTCGTGGTGATGTGTTATATAATAATTTAATATTATGTAGGGGACACTGCCAATATGTGATACATTTAACAGCACTGTTACATAATAGAGGGCACCGGCAACATTCACCTAAAGCTATGTGATATGATACGTCTTTGTCCCATAGACCATGGCCTCCGTGAGGATGGAATCGGAATCGAAAGCTATCACATTGTTGTTCGTCTCCCCGCAACTCACTCCCATACAGAAGAATCGGTTTGACCTACACCGCATACCCGTACAGAAGAATCGGTTTGACCTACACCGCATACCCGTACAGAAGAATCGGTTTGACCTACACCGCATACCCGTACAGAAGAATCGGTTTGACGCACACCTCACACTCATACAGCAGAATCGGTTTGACCTACACCTCACACTCATACAGCAGAATCGGTTTGACCTACACCTCACACTCATACAGAAGAATCGGTTTGACTGACGTTCACCTTATACCCATACCGAAGAATAGGTTTGACCTACCCCTCACACTCATACAGAAGAATCGGTGTGACCTACACCTCACACTCATACAGAAGAATCGGTTTGACCTACATCTCACATTCATACAGAAGAATCGGTATGAACTACACCTCACAATCATACAGCAGAATCGGTTTGACCTACACCTCACACTCATACAGAAGAATCGGTTTGACCTACACCTCACACTCATACAGAAGAATTGGTTTGACCTACACCTCACACCCCTACAGAAGAAGCGGTTTGACTTGGGTATCAAAGTTAGAATAAGATATGAAGCGGTAGTTTACCGTGCGTTCACATTCTGTTCAGCACAGCTATGAGATTCCATTGCCGTGTTTCCCCATTTGAAATAGATCTGCATGCACTTAGCCTTGTGTGACAAGATTCCTATATATGTGGAACCAGATACAACTTCAATAGCACCATCCTTATATTACCACTTTCCATTTTGCTCTTAATTACCACTATTAGGATTAACGAATCATTAGTATTCTGTAAATCACCTGTAATTATACTTTCACGTTCTCGTCAGTAATGCTTAAACATTGGAAAAGTGTTTCCCGGGAATCGGCGCGTGGCTTAAAACCTGCGCGCCCGTGAGACTTGTTGCAAATATAGAGGATATTTCAAATTTCACGCGTCATGTGGTTTATTAGAGACCAACCATCGGGCTACGAGGAATAACGGATTCACTATCTCCACTGAAAGAATGGTGTTAATCCCGAGTATTTGGCGACCGATAATCCGCAATTACGAGTTTCAAGTACGTTATTATATATACAACTTGTTGACATGTGACAAAACGAAGAAAAACGTATGGCAATATAACTTCATTGAAGACAGCCTATTGTTCAGGTGACGTCATGTAAACAGTTCGTGACGTCATCATCAATGACGACGACGTTCACACAATGCTTGGCCCCCACTCTATGATGGTTCATACTCAAAAGAAACTTACCCAAAGCGAGTGTCATTTTTCATTACTTTTCACATCATTATTTCATACCTCGAAGGATCATGCATACCCACTTTCACCTTGACCTTAAGTTTACACTGACGTTCATACATCAACAAGATGTGTCGCAGAATAAAATAGTCCTTCAAAAAGGATTGGTGACATGAGCTTCTGTATGCTCAAACTGCTGTACAGTAGCATGTGTTGTAGTTAAGTTTCAACAAATAGATTCAAATAATATCAGCATTAGATTAGAAAGGTATGTTAAGAACCATCTCAGTAAGTCAGCCAGAGTGTGAGTGAGTGAGTTTGATTTTACGCCGCTTTTAGCAATATTCCAGCAATATCACGGCGGGGGACACCAGAAATGGGCTTCACACATTGTACCCATGTCGGGAATCGAACCCGGGTCTTCGGCGTGACGAGCGAACGCTTTAACCACTAGGCTAGCCAGAGGGACAGCGCGTCGTGATACATGTACCTATAGCACAGTACGCCTAATGGCAGACACGAGAAACGTGACGGGAGATATTTCAGAAGTTGTTAATGAACCTGTGGCGGTTACAAGTTGTTGGTAAGCGATCACTGATCAATTGGCCGATCATTGAAAGGTGATTACAAAGATATGTCAAATAGATACTAAGTGAATTCATAGATTTCAGTAGACTGTTACTATCAGTCTAGGCAAGGATGAAGTCGATAGTTTGGATGTGCATTTCTTCGTTTTGTTCACTTGGATGGATCGAGGCGATGATATTCGTGAACAGGCATGCAGTCAGACTCTGACTTATTCCAATGTGTGCTTAAACGCTGAGTTCAAGATTAAAGTGTGTAAATGATCAGAAATAATAATAATAATAACAACAACAACAACAACAACAATAATAATAATATTATTATTATACTTAATATTATTATTATTATTATTATTATTATTATTATTATTATTATTATTATTATTATTAACAGATTAAAAATCAAAATGCAGCGAAGAGGGTTTGGGTGTTCCTGGCACAGTCAGGCTGGTTAGGCTCATCATCAGCTCTGGGCCCTTGCCCCCTCTACACGCAGCCCAGACAGCGAAAGGGAGTTCTCCCAGGAAGCGCTGCCAGAACGTTTCGGAGAATGTGAAGACTCCCCAACACTGCAGCCTTCTGCATTACCCAGATTGTCAGATGGGCTGTATTCCTGGTAGCAAACCCGCGTACTCTCCCAGTGTCAGTCAACAGATTGGGAAGTACCAAACCTAAGGTACCAAGACCAATAGGGAGTCGGACATACTATTTCATGTAACATATGGTACTCGCCTACATCTACTTATGTATCAAGCTGTCATTGTTGCCCTGGTAACTATGAGAAATATGAAAATACTGAATGGAGGTCATCTGTTCAAAGGTTAACACATCGAGGTCAAGTCCACAGGCTCATGTCTTTGTTAGTGATTGAACTATTGATCGTACAGTTTTTCAGAAGTGGATGATTACTATGACGACTCCAACGCCGTGAGACAACATCCTCGTCAACGGTGTCGGGTGATATGTTGGATGCCATGGCGTCATTCCAGCCTCGCCGTCAGTGGTCTGTTACAGATTGATCTCATGGTCCAGGTTCAAGTGAATGTGTGTTGGAGGCTGGCGCTTCAAGCAGAGAACCTGTTCTACAGATGCGTGTCCGCCATTTCGGATTAGATGTCAACAGAATACAATAAGAGACTCTTCACAAAGTCTTCACAAAGGACACGAGAATGATTTGTCATACATTGCGACCGGTGCCGTGGTTGCCATTGTCCTATGTATTCAATGTCCGGGGGACATTGTACACTAGGAATCATTGTCCTGGACATGGCGGCCTTGTTCACAATGTCCCTGATAGAGATTAGTCGGCCGTTGTCCACGGACAATAATTCTTAAGGAACCATTGACCTTAGGTCTCACTGTCTTATTGATCCTTCACTGATAGATGGCATACATTCCAGAAATCGATGTCCGCTTTCAAACTATTGACCGTATATGTCTCAAAGTAGGATCCCAACAAGTGAGTGAGTGAATGAATATGGTTTAACGCCGCTTTGAAGTATTTCAGTGATATCACGGCGTGTCAGCTTGGAGCAGGTGATGCAGGTCTCGGACGTTTACTGTCACTTGATGAAACAACGGGTATGGTGCTAACAAACCTAAAACATAATCGGGGAGAACAGATATGCGGATTAACGATCATAGGTTTCTGGCACTCCTAAGGGACGTAACTCCGTAATGCGAATTGCGGCGCCTTAGACGACTTGGACACCCGTACAGCGACATTACTTACAAACGTCCCGATATATACGAGTGTTGGCTCGTACAGTCGTATGTACCTGTTGAGTTGCAATGAAAATACCAAAGACGTTAGCTGGAAGACCAGGACGCTGACATGGTACGATGATACTAATTGCCGTCCTTCATCATTTCTAAACAACAGTGGCGGCCCGAGTCCTTATCCGTAACCCTTATGGTCACCAGTTGGACCTTCCATTCTGAATGATGTAACGATATTCCTTACAGAGTAGTTGATTTGTCGTAGGCGTGCGTATACTACTGCCCATAGGACAAGACCCGCGAAGATCCGTGTTAGAATTGGTTTTCAGGAACCCATGCTTGTCGTAAGAGGTGACTTACTGGATCAGGTGGTCAGGCTCACTGACTTGGTTGATGCATGTCATCGTATCCCAATTGCGCAGATCGATACTTGATTGTCTGGTCTAGATTATTAACAGACCGCCGACATAGAGCTTGAGTGCGGCGTTAAACAACAAACAAACACAGGACAACGTGATCTGGTGAGCGTAAATGTCCCAACTGGACATATCATGTTAACATGTATTTTGTTCCTACATTTGGTCATGTAGGGGTTTCTCATGGGGTTGGAGAATCAGGCATATTTTGAATACCTTTAGACAGACATTCAAAATATATATCCTTGAAAACTACGAGATCACTGTTGGAAGCGAAAGTATAAACGCTGGTCAAGTTACAAAAATGGCGCTTTGCGGAACAACAGTCTCGATTGACGAGTTAAAATTTACAGTTTATTACGAAATATTTTCAAGAAAATAACAAACGGCATGAAGCGTTGTTAACTCCATAAGTGAACATCTGTCAATATTTTGCCTCGTCAATGTTGAACTAAAAAGTTGGAAAGGAAGTCAACAGTTTGTGTGCGGGCCAGACACTCACGAAAAAGGGAGACAATTTTAGAATTCAGTCTTGTATGACAAAAGTTCCGTCAAAGTGTTATGTTCACTGCAATGAAAATATCCCTTTTCTCAAATTAGGAAAACTCAGTCTTTCACACTAAAGTATATAATAAACAGAGATATTTACAGACATATAACTACAGTCCATTCGGAAAGGCATGCGTACTGTTTCACTATCCGGGAATACAAAATATTACAAAAAGGTTTCTGTGATATTCAAGATATCGAGGCAAATTGCTCTTTGTGTAATGTAATTGAAGATGAAACACATTTTTGTCTTATTGTCCATTATATGAAGAATTACGAAATCTTTACTAACAAAAAGATGTATCCTGTTGAAGTTATATACACTAATACATATATATATATACAATATTATTCATGTTAGGTAAATATTTATAAATACGTCTTAAAAAATCGTGGTAATATGATGTAAATGCGCATGTTCTATATTGATTGTACGGATTTCGGTCAGTTGGGCATGAAACAGCAAACATTGACTGATTCATGTATGCTAATCTAGGAGCCAGTGTTCCTCGGACTGCACGTGCTATTACAATGTCACGTGACCTGGCTGAAATGGTACTGACTTCCTATCATCAGCTATAAACAACTTACAGCCTTCAGTCGTTAAATTACAACACCAAGGTCTGATGTTATCTTTTGTTTGCTGTCACTATCGTGGTGTAATGCTGAAGTACTGTTTTAAAGCGACTAAAAACACTATTCGCCGACTTGGACTTCCGGTTAACTGCAATTCAACTTGTCCCCTGCTTCTACTGCCGCTTGCGCTACTTCCTGTTGAACTCCTGCTGACCTCAGGCCATCATTAGTTTATAGAAATAACACTTCTTTTAAATGGTATTTCGATTTGCGACGCTTAAAACTATTATTTTTCTGTGTGCTGAATTCAATGAATTCAAGTGTGTTAGGCCACGAGTAAATCAGCGAATGACCCTGCTGCCGTTGCCGCTATGTCGACCTACTGCCTTGCATCGATGTTTTGTTGATAATTTATTGATAACAAGTAAACATCGATGTTTTGTTGATAATTTATTGATAACAAGTCAACAAAGAGATCGCAGCCACAAGGCGCCTCTGTGTGTTACGTGCTTGAAAGGACAAACACAAGAACGTTATAAAATCTAGATTTCTCTGGAACATGAGAATATATTACGCTGGCGCGACCCTGGAGTTTCGCGCTGCACGGGTAGAGAAGCGGCAGTAAAATCAACAGGCCCCCGGGGGACGGGATGTCCCTGATACAAATATATCCAATACAGCCCATGCAAGTCTATAATATTTGGCAAGTCTAGATTACTGCAGTATCTGAAAATGAAGAGAGCCTCTAGGCTCCTTTTTATTATATTTTATTAAGATAATTTAACAACTGTTATTTTCTGGAAGATATGTTCATTTCAGAGACGAGATGTAAGTCTAACGGAGCTGTTGTGGGGGGTAACGCAGGCTCACGTGCTGTTGTAGCGCGAGGGGATCACGTGACATGTTTGACCCGGGGACCATGGTTGTGTTTGGCATTTTCAGCATGTTTACGTCCAGATTCAGAATTCAAAGCTTGGGTGGCCTTGGAGACATCGTGCTACTTCCGGAGAATGTCAACGTCTTTCTGGTTCCTCTACTTCACCATGTGCAGCAGCAACATTGACAATACAGTAGTAAGTGTTTAACAATCGACAACACAGTAGAATCGATGGTAAGGGGAACTATTTGATTTTTTGGAGTGGGGGTGGGTTTTTTGTTTTGAAAGCATATTTTTCATTTTATGTATGGAAGCTCAATTATTTTTAAAAATAAAAACAACAAACTGCATTCCTTCGAGACTCTCATATAGGTCTGCAAGAAAAGGCACATTATTTTGTTTCCTACAATGCGACGTATTTTGTATTTTTGCAGTAAAATAGGGGCTTGTTACAATCAAATTGATTCTCCCAAATTTCTTTTCTGTCGTACCATGAAGATCGGGTGATCACCATCTGTTACCTGAAAGCTTTTGTATCATGGTACGTTGGTATCATGGTACGTATAACGAGGAATACTCTGTGTGTGTTTCCAACAGGTCTACGTCATTGTCAGATTGAATTGAAAGTACGCGTTTTTTAACCCCATGGGGAGTCCGTTGAATATAGCTCCTCATCAAGTATCCCGTGTTTGTTGAAAGAGTCGACTAAAATGACGATTGTGTGATCACAATGATGAGGCTAATTGTCTTTCATAGTACCCGAGACTTGAAGAAGCATGAATCGTGCTAACTCCGGCGTAAAACTACATTCTTTTAATCACTCCCATCGGCAACGACCTTCAACCATGAACGTGTTTTTGTCGACAAAGGCACTTCATTTGCTGAGATAGCTGTTATGTGCCAGGCCAGTCAATTTGGGGCTATGTTGACACTTTAATGGTCATTTGATAGGGCCTGGCTCACAATGCACCGACATGTATGACAGCTCCTGACAGCTCATTCCTCGACGTGATAATGTCTACATTGAATATATTACAGAAACACCGAGATCGGTCGAATATCATCTCGCGAACACTCGGAAGCGTCTCACCATGTCGTACTCACCCATCACACCAACGACCGGCAGCGTCTCACAATGTTGTACTCACCTATCACACAAACACCCGGCAGCGTCTCACCATGTCGTACTCACCTATCACACGAAAACCCGGCAGCGTCTCACCATGTCGTACTCACCTATCACACAAACACCCGGCAGCGTCTCACCATGTCGTACTCACCCATCACACCAACGACCGGCAGCGTCTCACCATGTCGTACTCACCTACCACACAAACACCCGGCAGCGTCTCACCATGTCGTACTCATCTATCATTCGAAAACCCGGAGGCGTCTCACCATGTCGTACTCACCTATCACACAAACACCCGGCAGCGTCTCACCATGTCGTACTCACCCATCACACCAACGACCGGCAGCGTCTCACCATGTCGTACTCACCTACCACACAAACACCCGGCAGCGTCTCACCATGTCGTACTCACCTATCACACGAAAACCCGGAGGCGTCTCACCATGTCGTACTCACCTACCACACAAACACCCGGCAGCGTCTCACCATGTCGTACTCACCTATCACACGAAAACCCGGAGGCGTCTCACCATGTCGTACTCACCCACCACACCAACGACCGGCAGCGTCTCACTATGTCGTACTCACCCACCACACCAACGACCGGCAGCGTCTCACCATGTCGTACTCACCCATCACACCAACGACCGGCAGCGTCTCACCATGTCGTACTCACCCACCACACCAACGACCGGCAGCGTCTCACCATGTCGTACTCACCCATCACACCAACGACCGGCAGCGTCTCACCATGTCGTACTCACCTATCAAACAAACACCCGGCAGCGTCTCACCATGTCGTACTCACCCATCACACCAACGACCGGCAGCGTCTCACCATGTCGTACTCACCTATATCGCGAATACCCTATTCAGTTTGGGTTTCCCTCCTAAAGAGTAGATATGACGAGTAGACATGACGAGTAGATATGACGAGTAGACATGACGAGTAGATATGACGAGTAGACATGACGAGTAGACATGACGAGTAGATATGACGAGTAGACATGACGAGTAGACATGACGAGTAGATATGACGAGTAAATATGACGAGTAAATATGACGAGTAGACATGACGAGTAGATATGACGAGTAGACATGACGAGTAGACATGACGAGTAATTATGACGAGTAGACATGACGAGTAGATATAACGAGTAAATATGACGAGTAGACATGACGAGAAGATATGACGAGTAGACATGACGAGTAGGTATGGCGAGTAGACATGACGAGTAGATATGACGAGTAGACATGACGAGTAGACATGACGAGTAATTATGACGAGTAGACATGACGAGTAGATATAACGAGTAAATATGACGAGTAGACATGACGAGAAGATATGACGAGTAGACATGACGAGTAGGTATGGCGAGTAGACATGACGAGTAGATATGACGAGTAGACATGACGCGTAGATATAACGAGTAGATATGACGAGTAAATGTGACGAGTAAATATGATGAGTAGACATGACGAGTAGATATGACGAGTAGATATGACGAGTAGACATGACGAGTAGATATGACGAGTAGACATGACGAGTAGACATGACGAGTAGATATGACGAGTAGACATGACGCGTAGATATAACGAGTAGATATGACGAGTAAATGTGACGAGTAAATATGATGAGTAGACATGACGAGTAGACATGACGAGTAGATATGACGAGTAGACATGACGAGTAGACATGACGAGTAGATATGACGAGTAAATATGACGAGTAAATATGACGAGTAGACATGACGAGTAAATATGACGAGTAGACATGACGCGTAGATATAACGAGTAGACATGACGAGTAGATATGACGAGTAGGTATGGCGAGTAGACATGACGAGTAGATATGACGAGTAGACATGACGAGTAGACATGACGAGTAGATATGACGTTGCATTCAATTAAAGTTACTGTCGTGCAGATGTAGGTTCCCTGAGATTACAGCGGTCGGTTCAGATCCCGCGTGACTATATCCACTCAGCCACTGATTGCGTTCCCCGCTGTCCAGAACGATAATGTCATTCAATCCTACTTAATCCAGTCATCGTGGGTTCGTTAGGAAGGACTGAAAACTGTATAGAGAATAACCTAATTGGTTTGTACTGTTTCGTCATTTTTCTACAGGAAACATCAGCTCATCTAGTCTATTGTTGGAACCACGTCACAGAAAATCGTTTGTGACAATAAGAACAATTAGTTCGGTTTACGTTTTCGTATGACGACACGTTGCTAGGGACCTCTCACAAACAATGGACGAATGGGACGAACCAGCCAATCAGCATAAAGCAAACATTGTAAAGCACAGTGAGTCTTATTAAAATCATTTTACCTGTATCCGTGCCTCTGTGGTTATTTGTCTAATATTAGCCACAGGGACACGGAAATAGGTGAAATTAGTTTCAGTAATTCTCACTGACCATTATTCTCCCCCGCCCAGACCATGTTTTGCGGGGGAAACTTTGTATGCACATCAGGAAAGTTAGTCCTGAACTTGTCATTCGGGTTTTTGACAAATCTTTACTATTTAAGCGTTTCCAAGGCAAACGTTGGATTTCAGATCATATGAATGGAGTGTTCGAGTCCAGGGTATATCTCCTCAACTGTCCAATATATCTTGACATTTTGTATTTACCTCATACAGACTTGTTGAAAGAGACGACTAAATGTATTCGGGGGTTGTGACTTGCTTGATTGATGACATCGTACTCAGCATGGGACCTTCTTAAATCAATCACTTTGATTGTTTGGTCCAGGCTCGATTATTTACAGCCTGTCGTGCGTCTGGAATATTTCTTAGATATTAGAACAAATAAACATATCTAAAGGGCGGGGGCTATCGATGTCTTCTTGTTTTATTATGTACTTCAGTGTCAAAGACTGAGTTTTCCGAAGTTGAGGAAAGTGATATTTTCATTGCAGTGAACAAAACACTTGATATTTCACTGCTGTGAACATAACACCTTGACGGAACTAGTGTCATACAAGGGTTACCTCCCCTGATATTGCCTCCCTTTAGTGTCTGGACCGTACACAAACCAACTTTTTAGTTCAACATCGACAAGGAAAAATAATGACAGATGGTCACTTATGGAGTTAAAATAGCTTCACGCGTTTGTTATTCTCTTGAAAATGTTTCTTTATGAACTGTAAATTTCTTAATTAACTCGTCAATCGAGATTGTTCGTTTCGCAAAGAGCCATTTTTGTAACTTGACCAGCGTGTATTCCTTCGCTTCCAACAGAATATTTTTTGTTAAAGTTCTTTTTGTAAATAATCATATCTGTATGTATGATACAGATTTTTCGTGACCCTAAATATGTTTTGTAACTTTTTTTAGTCCCAAATATAAGGGGTGGTGAACCGTCCCTACGTGTTAGGTAGGGAGAATTTACGTTTCAAGGTTATACATTTGTAATGAAATAATTTAATTTCGCGGTAGACAACTACACAAAAAGTATTTAATAGATAGGATATTCCATGTGTCTCATGAAATATCATGTTTCTCTCATCTCGTGAAACACAAATTATTTCAGAATATTGTATTATTTTGTTGAAATTATCTTAATGTGTGCATGCAACAACCTCCCTAATCACAACTATCACGCGCTGTCATGTATTATTTGTTTTTCTATTGTCGTGAAAATAATTACCCTCGAACCGTTTTCTTTTCAAAATCTATGTATAGTAGCATGGCAACAAATAATTAGAGAACTCAATAAACTTCTAAGCTTACACAGTCTGACAGTATTTGAGTTTCACGTGAGATCTCGTTATCAACGAGACCTGCTGACAATTGCGATGTCACCTGACCTATCATCGTATACAGAATAACCACTGCCCGAGGTCACTGTGCGAGGTGATGTTAAATATAGCAGCGTCTGCTAAACCTGGCTTCCTGTTGGTGAGAGGACGGTTGGAGTGTTAGTGCACAAGGGGGGCGATCCCCTTCAACGCTCCCTAATTGACACAATACTTTTGGAAGCCGCTCCTTCAACATGAACACCCCTCCTCTGTCAACCATACATGGCACGGGTGTTGCGAGGAGACTTCTTGGTCCGCGATACTTGTTCATGTGCAGCGTCATTGTGTTTTCAATGTTCAGATTGTCTATGCCACCCCTTCCTGTAACTCTATCCGGCATGTTTAAAACAGACATTGGTAAATAACAACAAAATATACAAAATGCCATCCATGTTCTTGTTTGTGACTGCTTGCGTCATGTACATGAACATGTCTCTTGTCCTAAATCGTTTGTTTCTTTGTTGTTTAACGCCACACTCAGAAAATTCCAGCTATAAGACGGCGGACTGTAAACAAGTGAGTCTGAACCCTCGTCTGAACTAAGTCAGCGAGCCGAGCATGACCATCCGATCCATTTAGTCGCCTCTTACGACAAGCATGGGTTGCTGGGGGTGGGGTTTGGGGTGTGTTTGTTGCCCGGACTCCCCACGTGTCTGTGAAGGGGGTTTGTGTGTTGGTTGGGGAATCAGGTGGGGGTGGGGGTCGGGGTGAGGCTGTGTATTACCCTGTCTTAGGCCAAGGTTAGGCTGCGTCCTTCAGTGTTTACCTTGTATAGATGAACACTTTTGGTATTGAATTTGGGACTCACCGGCTTTTGTTAATTTTCCACATTTAATTTCTATTTCTAGATTGTGTTTGAACATTTAAACTTATACTTTGAATCGGATGAGGACATGTCAAGCTATTGTCAGCGTTCCACATTTCAATTCTGTTTCCTGAGTCAATTTTGTAATTGGAGAGTAAATAACCTGGTCGTACACTGCCAGACGAGGATCTGAAGGCCCCAGAGAACCAACACACCAATCGGCCTTGGTTGAGGATGTAGAGTGATGGGCGACAATCTCAAGGCTACCACCGGGAAGTAATCACCAGATACCGGGAAATGTCACGTGGTAATGACGGGGCTGATGGGTGATGTAACGATGGGCAACCTTTATAAAAGCCATCTCGACGTGATATGTTTTTATATTGGTGTGCAGTGAAGCGACGGGTCATCTAGACGACTCTGGTAATGGATCGCGGGACGGCATGTTGGCTTGTAGGTGGATGGTGGTGATTGTCGATGTCTTCTGGCTCCGTCTATTGAGAAAGTAATTGGAACTTTTTAAAGGTCATTTCGCTGCGACATTTGGCGGAGTGTTGTTGTGGAGGCAAGCCATCATCATCTGAGTAAACCTGAAAATCATGGCATATGGTTGTGGATGGGATTCAACGGTTCTATATTGAGCGGCTGACATTTAGGATATAGCTACGAACTATTGTATAGTATTGTCATGTTATTACACAGTTGGAATGCCCTGGTCTGCCACTAGGTCAGAGGGCAATGGTTGGCACGAGGACACAGTGAGCATCGTCACCTAGATTACGTGTGCCTGTTTCACCAACCCTTGATGTTTCACAGCGTTGTGGATTTGTTTAACAAGCTGAAAGGCTTAGAGTTTTGTTGAAGATAAAAAGTGATCAGATTCTATCCTTCGAACACAGTGTCCATCTGAGTCCAGACAACATGTGTTCTTTAGTTCTGAGTTTTTAATAAATAAAAGCGACAAAAAACATTTTCATTATCATAAGACATCTCTTCTAAAAGCAATCTAATAATGAAGGAAATGCTTTTTTGGGGGTCACTTTTGGTAAAATAATAACACTATTCTTACATTTAAATGTCATAGAGAAAGCGAATCATTCCACTTAAATGTATTTTTAAGTATTAAAGAATATATATTTTTGGCCTAGCGGATATTTGGATTTCGCAAAAACATTATATAGCTGGGGTAACTGTGGTTATAAACAGTATAATGCTGTGAAGGCGATGTAACACCTGACTCAGTGTCACGAGGCGATTTCCAAATTGAAATTACAGAAATCGGTTCGTCGGATCGTAAATTGGAAATCAGTAAATGCCCACAAGATCGATATATAATCAATAAATTATATTGATACACAGTTTTAGGTTTACTAAATAATGGCAATGCAATGGGACAAATAGCAGCATTAATATATAATATCAGCCATAGAATTAGTGTTAGTGGAATCACACATGTTCCGAATAGTGTAGCTCTCTTTAAAGCGGCATGTCTCCGTTCTTGAATTCAAATTAGTAGTGTTGGATACTGGCATAAATATATGTCCAGATAGGTATGCAAACCGCACGGCAAGTAGAAACAAGTCAGGTCGGAAACGACATCAAATCGCCTTGTCTATGTTATATAGGTACAGCGAGCCTTCTAGAAACGGCCCCCAATCATAATATTCTTGAACGATCAAGTCTGCCATACTCAAAGTACTTTAATTCAAAGTACATTACCATTCTAGAAAGCTTTACTCGCTACTGTAACTATCACACACCAACACACCACAGTACAACACCTTCATTACAACACAACCTAATAACTACCACACACCAAAATGCCACAGTAAAACACCGTCATGACAACACAGAACAACACCGTCATGACAACACAGAACAACACCGTCTTGACAACACACCACAGTACAACACCGTCTTGCAACACAGTAAAACACCGTCATGATAACACAGTACAACACCGTCATGACAACCAACCACAGTAAAACACAGCCATGATAAGACAGTACAACAACGTCTTGACAATACACCACAGTAAAAAACTGTCACGACAACACAGTAAAACACCGTCATGACAATACAGTAAAACACCGCCTTGAGAACACAGTAAAACACTGTCTTGACAACATACCACAGTACAACATCGTCATGACAACACAGTACAACACCGTCTTGATAACACAGTACAGTAAAACACCGTCATGACAACACAGTAAAACACTGTCTTGACAACACACCACAATACAACATCGTCATGACAACACAGTACAACGCCGTCTTGATAACACAGTACAGTAAAACACCGTCATGACAACACAGTAAAACACTGTCTTGACAACACACCACAGTAAAACGCGTCATGACAACACAGTACAACAACGTCTTGACAACACACCACAGTACAACACCGTCTTGACAACACAGTAGAACACCGTCTGGACAACACACCACAGTAAAACACCGTCATGACAACGCAGTACAACACCGTCTTGACAACACACCCCAGTAAAACATCGTCTTGACAACACAGTACAACACCGTCTTGACAACACACTACAGTAAAACACGGTCATGATAACACAGTAAAACACCGTCATGGCAACACCCCCCCAGTAAAACACAGCCATGATAACACAGTACAACATCGTCATGAGAACACAAAAACAATGTTTCTAAATTTTGTGCTCACTTAATTGAGGTCTGGTGTTTAATGTGGCTGCTCTGTTGAACATGGTTGCACACTTTTTTGCATTGATGATATGTGTAATTTGAGTCAAGTGAATATATGCATACATCCCTTGCGTTGGAACATATGGAACATATTTGCTTTTATCACAGATTCGTGAATAACGATGACTGCGATCTATCAGGCTGCATGTATTATACAACAGCTGGTCATTTATAGAGCTTTGTATGCGCTGTTCAGTATTTTATATAAATTCAAATTGACCAATAAAATTACTCATTTAGATGAACGAAGCGGGGTAATACCCCATCCGGCTCATCGTATATAAAGCGACAATTTATTCCTGTCGATTCATTGCATTTAAATGCTAAATTAAGATTGAATTAATCTTAACAACAGATATTAGGCACTTTCATCTCGGTACTACAGCCCATTGCCAAGACAAAAAATCGATTTAATTCAAATAGAAAATATGTCAATGAACATAAATCTTGAGTAACTTTAGCCCTTATCTAAATACATGCTACTTGTTGACAACTGTTGGCAACTAATGCTTCTGCGAAGTAGTCATCAAATGGATTCTAATTTTGTTTTGTGTAAAGTTCAATCGCATACGGGATGAATGTGTGACATATTGTCGATGCACGTGCATTTCCCCAATAAATAATACCGACAACTTTGATGTGTGTAATTCTAAAGCACTTATACGATGTTTGTCATTGTTTATGGGTGTGGTGGAATAGATTTATAACTTGCTCTCAATTATTTCTAAAACACCACGGCAAGGTCGCCTCTCTGGACATTAAAGAAATGTCGAACATCAGTATCCAATTGATATTGATTCTCCGTCTATTCCATTTTTACTACCCAAGTTGTTAACGTTTTTAATATTTTTTACTTTTTTTTCTTGTGGGGGCGTTGCAGTTATCAACATGAATATCTTACTCAGGGGCGGGGGTGGAACGTCCAGCCAAAGGGGCGGCATTATCTGTCGAGAGTTGCGTCTCTTAGGATTGCCAGGATCATATGATCGTGGGTTCGAATCCTCACACCACCGGGTTTATGATTATATGACCAGAGTGGTAAACGATCTGCTTTCCTCCCACATTAAGGTAAAACGCCTGATATAACTGACATTTTCTTCAAAGGGACGTCAAACCAACTCACGCAGTGATAATGTTTGTTTGGTTTGCGTTTCCGCTGGCTGTTCTTTTTGTTTTGAAATATGCTATCATATAAACACTCACTCACCCTACAACTGAGGCCATGCAGTGTCTAACCCTCCTGATGACCAGGCAGGCTTGTGATGTCCGAACCATGAATCAGTCACTGTTAAAGGGGAAGTGTACACGCAAAAATCACTTTCTTTCTCTTACTAAACAAAACGCAATTTCAGAATTAGTTAGTATCTGTGTTTGAAAATATAAACTCATTTTTTTCACAGTGAAAGTAGGAAGCTCACAATAGTGTGAAAATGATATGCCGTTATGAGGCCTTCGTTTTTCGAGCTGAACAGGCCTGAGTTATCCCCCTTAGATTATGACTGGGTCCCTGTCTATTCTCAACGCAAAAGATAACAAGTACCAGTTTGCGGTAAAACAACATGGCCTACGACACACTCCGGCGCAGTGGTGACTCAGCATAACACTATGCTGGCTGGCATCTGAGACGCTAGAATCACACACCTCCGTCCAACCTACACCACGTGAAGCGGCTCTTACAAAGCATGATGACGTCATAATGTTTATCAATTGGCACCAATGACGTCATATTGCAAGGGGCACAAGCCATGGTGTTTTTGTTATGGAAAGAGAACACATGGTAAATGTGAAAAATATAAATCGTTTTAATGCAAAAAATATGTGAATTAATTGTGATATTTTTATATTTTTGTCAATGACACTAATAGGTTAACACTTTTAATGTGGAAATAGTACAAGAAAAATAGGTTCATTTCCGTGTGAACTTGCCCTTTAAATAGTTCTCCTGTCACACAATCTGTGCACTGATTAAACAATATCCTACTGAAGAATTTTCAGCATTATTTAACGATTTGTTGTGATAGATTAAACTGTGCTGACAAAGCTTTAGATGTAGTTCAGTGTGGGTTTATTTAAGTCACGAGGCTTCATGCAGGATCTGATTATGTTAGCCATACAACTAATATCATAGAATTAATTCTATCTCAATTCAAACATCCGGTTCTGCCTTGTAATCCCTGAATCTGCTCATTTCAAAGAGGAAAAAGCTGGCGCTTCGCAAACGAGAAGGTACGTCACGCACGGTGAAACCCACGAGCACGGGTATGGTGCTGACAAAGCGAGAAACATAACCGGGGAGAACCGGGATTCGAACCAACAATCATAGGTTTCTGGCGTACCTAAGGGACGCAACTCTGCACAGCGAATTGCGGCGCCTCCTACTGAAGAGAAACATAATACTGGTGCTACACAGGATGGTGCGAGGTTGGATGTGCCGTCATTGCCATCAGGGGCGGTGGGGTAGCCTAGTGGTGAAAGTGTTCGCTCGTTACGCCGAAGACCCGGGTCCGATTCCCTGGACGGCCGGGGATGACATGAGGGCTCCTCACCTTCACCAAGCCTTGTGACAGTAGAGGACTTGATGACCCTTATTTTATGCTGCTTCTATTATAAGTGTTTTTCAAGAAATAAAGTCAGTGAGTTCGATTCATCGCCGCTTTGAACAGTATTTCAGTTTAATCGCAACGTGTCAGACCAATGTGTTGAGAACGCCTTTTTTAGTCCCAAATATAAGGGGTGGTGAACCGTCCTTATGTGTTAGGTAGGGAGAATTTACGTTTCAAGGTTATACATTTGTAATGAAATAATTTAATTTCGCGGTAGACAACTACACAAAAAGTATTTAATAGATAGGATATTCCATGTGTCTCATGAAATATCATGTTTCTCTCGTGAAACACAAATTATTTCAGAATATTGTATTATTTTGTTGACATTATCTAAATGTGTGCATCCAACAACCTCCCTAATCACAACTATCACGCGCTGTCATGTATTACTTGTTTTTCTATTGTCGTGAAAATAATTACCCTCGAACCGTTTTCTTTTCAAAATCATTGTATGGTAACATGGCAACAAATAATTAGAGAACTCAATAAACTTCTAAGCTTACACAGTCTGACAGTATTTGAGTTTCACGTGAGATCTCGTTATCAACGAGACCTGCTGACAATTGCGATGTCACCTGACCTATCATCGTATACAGAATAACCACTGCCCGAGGTCACTGTGCGAGGTGATGTTAAATATAGCAGCGTCTGCTAAACCTGGCTTCCTGTTGGTGAGAGGACGGTTGGAGTGTTAGTGCACAAGGGGGGCGATCCCCTTCAACGCTCCCTAATTGACACAATACTTTTGGAAGCCGCTCCTTCAACATGAACACCCCTCCTCTGTCAACCATACATGGCACGGGTGTTGCGAGGAGACTTCTTGGTCCGCGATACTTGTTCATGTGCAGCGTCATTGTGTTTTCAATGTTCAGATTGTCTATGCCACCCCTTCCTGTAACTCTATCCGGCATGTTTAAAACAGACATTGGTAAATAACAACAAAATATACAAAATGCCATCCATGTTCTTGTTTGTGACTGCTTGCGTCATGTACATGAACATGTCTCTTGTCCTAAATCGTTTGTTTCTTTGTTGTTTAACGCCACACTCAGACAATTCCAGCTATAAGACGGCGGACTGTAAACAAGTGAGTCTGAACTAAGTCAGCGAGCCGAGCATGACCATCCGATCCATTTAGTCGCCTCTTACGACAAGCATGGGTTGCTGGGGGTGGGGTTTGGGGTGTGTTTGTTGCCCGGACTCCCCACGTGTCTGTGAAGGGGGTTTGTGTGTTGGTTGGGGAATCAGGTGGGGGTGGGGGTCGGGGTGAGGCTGTGTATTACCCTGTCTTAGGCCAAGGTTAGGCTGCGTCCTTCAGTGTTTACCTTGTATAGATGAACACTTTTGGTATTGAATTTGGGACTCACCGGCTTTTGTTAATTTTCCACATTTAATTTCTATTTCTAGATTGTGTTTGAACATTTAAACTTATACTTTGAATCGGATGAGGACATGTCAAGCTATTGTCAGCGTTCCACATTTCAATCCTGTTTCCTGAGTCAATTTTGTAATTGGAGAGTAAATAACCTGGTCGTACACTGCCAGACGAGGATCTGAAGGCCCCAGAGAACCAACACACCAATCGGCCTTGGTTGAGGATGTAGAGTGATGGGCGACAATCTCAAGGCTACCACCGGGAAGTAATCACCAGATACCGGGAAATGTCACGTGGTAATGACGGGGCTGATGGGTGATGTAACGATGGGCAACCTTTATAAAAGCCATCTCGATGTGATATGTTTTTATATTGGTGTGCAGTGAAGCGACGGGTCATCTAGACGACTCTGGTAATGGATCGCGGGACGGCATGTTGGCTTGTAGGTGGATGGTGGTGATTGTCGATGTCTTCTGGCTCCGTCTATTGAGAAAGTAATTGGAACTTTTTCGCTGCGACATTTGGCGGAGTGTTGTTGTGGAGGCAAGCCATCATCATCTGAGTAAACCTGAAAATCATGGCATATGGTTGTGGATGGGATTCAACGGTTCTATATTGAGCGGCTGACATTTAGGATATAGCTACGAACTATTGTATAGTATTGTCATGTTATTACACAGTTGGAATGCCCTGGTCTGCCACTAGGTCAGAGGGCAATGGTTGGCACGAGGACACAGTGAGCATCGTCACCTAGATTACGTGTGCCTGTTTCACCAACCCTTGATGTTTCACAGCGTTGTGGATTTGTTTAACAAGCTGAAAGGCTTAGAGTTTTGTTGAAGATAAAAAGTGATCAGATTCTATCCTTCGAACACAGTGTCCATCTGAGTCCAGACAACATGTGTTCTTTAGTTCTGAGTTTTTAATAATAAAAGCGACAAAAAACATTTTCATTATCATAAGACATCTCTTCTAAAAGCAATCTAATAATGAAGGAAATGCTTTTTTGGGGGTCACTTTTGGTAAAATAATAACACTATTCTTACATTTAAATGTCATAGAGAAAGCGAATCATTCCACTTAAATGTATTTTTAAGTATTAAAGAATATATATTTTTGGCCTAGCGGATATTTGGATTTCGCAAAAACATTATATAGCTGGGGTAACTGTGGTTATAAACAGTATAATGCTGTGAAGGCGATGTAACACCTGACTCAGTGTCACGAGGCGATTTCCAAATTGAAATTACAGAAATCGGTTCGTCGGATCGTAAATTGGAAATCAGTAAATGCCCACAAGATCGATATATAATCAATAAATTATATTGATACACAGTTTTAGGTTTACTAAATAATGGCAATGCAATGGGACAAATAGCAGCATTAATATATAATATCAGCCATAGAATTAGTGTTAGTGGAATCACACATGTTCCGAATAGTGTAGCTCTCTTTAAAGCGGCATGTCTCCGTTCTTGAATTCAAATTAGTGGTGTTGGATACTGGCATAAATATATGTCCAGATAGGTATGCAAACCGCACGGCAAGTAGAAACAAGTCAGGTCGGAAACGACATCAAATCGCCTTGTCTATGTTATATAGGTACAGCGAGCCTTCTAGAAACGGCCCCCAATCATAATATTCTTGAACGATCAAGTCTGCCATACTCAAAGTACTTTAATTCAAAGTACATTACCATTCTAGAAAGCTTTACTCGCTACTGTAACTATCACACACCAACACACCACAGTACAACACCTTCATTACAACACAACCTAATAACTACCACACACCAAAATGCCACAGTAAAACACCGTCATGACTACAGAACAACACCGTCATGACAACACAGAACAACACCGTCTTGACAACACACCACAGTACAACACCGTCTTGCAACACAGTAAAACACCGTCATGATAACACAGTACAACACCGTCATGACAACCAACCACAGTAAAACACAGCCATGATAAGACAGTACAACAACGTCTTGACAATACACCACAGTAAAAAACTGTCACGACAACACAGTACAACACCGTCATGACAATACAGTAAAACACCGCCTTGACAACACAGTAAAACACTGTCTTGACAACACACCACAGTACAACATCGTCATGACAACACAGTACAACACCGTCTTGATAACACAGTACAGTAAAACACCGTCATGACAACACAGTAAAACACTGTCTTGACAACACACCACAATACAACATCGTCATGACAACACAGTACAACACCGTCTTGACAACACAGTACAGTAAAACACCGTCATGACAACACAGTAAAACACTGTCTTGACAACACACCACAGTAAAACGCGTCATGACAACACAGTACAACAACGTCTTCACAACACACCACAGTACAACACCGTCTTGACAACACAGTAGAACACCGCCTGGACAACACACCACAGTAAAACACCGTCATGACAACGCAGTACAACACCGCCTTGACAACGCAGTGCAACACCGTCTTGACAACACACCCCAGTAAAACATCGTCTTGACAACACAGTACAACACCGTCTTGACAACACACTACAGTAAAACACCGTCATGATAACACAGTAAAACACCGTCATGGCAACACCCCCCAGTAAAACACAGCCATGATAACACAGTACAACATCGTCATGACAACACAAAAACAATGTTTCTAAATTTTGTGCTCACTTAATTCAGGTCTGGTGTTTAATGTGGCTGCTCTGTTGAACATGGTTGCACACTTTTTTGCATTGATGATGTGTGTAATTTGAGTCAAGTGAATATATGCATACATCCCTTGCGTTGGAACATATGTTACATATTTGGTTTTATCACAGATTCGTGAATAACGATGACTGCGATCTATCAGGCTGCATGTATTATACAACAGCTGGTCATGTATAGAGCTTTGTATGCGCTGTTCAGTATTTTATATAAATTTAAATTGACCAATAAAATTACTCATTTAGATGAACGAAGCGGTGTAATACCCCATCCGGCTCATCGTATATAAAGCGACAATTTATTCCTGTCGATTCATTGCATTTAAATGCTAAATTAAGATTGAATTAATCTTAACAACAGATATTAGGCACTTTCATCTCGGTACTACAGCCCATTGCCAAGACAAAAAATCGATTTAATTCAAATAGAAAATATGTCAATGAACATAAATCTTGAGTAACTTTAGCCCTTATCTAAATACATGCTACTTGTTGACAACTGTTGGCAACTAATGCTTCTGCGAAGTAGTCATCAAATGGATTCTAATTTTGTTTTGTGTAAAGTTCAATCGCATACGGGATGAATGTGTGACATATTGTCGGTGCACGTGCATTTCCCCAATAAATAATACCGACAACTTTGATGTGTGTAATTCTAAAGCACTTATACGATGTTTGTCATTGTTTATGGGTGTGGTGGAATAGATTTATAACTTGCTCTCAATTATTTCTAAAACACCACGGCAAGGTCGCCTCTCTGGACATTAAAGAAATGTCGAACATCAATATCCAATTGATATTGATTCTCCGTCTATTCCATTTTTACTACCCAAGTTGTTAACGTTTTTAATATTTTTTACTTTTTTTTCTTGTGGGGGCGTTGCAGTTATCAACATGAATATTTTACTCAGGGGCGGGGGTGGAACGTCCACCCAAAGGGGCGGCATTATCTGTCGAGAGTTGCGTCTCTTGGGATTGCCAGGATCATATGATCGTGGGTTCGAATCCTCACACCACCGGGTTTATGATTATATGACCAGAGTGGTAAACGATCTGCTTTCCTCCCACATTAAGGTAAAACGCCGTGATATAACTGACATTTTCTTCAAAGGGACGTCAAACCAACTCACGCAGTGATAATGTTTGTTTGGTTTGCCTTTCCGCTGGCTGTTCTTTTTGTTTTGAAATATGCTATCATATAAACACTCACTCACCCTACAACTGAGGCCATGCAGTGTCTAACCCTCCTGATGACCAGGCAGGATTGTGATGTCCGAACCATGAATCAGTCAGTCTTAAAGGGGAAGTGTACACGCAAAAATCACTTTCTTTCTTTTTCTAAACAAAACGCATTTTCAAAATTAGTTAGTATCTGTGTTTGAAAATATAAACTCATTTTTTTCACAGTGAAAGTAGGAAGCTCACAATAATGTGAAAATGATATGCCGTTATGAGGCCTTCGTTTTTCGAGCTGAACAGGCCTGAGTTATCCCCCTTAGATTATGACGTAATTGGTGCCAATTCAACTGGGTTCCTGCCTATTCTCAACGCAATAGATAACAAGTACCAGTTTGCGGTAAAACAACATGGCCTACGACACACTCCGGCGCAGTGGTGACTCAGCATAACACTATGCTGGCTGGCATCTGAGACGCTAGAATCACACACCTGTACCTACACCACGTGAAGCGGCTCTTACAAAGCATGATGACGTCATAATGTTTATCCTTTGGCACCAATGACGTCATATTGCAAGGGGCACAAGCCATGGTGTTTTTGTTATGGAAAGAGAACACATGGTAAATGTGAAAAATATAAATCGTTTTAATGCAAAAAATATGTTAATTAATTGTGATATTTTTATATTTTTGTCAATGACACTAATAGGTTAACACTTTTAATGTGGAAATAGTACAAAAAAAATAGGTTCATTTCCGTGTGAACTTGCCCTTTTAATAGTTGCCCTGTCACACAATCTGTGCACTGATTAAACAATATCCTACTGAAGAATTTTCAGCATTATTTAACGATTTGCTGTGATAGATTAAACTGTGCTGACAAAGCTTTAGATGTAGTTCAGTGTGGGTTTATTTAAGTCACGAGGCTTCATGCAGGATCTGATGATGGTAGCCATACAACTAATATCATAGAATTAATTCTATCTCAATTCAAACATCCGGTTCTGCCTTGTAATCCCTGAATCTGCTCATTTCAAAGAGGAAAAAGCTGGCGCTTCGCAAACGAGAAGGTACGTCACGCACGGTGAAACCCACGAGCACGGGTATGGTGCTGACAAAGCGAGAAACATAACCGGGGAGAACCGGGATTCGAACCAACAATCATAGGTTTCTGGCGTACCTAAGGGACGCAACTCTGCACAGCGAATTGCGGCGCCTCCTACTGAAGAGAAACATAATACTGGTGCTACACAGGATGGTGCGAGGTTGGATGTGCCGTCATTGCCATCAGGGGCGGTGGGGTAGCCTAGTGGTGAAAGTGTTCGCTCGTTACGCCGAAGACCCGGGTCCGATTCCCTGGACGGCCGGGGATGACACGAGGGCTCCTCACCTTCACCAAGCCTTGTGACAGTCGAGGACTTGATGACCCTTATTTTATGCTGCTTCTATCATAAGTGTTTTTCAAGAAATAAAGTCAGTGAGTTCGATTCATCGCCGCTTTGAACAGTATTTCAGTTTAATCGCAACGTGTCAGACAGATGTGGGGAGAACGCCAGTGATGAAGGTTTTAGACGGGATGTGAATTCCCGCGCATGGATTAAGGTGCGTATCTAGGATTCGAAACAACGAGCAGAGGATTCTGACGTGACTAAGGGACATAACTCTGCACATGCACGTGTCTCATGCTGACAGACTCGGGATAACAATTGGGGCGAACATGGTATTCACCACCACCTTAGTTTTGTTTGTTTGTTTGTTTGTTGTTTAACGCCGCTCTCAGCAATTTTCTAGCTATATGACGGCGGTCTGAAGATAATAGAGTCTGAACCAAAATATCCAGTGATTGACATCGATTCACGCAACTGGAATACGATGTCATGCATCAACCAAGTCAGCGAGCACCCGTTAGTCACCTCTTACGACTTTTACTGCAAGCATGGGTTGCTGAAGACCTATTCTTCTCGGGACCTTCACGGGTCACCAACTCAGTAACAAGCTCAGATGAAACAGCCCATCACGCACATCTTGTTTTTAATCTGTGTATAAAACGTCAACGCCAAAGAATAAGCAGTCTCAATTACCCGCCCAAACCGTTTCCACTCAGTGAGTGAGTGAGTGAGTGAGTTGGGTTTTAACGCCGCTTTTAACAGTATTCCAGATAATCACGGCGTGTCAGCTTAATGTGGGAGGAGGGGTGGTCGGGTAGCCTAGTGGTTTAAGCGTTCGCTCGTCACGCCGAAGACCCGGGTTCGATTCCCGACATGGGTACAATGTGTGAAGCCCATTTCTGGTGTCCCCCGCCGCGATATTGCTGGAATATGTGTAAAAGCGGCGTAAAACCATACTCACTCACTCGCTAATGTGGGAGGAATGCCCGATGCAGGTCTCAGACGTTTACCACTTCGATGAAACCCACGAGCACGGGTATGGTGCTGACAAACCTAGAAACATAATCGGGGCGAACCGGGACTCGAACCCACAATCATAGGTTTCTGGCGTGCCCAAGGGACGCAACTCTGCACAGCGAATTGTAGTGCCTTAGACGACTGGGCCACCCGTGCCCCCCGATTCCACTCAGACTGGGTGTACAAGGAAAAGTGGTGTTGTAGGTTACATGTACGTGAATGGACCACTGAAAATCAGTCACGACACCGGGTGGTCACGAAAAGGGTAATAGAATGGATGAAAGTTTAGAGCTCGAGACAATCAACACTGTGGACAGTTAACAAACTCTGAGTATTCACTGATTACTGCCATGACGTCTAAAAATGGAAAATGTCCACGCTGTAATGTACTTTAATATCTCAAATGCTTTAGAGTGAATGTTGAATTCGTTCCGACGCTCACGGCGCCTGTAACCTGGCCTACCAAGGGTACGCCGATGTAGAATACTATTGGTATTTAGGAGAGTAGAAATTAGTAGTGAGTGAGTGAGTGAGTTGGGTTTAACGCCGCTTTCAACAGTATTCCATTTATATCACGGCGTGTCAGCAGGTCTTAGACGTTTACCACTTTGGTGTAACCCACGAGCACGGGTATGGTGCTGACAAAGCGAGAAACATAATCGAGTTGAACTGGGAATCATAGGTTTCTGGCGTGCCTAAGGGACGCAACTCTGCACAGCGAATTGCGGCGCCTCCTACTGAAGAGAAACATAATACTGGTACTACACAGGATGGTGCGAGGTTGGATGTGCCGTCATTGCAATCAGGGGCGGTCGGGTAGCCTAGTGGTTAAAGCGTTCGCTCGTTACGCCGAAGACTCGGGTCTGATTGCCTAGATGGGTACAATGTGTGAAGCCCATGTCTGGTGTCCCCCGCCGTGATATTGCTGGAATATTGCTAAACCCGGCGTAAAACCATACTCACTCACTCACTCACTCACTCATTGCCATCATCAAGCTCCAAGTAAAGACTGACTGCAGACCAATATCTGTACCTGTATATTGAGTATCAGTCAGTGAGTATCAGTCAGTGAGTGAGTGAGTATGTTTCGGGACATCACAAATGTGGTTTACACACTGAAGCCATGTGGGGAATAGAGCCCGGGTCTTCGGCTTGACGAGGCTACGAGGCTACCCAGCACCCCAGACAGATCAGTATTTTCCCACCTCCACAATGATGGTGCCAGAACAACTGGGGTTAAAGGAGAACATGTAAGATGGGAAACCTCATCTCCAAACCTCATGTACACCAGATCAACTCTATGTAAATGAACTGTAATGTCCAACTATATTTGGTCTAAATGTTTGATACGACCCCTTCCCCCCTTGCACTATTTTGCTGACCCAATCACAAGGTCTCTCTGCGCCAGTATCCCTACGCAATACGTGCCTGCACAATGAGGTTTCTCTGATTACTATTAACTGAAAGGTTATATAATCCGGTGTTTTTTAATTAGTTTGAATAATTCAGCTTTGAACAGTATTTCAGTCATATAATGAGCTATTTTTCAAATAATAATAATTTTGGTGTTTTTAACCCCTAAAGCAAATCAAGAGCATTCGTTTTTAACACAAGCTTCATGAACATGACAGATTGTTGCATACCTTGTCTTCTGACTACACTGTCACGTGACCTGGACGCTGTATAATGTCTAGCTGCAGATCGTGACGTACGCTAACAGTGGGACATAAAAACGTATAACTGTGCTGAATAATTCCACTTGTGAAATGTCGCAGTATGAAATGTCGTGAATTTACAAGAACTAAGATGTCTGTCTTAATATCCCTGGTAGCCGCGGTCTCGGGAAGGAATCTAGGACGATTGAAGAGACACTGGTTTTATCAACGTAACTCATTCTTCAACCCGGCTCACTTTTGAAAAGCTCGATTACAAGTAAATACTAGCATAAGATGTGTCTAATCTACAGTGGGACTACCCGGTAGATCTATTTTGAATCTACCCTGATAGCAGAAAAGAGCGCTTTGAAAACATTGTTCTCTTGCAATGTGTAATTACCCATTGGCACAAAGGTCCGCTACCTTAGAACATTCCGAAAAGGGGTCACAGGTAGTTTATAAAATAAAATGTGACATATATTTCTAGATTAAAATACTCACAATCTTGACTCGTACAAAGTAACGGTTCGAAACACGTAGTTTTTCAAAAAGAAGATGGCATATATCCCCCAAAAAGATGTTTTAATTACATCGCAACCTGTTGTATATTTGCTCTGTTTGGACTCAACCAAGTCATTTCTTAGAAATCGACGCTACACGTCATTCCTAGGAAATCAGCGTGACAAGATATTTCTTGGAAATCAACATGACTGACATATCTCATTGCTGGGGTGATAGCTTGCAGTAATAGTGAAAAAAACGTTGAACGAATTTATTTCTCCATCAAACTTTCTAAAATAACCGGATTTTAGTAATTGTGTGTGGCAGTTGGTATGAAATAATTCCCCAGCAGTAATACATATTACGAACGGCTATCTCTCCGCCTCGAAAACCGACTTCAGTTACTCGTTGCTGGCCATGACTGCCAACATAGTTGTTCACGGTGACAGTGCTGTTTACAAATTGCAAATTGCATGAACCACGAGGACAACCCCAGTTTGTCGTCCTGTTCCACGTTAATCTGATGATGTACTGGTGGAAAGGATGGCGGAGCCATTGGCAACATAATACACCCTGAAGTATGGTGATTTTACCGGTTTTAACATCTTCCTGAGGCAAGGGAGTTACCTGACTTATAAAGTCTACTTTCCACTCATGCCGGACGAGGCTGGAATTTCGGGGCTTGATCGTAGCGCCACCAGTTGTTATTACGAGTTATGTCCCTTCTAACTGCCCCCACTACTGACCAATCAGATTCCACCTCTCATATCACTTGACATTTGCTTAAAAACCGGCGGCGCCCAGTCAAGACGATCTCATAGAAAATAAAGATCTTTATTGTAATAAAACGGGTTTACCTCACGAAGTGTATCACATCACTTGAGCACCTTGTTTAAAAACATGAACACATTGGGAAAATATCTGTCGACGCCGATTTGACGGTACACATCTTCTGCAAATCCTGCAATAGAACGAATTCGGCACGGCACTCGCATGCTGTTCATGAACCGGAAGTTGATTTCGCTACGGGCTTTTGATTGGACGACGTCACGCGAGAGACTGCTGAGTTTTAATTACAGATAATCGCGTGGCTCTGACGCAGTGGTCAGTGTGCTATACTTAATTGTGTGTCTTCTGAAAAAGACTTCATCATGTTTGGTGAGCTGTTGCTCTAATATCGGACATATACAAAATTCTAACATTGTCCATTGTTATATACAACGATGAGAAGCCTGTCGATAGATCATACACACGGGATTTGTGCTAATTTAAAAGAGGTTTCACTATGAAAAAGGGTACATCTTTGTAACCAATCAGAATGTAGCATTCTTAAGTCCCATGGTAGAATGTCGTATACCAGATACCTGGGGCTGGTACCGATCGTTGAGGACAACTGGAATATCTTTCCGTGGGTGTCGAACCATGGTTAGCTTTCGCACAGAACGAAATAAACAAACCCACCGTCCGGGGTGAAATGGTGTCTCAATGACTGTGTGAGGTCTAACATCGCTTCTTAACACTACTTCAGCGTATTTCACATATTTTGCCACATCCGACAAAAATTACGTCCGTTATCTAAATCATCGAGGTAAGGGCGTTGAAGCAGGATGGGGGGGGGGGGGGGGGCATCGGGGCAAAGTCCGTATTCCGTGAAGCTCACTTTACACTGGGTTCTGGTGTTTGTAATACATGACTTCAATGACTGTGAGTAATTGCAACTTAACGATGTAATCGTTGTTCATGATATCAACCACAGGTTTGTCTGACCCATAATTGGTTTTCTTGTTTGTTTGTTAGTTGTTTAACGCCCCACTCAGCAATATTCCAGCTATATGACGGCGGTCTGTAAATAATCGAGTATGGACCAGACAATCCAGTGATTGGCATCATGAGCATCGATCCACGCAATTGGGATACGATGACATGCATCAACCAAGTCAGCGAGCCTGCCCATCAGACCCAGTTAGTCGCCTCTTACGACAAGCATAGTCCCCGTTTACGACAGAATGGGTAAGCGAAGACCTATTCTTCCCCGGATCTTCACGGGTCGATTCATAATTGATTATTTATAGAGCCCTATCATAAAGCTGTGATAACGCTGACTGTGACGTAAAACATTCACCAACACCCTCCATCAAATAACGTGTTTCCGGATAGCACTGAGTGAAATGTCATTCCGGTACCTCCTTTATGAATGTACCAGGGGCGGTCGGGTAGCCTAGTGGTTTAAGCGTTCGCTCGTCACGCCGAAGACCCGGGTTCGATTCCCGACATGGGTACAATGTGTGAAGCCCATTTCTGGTGTCCCCCGCCGTGATATTGCTGGAATATTGTAAAAGCGGCGTTAAACCATACTCACTCACTCACTCCTTTATGTACCGCTTTGTTAGTCCGGGCCCCTGCTACTATTCTATAAACACACCGTTTGATTTAATCAGAGTCCACTGTATCCATTTGTATTATTTACCGTGTGTTCTGCTAGTTAAACCTTCTTTAAAGCGATATCACGTGTTCCTGTCTGTTTGAATCAATCTTCTGACTCAAAAACTCCGATACATATAACTCTCATATTAACTATCATATTAACGTCTGACCTTATAAACTTAATTCATTACATGTTTGTGGCGTCTCATTTCAAAATGTTAATGATAATATGTACATCACCACAGGCTTTGATACTCAGTTTGAACTTTAAGGCTGCTACTTGCGGCAATGTTATTATGTACGTCATCTCATTCCGCATCTTCTAGTTTTATATTACCCCGTAAGGGTTTTCAGTCAGTGATAAAGTAAAACATCAACCGCATTGAATGATACGTAAGAGGCAACGTATTCATCGTTGAACAGCATCGTTGACTTAGACCTTGGTACAAGCTACCGTGGCAGGTTACAAGATGGAGTGGTGTCACGTCACGTGATCCTACAATACGTTCTGATTGGTGAACTGTTTGGAGACTCTGAGGTCCAATCACTAGCTTTGTACTGTCAGTTGTACCTGCATGTGTCTTATATTGTTTATGTTTGCCGAGTGTGACATTAAACTTGCTGATCTAATGTCAGATTGACGTTGTCAGTTCATATGAGATTACATAAATCTCTATGGAATCAGTACATGTGGGTGGGGGTGAGGTGAAATGGGGTTTGACGTCACGTCCAAAAGTACTGCACTCATATAGCGATGTGTGTGTGTGTGTGTGTGTGAGTGTGTGAGTGTGTGTGTGTGTGTGTGTGTGTGTGTGTGTGTGTGTGTGTGTGTGTGTGTGTGTGTGTGTGTGGGTGTGGGTGGGTGTATGGGTGTATGGGTGTGTGGGTGGGTGTGTGGGGCTGCTTGTACTAGTCCGGACTGATGCCGATTTCATAGTGCTAGCTTTCTGAGGTACCATGCCGCAGTTTAACATGAATACCACACTCCGATACAGTGTACTAACTCCGTTGTGTGTAGGGATACTGGCGCAAAGAGACGTGGTGACTGGGTCTACAAAATAGTGCAAGGGTGTGAAGGGGTGGTATCAAACATTTATACCAAATATAGTTGGACATTATAGTTCATTTACATAAAGTTGATCTAAATAGTGAATTGCAACGGACATAATTTGTTTAGACCCGTAATGGTTAACATGTCATAAAAGTTACATTAACCCGTGACATGCTTGGATAATAGATATACGATGACAAAACCTAAATTAATCTTGTATGTTAATATTGACGCTGGTAAGAATGTCAACCCTACGACGCTATAGTAAATACTTCTAGCAATTACCTACACTCTCAACCCGTTATGAGTCTCCAAACAATGTACGCTGGCATGTCTCCGTGTAAAGAAACAATCACATCCAGTGCTTCCATAAATAAACCTCTCACATTGTCTTCAGTGAGACGAGTGTTTACAACTCGACACCACTGGGCTATATATAGCACGTTCAACAACAGAGAGTTATTTTTGGCTCCTGTGGAGTCAATACTATCGATCTAATATTTATAAAGCAAAGATGTAACGAGTTAGATGCTATTCGAAATGTTTGGGCAATGGATTCCGAAAATATTTAATCCTGCTTAATACAATGACAACTTGGGAATGTAATCCGATGGCTGCTCTAAAAGCACCGAACTATATCACTACACTATGAACGTCGAGTGTATTTGATTAATATTTTCTCCTTGCTTTGAAGACTACATTGGAGAATACTGGAATGGCTTCTGTCATGTGGACATGCTCCGTATTGGTTGTACACGAACGTGGTGCTAGGAGTGGAAGATTATCTGCCCAGTTTGAAGAAAGTAGTCCCGATCTTTGGCTCTGATACTTCCCGAGACCCAGAGCTCAGCTAAAGGGGTGTATACAGTCTGTGCCGGTCTAAAAGGAACGGCGAAGAACCCTGATGAAAGATGACAGTCTGTTCGGACTTACAAATTCAGGCACTCCAAGCTATCTTTACTCTCTTCACAAGCATTATTGTTGGCGTATTTCTTGAACTCCGGAGTCACAATATCCCAGACGTATATATAATCTAGTCTGAACAGGACAAAACAGTGGTTGATATCATGAGCAACTTTCATTGGGTACGATTCCACACAATGAACCAAGCTGATCTCCCGGTCCCGTGTGACGCCCAATCCCTTATGACCAGCAATAGCGTACTGGTGACATTCTCTGACTCTGTTCTCCAAGGGGCATCGTACAGACAAATCCAGATATTTTGAACTCCTAGGAGCCTTAAATCAGGACGTTACATGTGAACTTCGTTATCCCATGAACATAAGCGTTGACTACCGCTCCAGGGAGAAAAGGTTTCGCCGTAGCCGATATATTTCGTTATATCCGAGTTGACTGAACTTTAGTTATTGATATTTTGTAAAGTAGTGTAATTGATATAAACACCGGGTGATCCGATACAGGCAATGAAAGGTTCATTTCGGTTTGTGAAGTGAAAGGATTCAATCCTAAATCAACCCTGATGCAGGTCCTTGGTGGTAGCAGCCTCTTCTAGAGCTCTTTGGTGCCGACATAATGGTAAGCATCATCGACCTGCGTCCCAGAGGGCTTCCTTCTACTTGAAGCCAAAACGTCGTGATTTAACTTGTGAAAAAACAGCCGAGGTCATGCTGCAATTAAAACCGACCTCAAGTTTCAGGCAATCTTGAGAGTGTCCGAACATTCTCATCAACCATATTCATTTCCCCAATCACTGCCGCGTCGTCTGCCATACAACGTGTGCCATCGTGTACTTATTA
Source organism: Haliotis rufescens (assembly GCF_023055435.1). Classification (NCBI taxonomy): domain Eukaryota; kingdom Metazoa; phylum Mollusca; class Gastropoda; order Lepetellida; family Haliotidae; genus Haliotis; species Haliotis rufescens. The sequence continues at coordinate 1,963,213 of NW_025964112.1, forward strand.
AACAATATATATTTTTAAATGAATTATTTAGAACTATTAGTTATTTAGTGGTCCTTATATGTTGACAAATCTTTTAGTGTTGATAAATGGGACTTAGTCACGTGGTTACATTAAAAACTCGATTACACTTGCCGTCCCACTGATAACATTTATATAATTCTATCTTTATTGAGATATTGTAATCCTATACCTCTTGGTTTCAAAGTAGAAGAAAACCTTGTATCTCGCATGGCAGAATGTGCCCCTAGATAGTCATGCTTTGTAAAACACATCACCTTCATCAAGTGTTCTGACGGTCGAGGACTTGATGTCCCTCAATCTATGCAGGTTATATAATCTAGTGTCTTTCTTTATTACAAATAGTTGTGTTATTTTAACACACCAAGGAAATAGCATGCCGTGTGTTTCAACAACACTGGTCACGTGACCTGGACGCTGTATAATGTCCAGCTGCAGATCGTGACGTAAGCTAACAGAGGGACATAAAAACGTATATCTGTGCTGAATAATTCCACTTGTGAAATGTCACAGTATGAAATGTCGTGAATTTACAAGAACTAATATATCTCAGTCTTAATAGCCCTGGTAGCCGCAGCATCGAGAATGAATCTGGCAAGATTGAAGAGGCACTGATTTTACCAATCAACGTCATCAGTTGCAGATGGACTCATTCTTCAACCCTGCTGACATTTGAATATTGTAGAACAGATACCTGGGGTTGGTAACGATCGTTGAGGACAACTGGAACGTTGTAATACCTTTACAGTATCAGATGCGTCGATGTCGAAACACTATCAGCATTCACGCAGGACGAAATAACAAAACCACCGCCCATGGTGACATGGTGGCCCTTTCAATGTGTGAGGTATAACGCCGGGTTTAGCATTCCATGACTGGCACACAGTTAGATGGCAGGAATGGAGTGGAACCTGAGACATACAATGCAGGCATACCGAGCGACCACTGTTGCTACTTGACCACCTCACCACACCTTCACGCGTCGAGTTCGGTTTCCTCCAGTAATCCCAGATCTATATAAATTTATATACATAGGAGTGAGTGAGTCAGTGAGTTGGGTTTAACGCCGCTTTTAACATGATTACAGTTATATCACGGCGTGTCAGCTTAATGTGGGAGGAAAGCCCGAAGTGATGCAGGTCTCAGATGTTTACCACTTCGGTGAAACCCACGAGCACGGGTATGGTGCTGACAAAACTAGAAACATAATTGGGGCGAACCGGGATTCGAACCCACAATCATAGGTTTCTGGCGTGCCCAAGGGACGCAACTCTGCACAGCGAATCGCGGCGCCTTAGACGACTGGGCCACCCGTGCCCCATATACATAGGAACTAAGCAACACAAGAAACTATACATCTCAGGTAATTTTACGATATGTGTGACTTTCAATTGAAAATATCTTGTCAGCGATATTGTGTCGAAATAAAGGAACTGTACTGGTGCTAAGTCAGCACGAAAAAAATACTTCTCCATGGTTATATTTTTATAAATATTATTTGATTTGATATATTAAAAAATTGAAAATATTTCCTTTTTGTGTAATACACAACTGTCAATGTTTTTTTTTTATCTTTTAAAATAAATAAATGTGCATTTTTCGGCACACAAAATAAACCAACTCAAACATGGTAGGGGTAAAGTGGTTGCAAATTCATTTCCTACCAAAGCCTTCAAGGAGCCTATTTATGTTTACACAAATGTTCAAAATTAACCATTTACTTTCAATTTTCAGTTACATAAAAAACAAACTCAGTAGAATTTCCTTTGTCCCCCTGTTTATTTTGAAAAAAAGCTGTTTTGATTGAAATAAACTGACAATAGTTTTAAATCAGTCTTATTAAAAACCACAAAAGATAGATGCATGAAGTAAAATGTACTCAAAATCTCAACGAAATCAATATTTAAAATGACAGTCATACATAATTCGATATTGGCATGTCCAGGTTATGCGCAAGAACTGTGAATTGACCTATTAGATTCCCCAATCACCAGATCCGAACATTTTGAAAGCATCAGTGCCAAGAAAAATAATAAATCACCCGGTCATGACGACATTCTTAGTAAAGTAGTCACAATTTATGGAGACATTCAACAAGACATTCTTAGTGATTATCTAAGATATTCGTCCGCTTTCACAATACCTTATTTAGAAATCATATTTGACAGAATTTATCAAAACGGTGTTTCCCTGAGTGGTACTGTAATAATTATCCAATTGAAAAGGAAGCCTCTGTTCCTGATAATTATAGGGCTATTGGCCCCCTTGGTATCCTTACTAAAGTGTTTACATCTATTATAAACAGAAGACTAGTGTATTCGACTGCAACACTTGATAAAATATCTGATTGTCAGTCGGGATCCAACAATTGTTAACTGTTTTGTTTTGTAAAAGCTTGTGTTCGTTCAAACAACAGAGTATCTGGTACATTTGATTGTAAGCTTTGTCCCTTTTTGTTTCAGTTTTTGTATAAACGAATAGTTTTGGTGTTCAGTTTCATCCGGAATATATTCATATTTTTCTACTTCTATTTGCACATGACCTTATTAATATTGTGTTTGGCAATACTGCCAACTACTTACAATTGAAGTTAAATATCTTGCATGATTACTGTTGTAAATGACAAATGTCAGTGAATCTATCAAAAACAAAAACAGCTGTTTTAATAGGGGAGGTTGTCACGTTATGAAAAACGGTATTATGATGGAAATGGGGATGCAGGAGTAACCGGATGCAGTTATCTTGGCTTGTATTTTAGGAACAGATTACTGTGATCGAAAGCTTTAACTAATATTGCAATTCGGGCAAAAAAGGTGTTCATGGTCCTCTTAAGTAGTAAGCATTCCTTGACACCATACTCGCCTCACTTTACTTTAAATTATTAGAACCACTAGAAACAGTTAGACTGTATGCCTGTAGGCGTCTTTTAAATGTAAAGTCATCAACTTCAAATAATGAGGTGTCAGGCGAGAGTTTAAGATATTCTATTCAAGTCGCTTGCTGTTCTGAAATGTGACAAATATTGGCTGTCTTTTCAATATGCAGGAATCTCGTTTACCGAAAAAAAGTTACAATATGGTAACGAAACTGAAAACTGTTATTTTAAAATTAGGATTTGGTGATGTCTGGTACTTTCAAAAAATGTGGAAATAAAACCGTATTTTAAAATAAGTTACGTCAACGGTTAAAAGACAACATTTTTCAGGTTTGGCATAGTGATTTGTCTGAAAGCCCCCAAATGGTTTTTTATGCACAGTTTAAAACATCCATTCATGTGTGAACTAGTTGAGTAGTATAACTGTAAATAAATTCAGGACCACATTGACTTGTTTTCGGCTCAGTTCTCGCAATTTAGAAATTGAACGTGGGCGACATTATAATATTCCTTGTGAATTTAGAAAATGTAATGTTTGAAACTTAAACCATATAGAAAATGAATATCACATTTTGTTAATTTGTCTAGCTTATCGCCTTTTAGGCAAAGTTACATAAAATCTACATTTTACATCTTTCCAAATATTCTGAAGTTTAATACACACCTGTCATCGCAAGACCTTATTATCAACATAAATACAGCAAAATACTTGTTTTATGCCAATGCTGAAAGAACACAAATACTCCAACGTTTATAATATGCAACTTTAATAAAACTGCTTTTGTTACAAAAAGCAAAGAAATGAGTTATATTTTATATTGTTTGCGCATAAATTTTATTTCGTTTGTACAAAAAGGCCCGTGGTCTACAATTACAATTACAAGTGAAGAAGACAGTTTCTCGAATTGAGGCAAAAACTCGCCTTCATGGTAATGGACAAACGGCACATACATCTAAAATCGCTCAAATTCAAGGACACGTCACATTAATAGCGTGTAGGACCATCCCCTGCAAAAACTCTCGGGCGCACGGCTGTTGTAGAAATGGTAGGACAATCGGACGAAGAATGGTACCCATGTAACGCTGAGCTGTCAAATTTCCGTTAATGATGATCATTTGTGTTCTCTCCATAACACCCCTCCACGACACGATCTCCTGACCACAACATGCCGCCGTTCATTCTTCCCTTCGGCGGTAAACACGCGGTCTTCCATCAGCTCTGAACAGACCGAACCGTATTTCATCAGTGAGGACGACCCACTGCCAGTCACGTCGCTGCCAACGACGTACTGTCCGGGCCCATCTCAATCCCAATAACTGTCCTTTGTAAGGTCTTTAAGTCCTAATTCTTTGACGTCTGTCGATTAACCATATGCCCAAAAGCGTTCGTCGCTGATGACGTCAATGTTTAGGAATCGATTTAGGAGATGCAAAGTATGCAAGTATCAATCTTCATTGGGCGTAGTTACCCTGGGTCTGCTTGTTGGCTTGTCTGATGTCTGCCCGGTCGGTCTGTAACGTTGCATCAGGTTAGTTACAGCAACACGGGAGCAACCAAACGTTCTAGCAATGTGGGCTTGGGTGGCCAGGGCCAGCTCGCATTGTTCCTGTGTCATTCTTGGCATTGAGGGGGTGTTTTTGTGGATGCCCGACATTCCGTCCCATTTATAACCCTTCTTGCACGTGTAGTTTCGGCTGACCAAGTGGCACGTGTTTTTCAATTGTTTATCGCATTTACGACAACACATCATAGTACAATGTGCCGTGGATGTGCATTACTTTAACTTTGTAATGTTGGGACGATGTGTTTGCATTGATTTAGTTTGAGCTTTTTTTTTTCAATTTCATTCTTTAAGAGTCAAAGTTCCTTTTGGCCGTCAGTTTATAAATAGTGTGTGTTGAACCGACCAAAGAAACATCATAAAAAAGAGATGGTTGCTGATAAATTGCTTTAACCAGGATGATAGCGCTAGAAAAACATTTCGGCAAAAATTGTCCTCATCACTCATTCTCTCTTCGAAACAAATGTAGTGAAATAACAAATATGTGAGGTAAATGGACGTGGTGGACTGTATTGAAACAAGCCTGAGGGGTTTGGGTTCAGCGTCAGTTTCTTCCATGAGTACCCCTTTAAATTGGGATCTGGTGTATATTATGACTGTGAGTATTTGTGCCTTTGCGATGTAATAGTTGTTCATGATTTCAACCACTGGTTTGTTTGACCTATTATCGATTATTTTTTAGAGCGCTACGATAAATCCGTGTTATCTCTGACTGTGACGTAAAATATTTACCAACACCCTACTTTAAATAACAGGTTTCCGGACATAATCGATTGAAAGGTCATTTCATTACCTCATATATGTGACCCGTGGAGAGTCGGGGTAGAATAGGTCTTCAGTGGCGACTATTCTTGTCGTAAGAGGCGACCAACGAGATCGGGTGTCAGGCTCGCTGACTTGGTTGATGCATGTCATCATATCCCAATTGCAAAGATCGATCCTCATGGTAGCAATCACTTGATTGTGTGATCCAGATTCGATTATTAATTGACCGCCGTCTGATAGCTAGAATATCGCTGAGTGCGGCGTTAAACAACATGCTGAACCAAGTCAGAGAGCCTGACCACCCGATCCCGTCAGTCGCCTCTTGCGACGAGCACAGTCGCCTCCTGCTACAAACATGGGTTCCTGAAAAACAATTCTTACCGGGATCTTCACGTGTATATAAACATAACTAAAACACTGACGTTTGACCTTCTAAACTTAATTCATTACATGTTTATGTCAGCTCATCTCAACAATATCTACATCACACAGGCTATAACTCTCTGTTTGAACTTTAACTCTGTTACTCGCGGCCACACTGCCATACATAAGACTCATTAAGCAGCATCCTGCTTTATATTACCCCGAAAAAGTAAAACATCAATCAACATAAATGATAGTTAATAGGCAAGTTGATCATTGGCGAACAACATTGTTGATTTAGACATTGATAATATAGGGAAGTGTAAAGGACCTATTTTTTTTAACCCGTAATAGTTGACATTTCCATTATATAGTAACCCAAGACATACTTAAAAATAGATATACGATGACAAACCTAAATTAATTTTAAATATTATTATTGACGCTGGTGAGAATGTCAATCCTGCGATGCTATAGTAAATACTTCTAGCAATTACCTTCAATCTCAACACGTTATGAGTCTCCAAACAATGTACTCTGGCATGTCTTCGGGTAAAGTAACGATCAAACCCTGTGCTTCTGTAAATAAACCTCTCACATTGTCTTCAGTGAGACGCGTGTTTACAACTCGAAACGGCTAGGCTATATATAGCACGTTCAACAACAGAGAGTTATTTTTGGCTCCTTTGGAGTAAAATACTATCGATCCAAATATTTATAAAGCAAAGATGCTCCGTATTTGGTGCTATTCATATTTGGGGCAAAGAAAGACGAAAATATTTAATCCTGCTTAATACAATGACAACTTGGGAATGTAATCCGATGGCTGCTCTAAAAGCACCGAACTAATCACTACACTATGAACGTCGAGTGTATTTGATTAATATTTTCTCCTTGCTTTGAAGACTACAGTGGAGAATACTGGAATGGCTTCTGTCATGTGGACATGCTCCGTATTGGTTGTACACGAACGTGGTGCCAGGAGTGGAAGGTTATCTGCCCAGTTGGAAGAAAGTAGTCCCGATCTTTGGCTCGGATACTTCCCGAGACCCAGAGCTCAGCTCATCTGTATATGGCGGGTGTCTGTTGAGGGTCTGGGAGGAACGGGGAAGAACCCTGATAAAAGATAACAGTCTGTTCGGACTTACAACATCCAGCCACTCGGAGATATCTTTAATATTTCACAGGCTTGATTGTTTGTATATTTTGTAACGCTGCAGTCACAATATCCCAGGCCTCTTTATACGCGAGTGTGAAAACAGTAGGCAATCTCATTAAAACCAATTTAAAAAAAAAAATGTTCTATACGATACCGCTTGAGGACGCTTGAGGACACTTCCATGTAAGGTCTCGCCAAGTGTCCCCAGAGGTTGACACCTGTTTTGTTTATTTGTTTGTTGTTTAACGACGTACTCATCAATATTCCAGGTTTATAACATCGGTCCGTAAATAATCGAATACAGTGATTGACATCATGAGCACGGATCTACGAAGTTGGGATCAGTATACAAGTAGACCAAGATATACCCTCAGTCAATGTCATGTTATGTGGCAGTGTATTTTATTGTTTAACAGTGCTTGTCGCTGGAATTCGGTAGACGCTCATTGCACAGTGATAAGTCATCTAGAAGTTACTATATTTAGAAGCTAGTGTGATGTGTAAAGTTCCGGTCCGGTATTCCGCGGACGGTGATAGAATGTTATGGAAACTTCTTTAATGTTCTGGTGCCGATGGACTGGTGAGGGCATTGTGTTGAACTTTCCAGTGGCTGGGGGCGTTGCATAATAGGGGACAATAGCACGTTTACGTATCTCTCACGCATGTTCATCACATCGGAACCAGCTTTCTTGTGAGGATCGCTCATCATCCCTGATTCCCTATGAGACCCATCTCGGACGCTTGACAGCTGTCGCCGCTTGGTGAATATATATTCTTATACTGACTTTTGCTATCACCAATATATTTGTGTATTTGATACTGACCCCTGCCATCATGTTATTTATTGTCACTGAATATCGTACTACCACCCTTTTGTTTACTGTCATTGTAATTGCTGTGCAGTAATTTGTGTTGATTTGTAAACTTATACATTTGTTGATTGTATACAAGATTTTTGGTTGTTTGTTGATTTCACACTAAGTTCTTAACTTTCGGATTTCTGGATTAAAATATTGTTTCAATTTGGGAATCGACACGTAACAATAAGTATACAAGTAGACAAGGATATGCCCTTAGTCAAGGTCATGTTGTATTGAGCAGATCTCAAGGTCAGTCGTTCTTGCCAGTGCTGTACCTCATCAACCAACATCTATTTTACCCCAATCAATGTCCACTACTCTATCCGAAAATGTTGTCATGATCTGCTTATTAAACGATATCAGTTCTTAATAACAGGGGGCGGTGGGGTAGCCTAGTTGTTAAAGCGTTCGCTCGTCACGATGAAGACCCGGGTTCGATTCCTGACATGGGTACAATGTGTGAAGCCCATTTCTGGTGTCCCCCGCCGTGATATTGCTGGAATATTGTTAAAAGCGGCGTAAACCCATACTCACTCACTCACTCTTAATAACAGTATTCTTGTTCCAAAATATTAAGAACGTTTAATTAATGAGTGTTTTCCCCGTGTCGACAAAACCTTAGCAACAGTTCAATAGGACTTGTTCTCTTCATATAGAGACCGATTGTATGAGGCGTCCAGTAATAATATAGAAGTAACATATCGAGGTGTCCCGTTCTGTCTTGTAATCCCTAAACCTGCTGATTTCAAACAGGATGAAACTGGCACCCTTTTTTATGTCGGGCTAGATGGCCGAATAGAGTTCGCAGAGTAGAGTTTCATATAGTAATCTCCACAATCACCCTACGAGTCCCTGAAATATCTTGCACATGTAGGTGATCAACGCCTTTGTGGCACCAGTCGGTAACGAGGGCAATGATACACGCGTTCCTCGGTCTTTAAGAAAGGGCAGCACGATAGGGGATGAAACATAGCCAACGCCATTAGCACACAAAGACATACATCAGATATGATATTAATATCGTGATAATGCTGATAGCGAATAGGGTGTCCGTCAACGACAGGGACAACACCATGATCGGGAACAACATCACCAGCAGTGACAAGCTTCCCCACGCCGTTGATCAGCTAATGGCTCTGATATTGACGCTGCAACGCGTAACCTTCAGCTTGATAAACAAGTTTTGTTTCCAAAAGCATTAGTATAAGTTACATATAATGGCCATTATTTCCAGGAATGACCAATCGATTACTGCGTATGAGCCCCCCAAGAGCGCGTTAAATTAATGCCTCACATCTGAAAATTATGATTCATAATCGTCTACACGTGGGATAACTAATCGGGGATTGACTGCACGGCGACAGACCGCCATGGGAATTACCTCCCTTTGTTGTTGACGCTGTCTTGATTTCATAGGTTAAGTGTCCCATTCAAATGCCTCTGTACTTGCTATAGTCATTTAAAAGTGATTTTTATTCTCATAATTTGCCGTAGGACTGTTGATCTCTATGAATTGCCAACGATGGTTATAAACAAGATGAAAGAGGGCATGTTTATTTGTTAGTCCTGCATGCCAAGTTATGATTACAGAAGCACGGCGTGTTGTGTTGACTTGTCAATTCTTCCATCTAACGTTCACTGATCTTCGCCCAAGAAAACAGATTCCTTTGATCTTTTATGGGATAGTAAATATGAATTTGATGTGGAATGTTTGAAGTACACCACATTATACCCAGCAAACACCACACGACAATCCCCTGGGTCTCTCTCAGTTCCATGAGCCAGTGCCTGTCGTTATTACTTGTCTGACATGGATCTGACTCTGGAATGTTCAAAGAATAATTAGTATTGAACTCTGGTTTGTACACATCGAAGCAGTTCTATGTTCATCACGTGACTGTACCAGTCTGGGTGTACGCCTGGCGGCTACATGCTTGAAGGACTAGGTATTTAGAATTTACTTGCTAAATGATCGAAATGATGACTGAACTTCAGAAGCTATATACAATATTTTTTTTATCTTATAGCGTTCCAACTTCATGAAGCTTTCTCGATTTCCAACGAATTTGATCATGTCTCTTAAACCTTCTGATGTCCGAAATACTCGATGTCTGAAAGAACTATCTGAAAACCAAAGAGAACTAACTAATCCGATCTGCAATTCTACTTTGTAGAACAAACGAACGAACGAACGAGATAAACAGACGATTTTTCTCCATTTTCTCGAATTTTCTTGATGTCGGAACAACCTTGTCCCAGAGAAGTCTCTAAATGTCAGAAAGAACTTTATCTTGGCCCGAAAAGATCTTTTAAAAGGCCACTTGAACCCGCTTGACTAATGATTACAGAAAGAACATATTCCTTGTTCGAAGGATTATTTCGACGTTCGAATAAACTTGCTTCGTGTGGAAAGAAATTTAATCGAGAGACTGAACGAACCTTGTCGATGTCTGAGAGAACTTACCTGATGTATAAACATATTTTCTCTCATACTTTTACCATGTCCGAACTAACCTCCTTGAAATAAGCCGATGTCCAGACGAACCTCCTCTAAGTAACTCAGCAAGCGAATTCTTTTTGTCGATGTCTGAAAGAAAGCTATACTTACGAACGTAATTTGTTTGAACTAGCGAAAGAAATTTTTATAATTTTTTTTCTTGATAACAGAAAAAAAAATATTCGATGTCGGAAAGAACGAACCTTTTCAATGTTCAAATAAACATTCTCGATTCTTAACGAATGGAAGAACTGTTCGTTCTCCGAGCGACTGTGTCGAACAAACTTTCATAAAAAACTGACAGATCTTAATCAATGACCTAACGACATTTATCAATTTCTCGATGTCTAAAACGACGAACTCAATTAAGAAGCAAACATATGACCCACGAAAGCAATTGGAGTCGAGAAGAGGACGAATGTATGGTTATTGAGAGTGGAAAGAAGGCGGACTATAAATCCTTCATTCAACAAATGGACCGCCTCCGTGGTCTTGTGGTAGAGCGTCCGCCCGGAGAGCGGAAGGTCCAGGGTTCGATCCCGGGCCGCGTCATACAAAAAGACGTTAAAAGATTGTACTTGTTGTTGCCCTGTCTGGCGCTCGGCATTAAGGGGCTAAAACAAGTACTGGTCGGCTCGGAGTCAGTATACTGTGTCTGAGTGGGGTATTCATGTTAAACTGCGGCATGGTATCTCAGTGAGCTAGCACTATAAATCGGCATCAGTCCGGACTAGTACAAGCAGCCACACACACACATACACGTGCATGCACGTCGCTATATAAGTGCAATAATCTTGGACGCGACGTTAAACCCAATTTCACCTCACCTCACATTCAACAAATGATTTTCGTCTTTACGTGAACACCCTGTTTAAGTTCATATCAACAAGAAGTATCTGTCAAAAGCAGAGTCGATTTTACGATTCCGACTGTTCATGAGCATGTGTTTATGAATCACCATCACAAAGTGATTGTTCGCGAACAGGTGAGCGTATCCTGGCCCACCCGTCTCAAACACATACAAATGCTGATGATAAAGTCGGAAGCTTTCAGCAGAGATATCTTAGATTATGGAAAAGGTTTTGTTGCTGATCTTTGTACCAGCAGCTGGGGCAATTTTTTACCACCATGCAAATTTGCAAAAAGAATGTGTATTACATTTCAATGGAAATATCTTTAACATTTAACCAGGAAGTATTCTGATCTCAATTTGATTTTGGGATTTTGTATTACAGAAATGTATGCAGAAATATTTGCACTATTTGCAATATAAGACATCGGGCGCGTTCTCCAGGGAACAGGGTATTGCTGTGACAGTGAGGAGGTGGTGCTGATGAACCAGCCGTGATTGATGGCGCCGCCATATTTCTTAAATCTACGTTGTTGCAGCAGGGAAGATGACACCGGCAAATGCCACATCCAGTGACGGGGCAGAAGAGCACAGATGATATATCATGCAACCTAGCTCCATCGAAAGGTCAGAACAGTTGACGTTGATGAAAAGGGATTTAGTTCTAGAAAGTTTCTTTTGCATTTGGATCAAAGTTAGAATCTTTTACGTGGGGAGGTTAAACTAAGTCAAGTAATACGTCAGCATTAATTATGCTTCAAACTGTCTGCCACAAGAAAACAACACATTGCTGCAATGTTTATTTTACCAGTAAAATATTTAGGCTCATTGTTTTAAATGGGGTGGGTGGGGTCGACTGGTGGTTAAATCGTTCGGGCGTCACGCCGAAGACCCGGGTTCGATTCCCCACATGGATACAATATGTGAAACCCATTTCTGGTGTCACCTGCCGCGATGTTGCTGGTATATTGCTAAAAAAGGCGTAAAACCATACTCACTCACTCACTCACTCATACTTTTTTTATAAAAGTAATTTCTGTCTTTTTGCAGCTGCAGCTTTAAAAAATATCTCGTTCGCTCTATACAGAAATACCGCCATGCCCAGAATATCAAACGGTCGCAACACATTAACAGAGCGGTTCTACAGCTGGAGCTTCGTGGTTTTGTTGTGGAACACACACTTTAACATAGAGATACAATAAAATAATACTTGCTGGGGATTCACCTGAATATTTCGTCACATTACGATTAGCTTTCGCTAGGTGTGGACATTTCAGCTTGGATTACAGGTATCAGTGACTGAAGAAAAACGCGATCGCCCTGTGGGGATGACATGTGCGTGTAACTGTGACACTGTTACTGGCTGTAGTCAGTCACATCATGGCCACCTCATTGTGTCTGAAGCAGATGGTGGTGGGGTGAAATGCGGTATAACGTCGCGTCCAAGATTATTGCACATAGCGGATTGCATGCACGTGTGTGTGTGTGGCTGCTTGTATTTGTTTAACATGACTACCCCACTGAGACACAGTATACTGACTCCGGGCAGACCAGTCCTTGTTTTTGCCCCTCAAAGATGAACGCCAGGCAGGGTAACAGCAATTAACTTACGTACCATAGTTTAACGTCTTTGGTATGACGCGCCCGGGGATCGAACCCCGACCTTTCACTCTCCGGGCAGACGCTGTACCACCAGACCACGGAGGCGGTCCTGAAGTAGATATCAAAGCAGGTTCATAGTGTGTGCTTGTGGCGTACACGGGGTACATGGGTTACAGTCTATAATCGGACAACGTGTATACTGACTGATTCACCCATATACACGAATACATACTCCAGCAAAAAAACAAACAACAACGCTAAATGAAAGAAATCATTAATACATGCAAGCATTGTACACTTAGCGATCAAGGGATCAGGAATATAATGGAACTGGTGGACAAACATCTCGCCATAACAGTCGCTCAAACGAAGATCACAAAAGTGCAAATTCGCCCAAACGCATCCACGTGAAAACCACGTGAACATTGCACGTGCGCTATCAGCACGTGAAACATGGCAAGGCCGATAATGCAGAGTTATCATGTACCCGTCTCCTTCACATGTGCGATAACACAACAGCAAACACGCGAAGTGAAGCAGAAAAAAACCCGACGGATTTTGGTCGCTTCGAAATCTGTGTCCGGGTCGGCCCTAGTCAGGGCGTTTCGTGTATCCCAAACTGGCATAACGAGCCTCTAGAATCGGGTCCAACTCCAACGTCAACATGTAGCTTTCCCAGATCCGGTTACCACGTGTGTCCATCACAGCCCAGGACCTCTACACACGTGTTCGTCACCTACGGCAAAGAACCGCCATGGCAAAGTCTGCAGCATCCGCCAGACCAGGTTTGCTATAGAATATCAACCAAGTCAGTGGGGAACAGCCTACGTGAGGCAGCTCTTCGAACCAGACGGCCTGTTCCAGTGTTATTTGGCGGTCAGTAGTCATGGACATTTCCAAAGAGTATGACCTCACCTGCGACAGAGTGTGTGGTTCAAGGAGTAGCGTTTGTTTTGTTTCGTAGTGCAAATGGAAGATGTCGAGCATACAGAAGTTGACGTGAAGTGTTTGAGCCCAGCATATGGGACGGCAATTCCTTCGGCGGAGGTAGTGTGATGGTGTGGAAGGCAGTCTCATACAATGGCAAGACCAGCCTAGTTCGCGCGCAGAGCAACGTAACTGCACAAACCTTACCCATACACAATTCCATTAAAATGCATTCAAGAATGAACTCTTTGAAGGTACAAGCGATATTATTGATGTGAATGACTTTGTCAATATGTAGTCAAATGATGATGATGTTATGTCGTCCTTTATGCTTGAAGGATATATTGATCATCTTCAATATGTGGAAGGAATGCATGGTATTCCTCTCCAAATATCTCTACAAATGGGGATATCTCTTCTCACCACACTCTGTATCGTAACTACTGCGCATGCACATCTGTTTCTGAGTTGGTATTCCTGGTGTTGACGGCCCTAAAGTTGTAATCTTCAGAATTGGAGGAAATAAAAACAAACAACCAACTTGGGCAGGAGATGTCAGTCTGCTGACTCACGTTGAACATCAGATGACCTTGACCTTTGCTTTTCGGCATGCCACGTCTGTATCTAGTGTCAACAGTGGTAGCGTGCGTCATGTGTGAGCGGTGCGTTCCGTCGTTGACTCAGCAAATGAATCCAGCACATGTCACCCAAAAATGCATTTGCGTTTCACTTTTGGGGAGGAGTGTTCTGTGTATTCCATTAGGTTTAGGTTAACCCGTCCACAGCAGTGAATCTCGCATCACAATGTAGTCCCCTTAATGGTACTGCACAGTCCCTGACATCAACAATACCGCGCAGTAGATGGGTCTCCCCCTCTCCTCCCCACTCAGACCCATTCGCCCGACTGACAGGGTGACTACACGCCGACAGTTGGTAATCAAACATATCTACTGGACACCTGATGGCACCCATTGTGTACGTGGCCGAGTCAACCTGATGGAGCCAAACTTCCAAATTAATCTACTCGGGACAGCCCTCGGCTACCCGGGCAATGAAACAGACAGATGGTAATGTGTTCTCAACAAAGTGTATGAGATATTTGTGAAGCGCAACGGTTTCATGATAAGTGGAAGATATGTTTACTTTGATTTTCCAGCGATGACCTTGACCTTCAGACCGAGTGTTTGCATACATCCAGTTCTATTACCGTATTTCTTCTGCAGAAGGTTGAACTTCGTACTATACGAGGAGGGAAATTATCCACGCAAATCACAAAGTTGTCTGTAACAATGCATGGCAGGGCTCCTAATCTCAACCGTAAAAGGCGGCTAACGGGATCGGGTGGTCAGGCTCGCTGACTTGGTTGATGCATGTCATCGATCCCAATTGCGTGGATCGATGCTCATGATATTAATCACTGGATTGTCTGGTCCAGACTCGATTATTTACAGACCGCCGTCATATAGCTGTAATGTTGCTGAGTGCGGCGTTAAACAACAAACCAACCAACCAATCATAATCTCAACACGACCACCTCGCTGTTATTGAAGAAATATTATTCTTATGTCTTAATTGGGACATACTGTTCTAGCTAAAGGTTCTTCCCTTGTAAATATATTTTTCGCAAAAAAAAAACACAATATAATATGATTACGTGTTCTTCATATAATGCGAGAACATAATAATATTTGAACCTACTATGTAAGGTATGATCACGTGGGTATGACTTATACTACACAGCTATGGGTGACGTTATGACATGAACTAAAGACTCGAAAAAACATTCTGTGTCTCTACCCTGAAAATGTTCACACTTTCTTTGAATAAGCAGAATTGGCAGGGTAAACATGGTAAATTGAATACCATAGCACCATGACAACTGAACATCAATGGTGACCTGCCATATTTAATTGAAGAAGGTTAAATTCTGATTGGTTAGTGTTATATGGCATTGTTTTTAATTGTCAAACAATGATTGTATCTGGATTACATTGTTTCTGTTGAGCTTCGGAAGAAGCTCATTGCATTGTATTTGGACAGTGATTAAGTGCCAGGAATGTAGTGTTGTTTAATGTAAGCAGTTTTGAGGAAGCTACTATATTTAGATGCTAGTGTGATGTGTAAACTTCCGGAATACCGTGGACTGTGATAGATCGCTACAGAAACATGTTGAAAATTATGTGATGTGATGCCACTGAGTAGAAATTGCCAGAAGCTAGGTAGACTGTATATGAGGGGACATCTGATATCTCTCTCACAAATTTCATTACATCAAGACCAGCTTTCTTGTGAAGATCACTCATCACCCCTGATTCCCTGCCTAGGCCCATCTCGGAAGCTTGACCACTGTCGTCGCTGGGTGAATATACTATAGTATTTGATACTCACCACTGCCATCCTATTGTATACTCTCACTGAATAGCATACTGCCACTTTATTGTGTACTGCCACTGACTATTATACTACCACTTTATTGTGTACTGCCATTGAATATTATACTACCACTTTATTGTGTACTGCCATTGAATATCATACTACCACTTTATTGTGTACTGCCATTGAATATTATACTACCACTTTATTGTGTACTGCCACTGACTATTATACTGCCACTTTATTGTGTACTGCCACTGACTATTATACTACCACTTTATTGTGTACTGCCATTGAATATTATACTACCACTTTATTGTGTACTGCCATTGAATATTATACTACCTCTTTATTGTGTACTGCCACTGACTATTATACTACCACTTTATTGTGTACTGCCATTGAATATTATACTACCACTTTATTGTGTACTGCCACTGACTATTATACTACCTCTTTATTGTGTACTGCCACTGACTATTATACTACCTCTTTATTGTGTACTGCCATTGAATATTATACTACCACTTTATTGTGTACTGCCACTGACTATTATACTACCTCTTTATTGTGTACTGCCATTGAATATTATACTACCACTTTCTTGTGTACTCTCATTGAATATTATACTACCACTTTATTGTGTTCTGCCATTGAATATTATACTGCCACTTTATTGTGTACTGCCACTGACTATTATACTACCACTTTATTGTGTACTCTCATTGAATATTATACTACCACTTTATTGTGTTCTGCCATTGAATATTATACTGCCACTTTATTGTGTAATGCCATTGACTATTATACTACCTCTTTATTGTGTACTGCCATTGGATATTATACTACCACTTTATTGTGTACTGCCACTGACTATTATACTACCTCTTTATAGTGTACTGCCATTGAATATTATACTACCACTTTCTTGTGTACTCTCATTGAATATTATACTACCACTTTATTGTGTTCTGCCATTGAATATTATACTGCCACTTTATTGTGTACTGCCACTGACTATTATACTACCACTTTATTGTGTACTCTCATTGAATATTATACTACCACTTTATTGTGTTCTGCCATTGAATATTATACTGCCACTTTATTGTGTACTGCCATTGACTATTATACTACCACTTTATTCTGTACTGCCATTGAATATTATACTACCACTTTATTCTGTACTGCCATTGAATATCATACTACCACTTTATTGTGTTCTGCTATTGAATATTATACTGCCACTTTATTGTGTACTGCCATTGACTATTATACTACCACTTTATTGTGTACTGCCATTGAATATTATACTTCCACTTTATTGTGTACTGCCATTGACTATTATACTACCACTTTATTGTGTACTGCCATTGAATATTATACTACCACTTTATTGTGTACTGCCATTGAATATTATACTACCACTTTATTGTGTACTGCCATTGAATATCATACTACCACTTTATTGTGTACTGCCATTGAATATTATACTACCACTTTATTGTGTACTGCCATTGAATATTATACTACCACTTTATTGTGTTCTGCCATTGAATATTATACTACCACTTTATTGTGTACTGCCATTGAATATTATACTACCACTTTATTGTGTTCTGCCATTGAATATTATACTGCCACTTTATTGTGTATTGCCATTGACTATTATACTACCACTTTATTGTGTACTGCCATTGACTATTATACTACCACTTTATTGTGTACTGCCATTGACTATTATACTACCAATTAATTGTGTATTGCCACTGACTATTATACTACCACTTTATTGTGTACTGCCATTGAATATTATACTGCCACTTTCTTGTGTATTGCCATTGACTATTATACTACCACTTTATTGTGTATTGCCACTGACTATTATACTACCACTTTATTGTGTACTGCCATTGAATATTATACTGCCACTTTATTGTGTACTGCCATTGAATATTATACTGCCACTTTAGTGTGTATTGCCATTGACTATTATACTACCAATTAATTGTGTATTGCCACTGACTATTATACTACCACTTTATTGTGTACTGCCATTGAATATCATACTACCACTTTATTGTGTACTGCCATTGAATATTATACTACCACTTTATTGTGTACTGCCATTGACTATTATACTACCACTTTATTGTGTATTGCCACTGACTATTATACTACCACTTTATTGTGTACTGCCATTGAATATCATACAACCACTTTATTGTGTACTGCCATTGAATATTATACTACCACTTTATTGTGTACTGCCATTGACTATTATACTACCACTTTATTGTGTATTGCCACTGACTATTATACTACCACTTTATTGTGTACTGCCATTGAATATTATACTGCCACTTTATTGTGTACTGCCATTGAATATTATACTGCCACTTTATTGTGTACTGCCATTGAATATTGAATATTATACTACCACTTTATTGTGTATTGCCACTGACTATTATACTACCACTTTCTTGTGTACTGCCATTGAATATTATACTGCCACTTTATTGTGTACTGCCATTGAATATTATATTGCCACTTTATTGTGTACTGCCATTGAATATTATATTGCCACTTTATTGTGTACTGCCATTGAATATTATTCTATCACTTTATTCTGTACTGCCATTGAATATTATTCTACCACTTTATTGTGTACTGCCATTGAATATTATATTACCACTTTATTGTGTACTGCCATTGAATATTATATTACCACTTTATTGTGTACTGCCATTGAATATTATTCTACCACTTTATTCTATACTGCCATTGTAATTGCTGTGCAGTAATTTGTATAGATTTGTAGATATAGTGAATTTGTAATACAATCGTTGGTTGTATACCATTTGTTGGTTGTTTGATGGTTTCACACTAAGTTCTTTTACGTACAGATTTCTGAGTTAACATACTGTTTCAATTTGGAAATAGACACGTAACATTAGAAAAAATGTTTATTACTGTAACCTCTATTCAATATTAAGCCTTTTCACACAAAAAAACAGTGCGTGTGAACACATCGATAGAATACATCTAACGCGCTCGGTTCCAAATTAAAATAAGAGGTATATATCTACTCTACAGTGGGACTACATCAAATTTCAAAACACAGCTATATTTCCTAAATGAGTCATGTTAGCTCGCCACGTTTCATATTTGTTTTTCGCAAACAAAACATGAAAATAGCTTTTCGTGATAAAATTATTGAATTTACTGGAATAATTTTTTTTATTTCTCTCAATATATTTCAGTTCAATGACCTATCATTTATTTTTAAAAAGAACATTTTGTTTAAAAATAACTAGCTGGCCATTTTGCCGGCATTCTTTGAAGTCGGCAAAAGATATAAAATCTCTTTGATATCTGCAAAAGAAGTAACGTCATCGTGTAGACTAACGGTTGCCTGGACTGTACAGTGTCATGCATCAGATTCAAATTTTAGAATGAAACAACTCCGACGCTGTTTCACAGATGCTATTTTCATAACAGCATCTCGTCTTTCTTAAGATAATGCCAGAAACTTTGTAATGGGTGTTTTTTTCTGTTTGTAATGGCATAGGTTAAAAATTTGCGTCGGATGGTCGGTCATTTGGTAAATTGGAAACAAAGAGAAAGTTGAGTTTGAGAAGGGTTTTTTAGGAGCAACACGTGACGTTGCATCAGAACGGAGAAACACCAGTATACAAAATGGCGGCTTTCCGCGATTGCTTGCACAGGCTTTCTATACATAATCCACCTCCTTTCGACAGAATGAGATACAACAAAAGTCAATGTGAGAATTGCAGCTCATCGTTGTCTTTTCGGTAGCCACACTGCACCAACAATCGAGTGAAATTTGTTCAATAAAAGTTTTGTTAAACTGACATATAATTACGTTTAAAGCGCTCTCTTTAAATAAACTAGTTTGTTTTCTTTGAACCCTTAAATGCGATTCAATTACGTTCTCTACAGTGTGAGACCGCTTCTATGGTCTAGCGGTAGAGCGTGCACCCGGTGAGCGGAAGGTCGGGG
Organism: Haliotis rufescens; assembly: GCF_023055435.1. Classification (NCBI taxonomy): domain Eukaryota; kingdom Metazoa; phylum Mollusca; class Gastropoda; order Lepetellida; family Haliotidae; genus Haliotis; species Haliotis rufescens. Next base: position 1,983,087 of record NW_025964112.1, read on the forward strand.
GTTCGATCCCCGGCCCCATCATACCAAAAGACGTTAAAAGATGGTTCTTGTTGTTACCCAGTCTGGCGCTCGACGTTAAGGGACTAAAACAAGGACTGGTCGGCTCGGAGTCAGTATACTGTGTCTGAGTGTGGCTATATAAGTGCAATAATCTTGGACTCGACGTTAAACCCAATTTCACCTCACCTCACTCACTCATAGTGCGAAGACATTTTGTAAATCAATTTTCACGGACAATTGTTTTAAAACAATTTAAACAAACAAGTTACAAATATTTTGTATCTTTTGTGAATGTTCAGCCAACAATTAATGTTAACCTAAACTGACAAGTAGTTATAATGTTATTTAGTATAAACATATATTTACTGATTGCTAGTCATTTGTTGAAGAGCTGATGCAATCACGCGTAGATCTGACCTCACTCTCTTGTGATTGGCCTTCATTGGTGAGCGGCGAGTGTCACAACATGTCGGCTTCTCAAACAATGCTTGTCGTTTGAAGTGTGTTCAAATATTCATTTCCTTTCAACGTCAATTTAGAAAATTCTGTCTTTTTCGACACATATGTGCTTGAAGTTGTTTTCAGGTCCAAAATCACAAGTGTCAATAAAAAACACAAGACTCATCAAATGATGTCATATCCCCCAGGCCCACCCCATCCACAGCAGAACTGGTTCACATGGAGTAACTATAGCAAGCTATCCGAGCCCATGTAACAAACAGGCATGAATTTAACATTAAGCTGGTCTGGAAAAGATAACTGCTGCACCATCTCTCGACAATTTAAACTTTTGTTTTTGTATATGGAATAAAGGTATCGTTAGGAACGACGCTTATCCCTTTATAAACGAGTATTTATTTTCAACAGTTTTTAAATTCGGTTCCGGAATTGAATATCTCAATACAAATTTGAATTAGAGGCACAGAAAATGCTATAAAAGCCATTTTAGCCGAACATATATGTATGCACGTCAGAAGTACACAATTTGGAAGTAGTCCGGATTTCAATAATCAGAACCTGTACGCCGTACTCCTGGTTGTATCCCCTAACAGGGCCCTTATCCTACCCCGCCCTCCTGGTTGTATCCCCTAAGAGGGCCCTTATCCTACCCCGTCCTCCTGGTTGTATCCCCTAACAGGGCCCTTATCCTACCCCGTCCTCCTGGTTGTATCCCCTAACAGGGCCCTTATCCTACCCCGTCCTCTTGGTTGTATCTCCTAACGGGGCCCTTATCCTACCCCGTCCTCCTGGTTGTATCCCCTAACGGGGTCCTTATCCTACCCCGTCCTCCTGGTTGTATCTTCTAACAGGGCCCTTATCCTACCCCGTCCTCCTGGTTGTATCTTCTAACAGGCCCCTTATCCTACCCCGTCCTCCTGGTTGTATCCCCTAACAGGGCCCTTATCCTACCCCGTCCTCCTGGTTGTATCTCCTAACAGGGCCCTTATCCTACCCCGTCCTCCTGGTTGTATCCCCTAACAGGGCCCTTATCCTACCCCGTCCTCCTGGTTGTATCCCCTAACAGGGCTCTTATCCTACCCCGTCCTCCTGGTTGTATCTCCTAACAGGGCTCTTATCCTACCCCGTCCTCCTGGTTGTATCTCCTAACAGGGCCCTTATCCTACCCCGTCCTCCTGGTTGTATCCCCTAACAGGGCTCTTATCCTACCCCGTCCTCCTGGTTGTATCTCCTAACAGGGCTCTTATCCTACCCCGTCCTCCTGGTTGTATCCCCTAACGGGGTCCTTATCCTACCCCGTCCTCCTGGTTGTATCTCCCAACAGGGCTCTTATCCTACCCCGTCCTCCTGGTTGTATCCCCTAACGGGGTCCTTATCCTACCCCGTCCTCCTGGTTGTATCTCCCAACAGGGCCCTTATCCTACCCCGTCCTCCTGGTTGTATCTCCTAACAGGGCCCTTATCCTACCCCGTCCTCCTGGTTGTATCTCCCAACAGGGCCCTTATCCTACCCCGTCCTCCTGGTTGTATCCCCTAACAGGGCCCTTATCCTACCCCGTCCTCCTGGTTGTATCCCCTAACGGGGTCCTTATCCTACCCCGTCCTCCTGGTTGTATCTCCTAACAGGGCCCTTATCCTACCCCGTCCTCCTGGTTGTATCTCCTAACAGGGCTCTTATCCTACCCCGTCCTCCTGGTTGTATCTCCTAACAGGGCCCTTATCCTACCCCGTCCTCCTGGTTGTATCCCCTAACGGGGTCCTTATCCTACCCCGTCCTCCTGGTTGTATCTCCTAACAGGGCTCTTATCCTACCCCGTCCTCCTGGTTGTATCCCCTAACGGGGTCCTTATCCTACCCCGTCCTCCTGGTTGTATCTCCTAACAGGGCCCTTATCCTACCCCGTCCTGCTGGTTGTATCCCCTAAATATGAGAAATCCAGATTGTTCCATCAACATAAATTGTACCGATACATATTTTTTAACTTGGCTTGATTACCAATTGAAGTTGATTCCTTTTTATCTTTTGTTATTTTATCTGTTCTCATATCTGATCAAGACATTTTCAAACTATTCAGGATAAATGTATTAGTAGCTTCCTTTTGATATACAATTACCTATCATCATACAGGATTAGGTGAGGGTGTTCAAGAAGTTAGTGGTTGTATCAATTCTTATATTTCTTTACTTTCATGCATCATTTATATTTATCAATTTTTAGTTTCCTTTTACATTACTGTCACATTGTACCTATATGCCGACGAGGTTATGATAAAACAATCTATTTCTGAAATACGTATCTCGAAATGCACCTTTCGATTTACTTCCGGGATCCTGACAACAAAATGCTAATTCCAGTGTATTACAGGCATATTTTAGTTGGAACTCATGATTAAATCTGAAATAAATACAGAGGATACCATTTTTTGTTTGTTTGAAATGTCCATCAGTGAAATGCACAACATGCTGTCTGCTCCCTATGAGCTGATGCGACTCACACTACATGGAGCTATGCTCTCCGAGCATCGTTTTCGATCCAAGATGGCGAAAGTGTGGAAAAGGTCAATACTATCTAACTAAACTTAGCGGCAAAAGAAAGTTTGTTATTTTCCTAAAAACAGCGATAACTAGTGGAAAGTGCATGTTGAGAATATGACTGCCCAGGAACAGGTACCAAAAAACACCTCACCCCAACGCGCCACCTTTGACGGCGCTCGTGCGGTGACAAAAAATTGGTGAAACAGGTTTCCCGCCTATGGCATAAACTGCACGTACATGTTAGCTGTATAAATGGGTTCGTCTGCAGGGTATAACCACACGTGATGAAAGCACACAAAAGAAATGCCACGACTGTCACAGGAGCAGAGAGAGAGAGCCATCGGTATGGCCGAAATTGGGGCAACACAGGTCCAAATTGCCAGAAGGTTTGGTTGTACACCATTGACAGTAGCCAGGCTGATTCAATGGTACAGGCAGACAGGGAGGACACAGGACAGGCCTAGAACCGGACGACCCGGAGTGACAACACCACTGGAAAACGGTCATATACGGCTCATTCACCTGCGAAACAGATTCGTAACGGCGACAGCGACGGCAGCAACAGCGTTGGGACATCCAATTAGCCAACGTACAGTACTACGACGACTTTGTGCTGCTGGAATCCGAGCGTATCGTCCTTTCCGAGGAATGGTACTGACTGCTCAACATAGACGCCTGAGACTGCGATGGGCGAGGCAGGTTCGTCGCTGGCAAGTGAGAAATTGGCGTCGAGTGCTGTTTACTGATGAAAGTTCGATTTAACTTCATTTTAAATGACGACAGAGAACGAGCTTATCGACGCAGAGGGGAACGTTTGGCCCCGGCGTGTATTCGAGAGGTCAATCCATTCGGCGGGGGAGGTGTCATGGTGTGGGGCGGTATTTGTGGAGATCAGATAACTGATTTGGTGATTATACAGGGAAACCTGAACGCTGTGCAGTACAGAGCCCAAGTGTTGCAGCCAGTTGTGTATCCGTTCTCACAAAAGCAACAGAAGGGGACATTGTTTCAACACGACAATGCCAGGCCCCATACTGCAAGACTGACTCAGAACTTTCTAAACCAGCAGAACGTTGACGTTTTGCCCCGGCCTGCCGACTCACCCGATATGAATCCTATTGAACATCTGTGGGACCATCTTGACAGACATATGAGAGCACGCCATCAGCCTCCCGTCAACAGACAAGAATTGCAGCAGGCCCTGAGAGACGAGTGGCAACGGATTCCAGTCCACGTCATCAGAAGACTGACGCCATCGATGAGGCGGCGTATCACAGCATGCATTGAGGCAGCTGGGGGTCATACACGCTATTGAAGGCAACTGTGTCGACAACGAACTTGTAGTGTGTCTGACAAGTTTTTGGTGATATTTTGAAAATGAAATTTCTTACCCCACCATTGTTTACCTAGAGCTTACATTACCTGTGTTGCACAATTTCATTCAGACTGTGGTTGATCAATCATGTGTTACCCCTCCCCTGATTATATTATAATTCACAACAAATCCTCTTCTTGTTATTTTTTTACCGATCATGGAACTCGACCTATACTGTCTTTTGCCGCCAAGTTTATATATATAAATGTTCTTGTTCTTGAATAGAATTCACGGCTGAGAGTAGAAACTACAAATAACCCAAATCAGCTGTTTGCACTGGAAGTACAAAAATAGCTACGTTAATGGTAGACCACAATATTCACTTTGTGTAACATAGCTTTAATAACTATAATAAACCGGCTTGTCGATACCGGAATCTGCTGGGTGTCAATTTCATGCTGAAATAAACGATTATTTGTCGGTAGCTATTACAACAAATGCCCCGACCGACAAACATCAATTTATAACGCTCATCAACTGTGATCTATATCTTGCGGCTGAAGTTATAACGTGTGCAGATTTCCTCAGGAGTGTCAAGGGACTGTGGCAGAAAGATATCACTGCATTTATGAGATTACCAGTAATGCACTAGTCACGATTTTACAGAATATGTTTTAAGTAATATTTTATGAGTTCTTTCAAATGTTATTCGGTCAGTTAGAAACTAGCCCGAAACTGAATCTTCTCGTGCGCGAAAAATAGCGTCTCAGCATACACGAATTAATAATCCAGTTAATGTTTCCGTTCAAACAGAAAGTAGAATTAGGAATGATGTATTACACACGAATTCATGTTTCGCAATAGTCATAGTCAAGGCACGTGGGTGGCCGGTTTCCTTATGACTGGGTTTCTGAAAGAGAAAATTCTTATATGAGCTCTGTAGTCGTGCAAATTGAACTACTGTAATTCATTTATACTGAACCAAATTAAAAACTTCACAATCCTAAAATTTTAACATTTTGACCAGTTATCATTGTGGACCCTTATTGTGTATTTAAACAGTAATGGCCACGTATTGTCTTCAGATAACACCCGTTTTTGTGCAGGTGAATCGATCAAAATCATGTGCACACAACTATAGTGGCAAAAGTGTTTTTTCACGGCAACTGGTCACGTGGCCATAATACCGCACGTGTTTTCAGGCATACTTGTAAGCAGTCATTAACAAAAAAAGAAAAACATAAGAAAACAAAAGTCTTTACGGCCATTTGTCATGCCACGCCTTTCAAATGTGCAACGTGAACGTGCCATCGGCATGTTGCAGACGGGAACGTCCGTAGCTGAAGTCGCAAGGAAGATGGGTTGTAGTCGACGGACTGTTTATGATTTACAGACGTGTCTACAGCAAACGGGTACCACCGCTAATCGCCCTCGGCCAGGTCGACCACGTGTGACGTCACATGCAGAGGATCGTCAGATTGTCTTACGTCACCTCCGTAACCGACTTTTAACGGCTACATCAACAAGAAATGGACTGTTTAGGGGTAGACTGAGTGCGCAAACTGTTCGAAACCGTCTGAGAACTGCTCACCTTCAAGCACGACGGCCATATTCATATATGCGGGCCGATTCTGACTCAGTTACACAGACGTCAACGTCAATTGTGGGCACAGCGACACTTACGATGGACTCAGAGGAATTGGAATCAAGTCGTCTTCAGTGATGAATCCCGATTTAATCTTCGATTTGCTGATGGTAGGGCGAGGGTGTGGAGACGCCGCCATGAACGTTACGTCCAGTGTTGTGTACAGGAAGTTGACAGATTTCGAGGCGGAAGTATCATGGTGTGGGGTGCTTTCTGTGGCAATGCACGTTCCAGGCTTCTTGTCATCCGTGGCAACCTTAACGCTGCTGCTTACCGCGACCAGGTACTGGCACCAGAACTTCTGCCTTTTATGGCAGCACATGGACCCGGTTTGATCTTCCAACACGACAATGCCAGACCCCACACAGCAATTTTAACAAGGAATTTCCTTCAGAATGCGGGAGTCAACGTCATGGACTGGCCGCCAAGGTCTCCCGACCTCAATCCCATCGAACACGTCACGGATGCTCTTGGCAGAAGTCTGCGCACTCTCCAGAACCAACCACAGAATTTGCAAGATCTTGGCACCATTTTGCAGCAACAATGGCTTCGTCTTCCCAATCATGTGTTCACAAGCATCACAAGGTCCATGCGGAGGCGTTGTGTGGCAGTTGTCAACGCACATGGTGGCCATACACGCTACTGAACTTGTGTGCCATCAGATTCTCGTGCTTGGGACTTATGATTTAAACTGTTGATGTTATTACCGAATACCGTAGGTGCTTGGAACAAATAAAGGTTACCACCGTTAATTAAAATCCTTCTTTGGACATTAATGATTAAAAATTACCTTCTCTGATACATTTGTCCGTTGTATATCATATATGGGATTTCTTTTTACAATGTGAAGTTTTTAATTTGACTCAGTATATATTATTGGTATTTTTTTGTCGTGTAGCTTCATTCCTACTGTCACAGTTAAATAGTATTTTTTAAATTCTCTTCCCAAGTTGCAGATTGAACACACTAGATGAGGTGAGGTGAAACGGGGTTTAACGTCGAGTCACGTGTGTGTGTGGCTGCTTGTACTAGTCCGAACTGATGCCGATTTATAGTGCTAGCCCACTGCGATACCATGCCGCAGTTGAACATGAATACCCTACTCAGAAACAGTATACTGACTCCGAGCCGACCAGTCCTTGTTTAAGCCCCTTAATGCCATGCGCCAGACAGGGTAACAACAAGTACCACCTTTTAACGTCATTTGCTATGACGGGGCCGAGGATCGAAGCCCCGACCTTCCGTTCTCCGGGCGGACGCTCTACCACTAGACCAGGGAGACGGACCACGGATAAATGACGTCAACAATAGCATCGACATTCAAGCTGAGGCGCAGTCACAGTTGCTCTCATGCATAAATTCAGTAAGTACTATGTGTAAATAACTTTGTGTAAATTCATTTGTAGTAATTGCCAGTCACAGAAAATGATTAAACCACTCGTTTAAACATTAGCATGTGCTGTTGTCGCCAGATTTGAACACCAGTCAACAGCAACGAGAGGAACGTTCCAGATTAGGAGTTATCTGCCCTTGTTGTGTACATGAACAGGCCAGGCTTGATCGTCCGAGACGTCTGGGTAGGACAACTTCTAAAGTCTGACTGTACCTATATAGGAGCGACAAAAGGGCGATTTAATGGCGATCTAGACTTGTGTCTTATCTACTTGACCAGTGCGGATTGGATATCTGTTTAGAAACAATTAATTCCTGCCAGCTTTTAAAATTGTTCTGGATTCAAGAAGGGAGGCATACCTCTTTCAATACATTCAACAGTGACACTATCCTGAACATCTATTCTTTTGCTGCCACCTATTCGACCCATTGTGTAGCCCTTTTGATTGTAAATATAAACTTATGTGTTTAAATATAATGTTATGTCGCAATTTACTGATTCACAATTTAGTTCTGCATGCATCGATTTCTGGGTTACCCTCTGTGATGAAACAAATTGGGAATCACCACGTCACAAAAATCATCAACAATTATTATGAACTGTATTTTTTATGCCAATACTAACATCAGCAGACTGACAGAAATAGTTTGTAAAGTTTACTAACTTAGTGAGTGAATTTCACTGTCCACATTACCGTGTTGGTAGACATTACTTACCCGTCAGTCATGTTTTACTTCTTAGACGAGTAGGTGGTCTATTGTAGATTAGTAAAATTTACCGATCAGTTAGTGGAGAGTACTACCCGTATTTCAAAGTACTACTGGTTAGTAACTACTTAGTAAATTGTATCAATTTAATCAGAGATATTCACTAATCTACTTCTCATACTTTACCAACTGCAATTATGTATTTACTAAGCTTGTAGTTTTACTTAACTTTTATAAAGGCTCCTTTCCTAGTATGCATTCCACGTTGACTCCTTCTGAATGCAATTTGCATAAAAACAAGTAAACAACATTATACAGGTGAAAGATAAGATATAATGATTACCAGTGGCATTTAAGTTTAATTACACAATATTACAAAAAGTAACTGACATGCAAATATATAAACACTGGTTAACTTAAATATCCTCCCTTCTTAATTGTGTAAATGTTATAAAGTTCATAATTTTGAAATAAAGACAAAATCAACGACGTTACATAGCCTATACACCTAGAAATAAATCAAGCTCCCCCCCACCCCGACAAAATAAAGAACAGTGATATGCCCGTTTATAAAATTTCATTACACGCATTCATAGCATGGTTGTCGATCTCGAGTATAGTCATGACATTAACTGACTGAGTCGCCCAAACACACAGACATATGAACGTGAAGCATGATACCCCCGAGTTTCAGGAAAGGCACTTTGACATTGATGCAAGTAAGGGTAACTGAAGTGGCAATTATCTGATTGTTTAGTTCGCACATGTAACCATGGTACGCAGGAGACTGTCAGGGTCCCTCCGTTGGTAAATTATTGGCATGCATGCCACAGATATGTTATACAGAGTCATTGGACGTCAACTTGGCTATGGCCATATTGACATCAGCACACTTGTAACAAAGCCCCTACAGACACGTGAAGAAAAGGATCGTCCACCACCAGGGCCACCCAGAAAGACGATAGCTGTACGGGAAGACAGGGCTCTAGCACGTCTTGTGAAGCGATAACCTTTTGCTCTGGTTAAAGCTCTGAAAGAACAATGGGTTTCCAACAGGCATCTGTCCATCAGAACTGCGGGAAACCGGCTAAAATCATTTGGGTTGAAGTCAGGAAGGGTCATCAGACATCCATTGTTAACTGCTCATCATCGGAGACTTCGATTGGCTTAGCGTATGACTTGACGTCATTGGAACCTGAGGACGTGGCGACGGATCTATTGGTCTGATGAAAGCAGATTCTTGCTGCACGTCACAGATGGGCGAATGTGGGTTTGGAGACCTAGAAACAATGCATATATCCCTAGGAACATGGTACCAACGGCCCCGTGTGGTGGAGGCTCCGTCATTGTATGATGAGCAATATCTCATGTTTGTAAACTGGTCATGGTAACGGTTCGAGGCAATCTCTCGTTAAGGGGCCGTCACACCATGACGTTCTGGTCAACGTTCTCTGAACATTTCAATCGTTCAATTTTTGAGCGTTCTAGAATGAGGATGACACATCTGGCGTGTGATTAACGTGTGCCTAACGCATGACTAGCGTGTGTCTAACGCACGAGAAGCGTGTAACAGCGACCAAGGAAGATACTCCTAAAAACCATTAGCGTGTGCTAACGTGCCACTGGCGCGCGACGAACGATTTGTCAACGTTAGACGAGCGTGTTGAGCGTGTGACTAACGTGTGAATAACGACAGAATAGCGTCTTGCTGGCGTGTTATTTTTACGGTCGAACGGCGTGCGCTAGGGGACCGTTAAGCGGTCGTTGACAGGTCGCCAGTGAGTCGTGCAATGCAAAGCAAACGATTAGTAACAACCAAGTAACGCTAGAGTAACGACTGACTAACGATAGCCGAACGCGTGCAACGCTCGGCGAACGTTAGTAAAACGTTCTTCAGCGTTTAAAATTAAACGTTGAAGAACGTTGGTCTCAGTGAGAACTTTTGTGCATGTTCAAAACTTTTTTTCCGGACCAGCGTTCTCCGCCGATTCCCGGCGATCACCGACGTTCACTAGCGTTCACACAACGCTCTTCTGGCGCTATACCAGCGACCATGGGCGACTACCAACGTTTCCTCAAACGTCATAGAACGCTGACCAGAACGTCATGGTGTGACGGCCCCATTACATTCAGGACATCCTCCATCCTGTTGTTGTGCCACATTTTGACAATCATGCCACTCGACCTGTGTTTTTGGACGACAATGCTAGACCCATTCGTTCTCGTGTTGTGACTGCATTTCACGAAAGATATTTAATTCTCCACCATAGTTCCCGCTTGACTCGAATGATACCTTGTTGTTGGACAGATATGGTCGCAAAACCAGATGGTGCTTCATTAATTTCTAGGTGTATAATATCACTCTGACCGATAACCATCTGACTCGTCTCAAAATGGCAAGTGGGACACGGAAATGAACAAACAGGTCTTGGCGGCGAACTGAAATATGATACCCCTTCTCTCAATTGCTGCCGCATGCAATCTACCAGGCAGGATAGTAACTTCGCTGTTACTAATTAATAATTAAATTAGTAGAATTCACAAGGCTTGTTTTCAGTGCAGTTTTAACGTTCAAGCCTTTGAAAGTCATTTAAGAGTGATACACATAAGGAAGAGAATTTATGGATGTCAACTTCCTTATAATGAGGAACACAGCGTTAGAGTATATGCTTACTCCTTCATCAGGTGAATGAATGCTTTGAGGCAGATATATACATACATACATGTATGAACAATAACAGTAATAAGATGACAAAAGGTGGAAACTTAACAAGCCAACAGATAATTGGCGCTGATAGGTGATTAGCAATAGACAATGGAAGCTAACACTTTACAGTAATTAACGCTGATAGATGCCAGGACTTAAATTATAACTGATTGGCAATGGACAATGGGAGGCCGGGGGTAATTAGCACTGATTGGTAAAAGAATAGAAATAGTTTTAACGTTATATATATCACTGATACATTCGCAAACGACAAGAACAAGTTGTCGATACAGGTTTTACATTTATAATTAAATGTACAATGTACAATATATGTATATATATACCCTGTGAATAAATATATATATATTGGCACGTTAAATGTCGATACAGTGACATGCGCAACCGTGTCAAAGAAAGCTGTTTTCCAAACCACAACTAATATGTCAATTACGATGTGTATTCCACCTTGAACGTGCCGTAACGTCGTTACTGGCAACTAATGGCCTGCCTTCCCGTTCTGCCTGTATGTCCAGGAGGCCATTTTCACCTATTTCTGCTACCACATGGCCAATTTATTTATCTGATTTACTCCAATTTGTGTAAACTGGTGAACTTAACTGAATCAGGTTTCAGCCAAGCCCGAAGAATATTTAGTGCGGAGTTATTCTTGTATTAACGGGTCATTGGGTTCTGAACCATATGTTTTTACTGTACTGAATTGATTTGCAAGAATTATGGATTTGAAAATGGCCGTGTTTATTTCTTGGTAACCTTGCAACATTTTTCGATAACTCCGTTTCATCTGTAATAAACACGGGCTAACAGCCAAGATGTGTCAATACCACACTTTGCCTTTCAAAGATCAGACAGCAATCAATAGGGAAGACGTGAAGTAGAACAGCGGCGATAGAGATCCACGAGGAAGCAGCAAGCATGGCGTTTCCATACCTCTGTCAGTCACTGTTGGAATAAGGGGCTGTGTGTAGCTTAATGGTTAAAGCGTTGCCTCGTCACACCCAAGACCTTGGCTCGATTCCCTCATTGCTGCAAGATGTGAAACCCATGCTTGGTGTCGGTCGTCATGGTAAGGGAGAAATATGGCTATAGATAGTTTCAAACTCACCTCACCCACTAGAACGGGGCTGCCTACCGGTTGGTAGTACTTGCTTACCCTTGTTACGAAAACCTGGTGTAATTTCTGATTTTCAGTTTTCCACTGATACAAGTTTCTCCGCAATGTTGCCTTTACGCCTAATGGAATGTGTTTCAGCGGATAATCGAGACTGGTGTTTCTCTGGTGTTGAGGGTTTATATTTGTTTGAATAGTATTTCACGTCACGAGAGGAGAGCGACACACGTGGACGCCGCTTACAGACCCAGGAACAGGCGGGGTGAAATGAGTTGAGTGAATGTTGTTTAACGCTACATCACGACGGTCTATTGAGAGTCGAATCCGGACCAGGCAAACCAGAGGTCGACTGCACCGACACTTTCAGGCCCCTATGACCCACACCTGTTTGTGACATTGTTAAGCACCGGAGTCGTGACACACAGGGTGTAATGTGAGTGATAGAGTTTGATTTTACGCCGCTTTTAGCAATATTCCAGCAACATCACGGGGGGGGGGGGGGGGGGGGGGGGGGGGGGGGGGGGGTAAATGGGGTGTATTGTGGACCTTCCCTGTCGTTGAATCATTACAGGTTAAGATCCGTTGAGACTCTGATCTGTTTTCGATTAAGCATTTCAAAAAGTATCACAAGTTTTTCAAGTGTTCCGACAACAACGTTGGTACCTTTAATATCTGGCACCGTGGAAGTGCAGTTCCTGCTGTCAGTGTTATTGTTGGAACCTGCGTGTAAAGTACCCTGATTATGCACATCCAACCCCAACAGGAACACAGCATCAATATTTCACACCAGAGGGACTCCCGCTTGATCATGGTACGATGTGAAACCATCTCATATTGATAACACTATTAATACTGTCGTCATAAATGCGTGATGAATTACCCCCCTGGGTGATGCAGTCATCTCACCTCGCCCTTTCTCGTGACATCTGGGGGTGGGGCGGGGAGAACGCCCCTGATGTATGCAGAGCACTGGCGCAGGGTTATGCGTGGTGTGGGGGTAGGAGGAAGGAGATGGGAAGGTGGGTAGGAGGCGGAGTATGGTTGGGTGGTGGGTAGGAGGTGGTGTATGGTTGGGTGGTGGGTAGGAGTGGTGTATGTTGGGGTGGTGGGTAGGAGGTGGTGTATGGTGAGAGTGTGCTGGTGAGTAGGAGGTGGTGTATAGTGGAGTGGTGGGTAGGAGGTGGTGTATGGTGAGGTGGTGGGTAGAAGGTGGTGTATGGTGGAGTGGAGGGTAGGAGGTGGTGTATGGTGGGGTGGTGAGTATTAGGTGGTGTATGGTGGAGTGGTGGGTAGGAGGTTGTGTATGGTGGGGTGGTGAGTAGGAGGTGGTGTATGGTGGGGTGGTGGGTAGGAGGTGGTGTATGGTGGGGTGGTGAGTAGGAGGTTGTGTATGGTGGGGTGGTGAGTAGGAGGTGGTGTATGGTGGGGTGGTGGGTAGGAGGTGGTGTATGGTGGGGTGGTGAGTAGGAGGTGGTGTATGGTGGTGTGGTGTTTAGGAGGTGGTGTATGATGGGTTGGTGAGTAGGAGTTTGTGTATGGTGAGGTGGTGTATGGTAGGGTGGTGGGTAGGAGGTGGTGTATGGTGAGGTGGTGGGTAGGAGGTGGTGTATGGTGAGGTGGTGTATGGTAGGGTGGTGAGCAGGAGGTGGTGTGATAGAAGTGGAATATTGTCGACCGCTGCATACAGCAGAGAGCACCGTCTGAAGTCTGTTATCTATTAACTATCTACAGGGAAATTATTTGAGTGTTGGTGTGACATGTCATCACGCAGTTTGCTGGTGATATTTGTTTTGGACGTGACATTTTATTGTACTGATGTTCGCCCTTCTGTAGTGGTGTCATGCATATTTATACAAGAACTAATGTGGTCTATTCCTAATGGTCTTTTCCACCCCAAGGGAAGACATAAACCGCCAAAGTACACGTAATTTATCTCCCTCAGTTCTCGACATCTCCCGCTACTAGGCTTGATGTGGTGTGTGTTGGAATTAGGACAAAACATGAAACCTAGAGCTCGCGTGTCACATTCAGAAATCGTTGTCGAGAATAGAAGCTTAAAATGTTTTTGAAGTTCGAACGTGTCTGACACACTCGTTGCTTCTGGTATTGAGGAGGGTGACTTCTGGTGTTTGAGGATCCGTGACTTCTGGTGTTGAGGAGGCGTGACTTCTAGTCTTGAGGACGGATGACTCCTGTTGTTGAGGAAGAGTGACTTCTGGTGTTTGAGGAGACGTGACTTCTTGTGTTGAGGAGACGTGACTTCTAGTGTTGAGGAGGCGTGACTTCTGGTGTTTGAGGAGGCGTGACTTCTGATTTTGAGGACGAATGCCTTCTTGTGTTGAGGAGGCGTTACTTCTGGTGTTAAGGGGGCGTGACTTCTGGTGTTTGAGGAGGCTGACTTCTGGTGTTGAGGAGGCGTGACTTCTGGTGTTCTGGCCACGCTCTGACAAGCTTTGCGGTACATTGTTTTTCTGGACTTAGACCAGCGTTTCAGTGTCCTTAACCTTGACATGGAAGGACCATTACCTCTTTGGTGAAACCCACAAGCACCAGACGCCTCCGCTCGCGAGTTAAGATTAATCCGTTTCGACGGATGAAACTTGAACCGAGATCTCGCCCTATGAAATTAAAAATAAACTTTGAAAGTATGACAAGTGAATATGGCATATCGGGCCTGTCCAAACGTGGTTGTGGGGGTGTAAGGACGATGTAGATGTCGGCTAATTCTCCTTGCGCCAAAATTTGTTGATAAAAAAACATTTGGTGGGATCCAGATTCATTCACAAAAGTCCTTGAACTATATTACTTCCCAGTGGAGAACTTTAACTTGATAAACTCTCAGTTAAACGTGTATCTCAGCTACATCAGCAATGGTTACCTGACACTGCCCCTTGCACACATCTCTCAGCTACATCAGCAATGGTTACCTGACACTGCCCATTACACGTGTCTCTCAGCTACATCAGCAATGGTTACCTGCCACTGTCCATTACACATGTCTCAGCTACATCAGCAATGGTTACCTGACACTGCCCCTTGCACGTGTCTGTCAGCTACATCAGCAACGGTTACCTGACACTGCCCCTTGCACGTGTCTCTCAGCTGCATCAGCAATGGTTACCTGACACTGCCCCTTGCACGTGTCTCTCAGCTACATCAGCAATGGTTACCTGCCACTGTCCATTACACATGTCTCAGCTACATCAGCACTGGTTACCTGACACTGCCCATTACAAGTGTCTCAGCTACATCAGCAATGGTTACCTGACACTGCCCATTACACGTGTCTCTCAGCTACATCAGCAATGGTTACCTAACATTGCCCATGACGTGTCTCTCAGCTACATCAGCAATGGTTACCTAACATTGCCCATGACGTGTCTCTCAGCTACATCAGCAATGGTTACCTGACACTGCCCATGACGTGTCTCTCAGCTACATCAGCAATGGTTACCTAACATTGCCCATTACACGTGTCTCTCAGCTACATCAGCAATGGTTACCTGACACTGTCCATTACACATGTCTCTCAGCTACATCAGCAATGGTTACCTGACACTGCCCATTCAAACCTACATTATATATTTTGAAATTAACAGGTGTTGGGTGGCGTAAGGTGTGTGGAGGACAACGATGTAATTATCATCGCCCTCAGCGACGTCGACCTGACGCTGCTGATGCTGCTTACTTATATTTATAGCATGTTTCTGCAAGCACAGTGATTCGCAACAAAAGGTCAAACGAATTTGTCACAATTATGTTGCGACTTTACATGCGACATGTCATCTGTTGCGCCGAGATGTCAACAGCGACCAGTTGATTTGTCGGCGGCCTAAGTAGCGGACTTGTGATCACGAAAGCTGAGACTCTAGTCTCAGTCAAACTTAATCCTTTAGAAAGGTCAGCCTAAGAATGAGTTGTCGGAAACAGTATGTCATAACTCTTTAGCCAAGATCATATTCAAATTTGTGACAGCTCCCACAGATAGCCGTGGCATGGATAGGGTTTGAAGAGTCAGAAATCAACGTGGATTATTTGTTTGTAAGTCTGTCTGGTAAGACCATACCTCACCCTTTCCCGAGGACCTGGTGTCATCACTATCTGATGGTGATTCATTGACGCATGCTCATGATTTAGTCCGAATCGTACAATACACTGTTTTTTTGCAGATACTTCTTATAAATATGGAAAGGGTTTTGTCGGTGTTTTATAGAAACTTGCATCACAATCACACTCATGTAATAAGTGAATCTTGCTTCTACCTTGCGGCGAGTTGGGTCTAACGCCACTTTTAATAGTATTTTAATAAGTAAATGACAGACCCGTAAAGGTCCGGGTGGAATAGGTCTTCAGCAACCCATGCTTGCCAGAAAAAGGCGATTATGCTTGTTCTAAGAGGCGACTAACGGGATCGGGTTGTCAGGCTCGCTGATTTGGTTGATGCATGTCATCATATCCCAAATGCGTGGAACGATGCTCATTATGTCAATCACTGGATTGTCTGGCCTAGACTCGATTATTTATCCACTGTGGTGAAACCCACAAAGACGTGTACCCTAATGCTGACGGGTTCTGGAATGATATAAATAAACGATTAGCGAATCCTGACACACCTTAGGGACGTAACTCTGCACAGGAGATGGAGGCGCTTGAGACTTGATCACCGTGCCCCTGCATTAGCAGTTGTGTTTATAGTTAACTAACATTTATAACATAACAGTATCCAAGTTTCATGTCTCAATAACAACAATGTTTAGATATTGTTTCATATAAAAGAGGCGCCATATTGAACATCTTTATGACACGGATGGCACTTCAAAGCACCTGTCACAAATTTAAACTAGAGCCAGTGTGACAACACTGAAACCTCAGTACCACATAAAGCCATGATGTGCCAAAGAAGGACATCTCAAGAGCGTTATCGTTCAGAAAGCCAAATCCTTGCAGTTTGAAGCTGCCTGTGACAAAAAGGTTTCTGACGCTGTTCACGCAGAGAAGAGTCTTTGTAGCTCCGCTTGCACTTCCTGGAGAGACTGGAGAGGAGCGCGGCGCATGCTGGGAGCAAGCTATTTGTCATTAGTCAGTCATGAGATCCCAGTTTTATTGTAAAAAAATCAAATTACAAACGTATTTCGAAAAAGTGTTGGTTTTTCAGTTGAGATAAAGTTCGATGCACTATGGTCTTCCATAACATATAAATTGTTTTACTTTTTAAATAACCAACCACAGAATTGACGTATTATTATGTCATTATCTGGTCATTATATATGAAAAGCAATGTCTTTTTCTTTTGCTTTGAAGATTTCATCCCCTTTACCAATGGGTTTAACCCCATGAACACTAAACAGTTACTGTGGGAAGACTGTCGTAGGTGTGTACAGCTTTCGTGAAATAAAAGCGACAAAACCCGTTCCATATTGATAAGAAATCTCTGCCCAAGGCAGAGTCCACTGTGCAATGCCGACATAAGCATGTGTCAATGAATCACGATCTAACAATAATGCCTGCAGATGTTTGCGAAAAGGTGAGCGTGTCCTGTATCACCGGTGGCACCCGTTGTAAACACATGCAAAGGCAAGTAAATTGTGAAAACACGGGAGCATAATATTATGGTACAACTCAAAAAGGGAATTGCATCGGCGTCACTGAGGCGTCAAATTTGGAAATGTCCTCCGCATGTCTACCATTAAACTTTGGGAAAGCTTTACTGGTGCCTTGCATGTTGCTGCCTTGATAAAACAACTTTTGAACAAGAATCGTATGACGCTCTTTGAAATCTTCGTAGAAAGTGCATTCCAGAAAACTCGTGAAACATGGACAGGAAAGGGTGGAGCTACAATCGCGTGGAGAGTGTTTTGTCACTCTGAACAGATGAAGCAGTCTCACTAGTTCAGGGGGGCGGTCGGGTAGCCTAGTGGTTAAAGCGTTTGCTCGTCACGCCGAAGACCCGGGTTCGATTCCCGACATGGGTACACTGTGTGAAGCCCATTTCTGGTGTCCCCCGTCATGATATTGCTGGAATATTGCTAAAAGCGGCGTAAAACCAAACTCACTCACTCACTCACTAGTTCAGGTAGGTAGATCAGGGGAAGGGAATTGGCCACTCAACCGTTATTGAATTATATCAGATCATCGATCTACCCGAATCTTAAGTTGATTTTCTTGCCTTATTTTGATTTTGTCAATCAGAGCAGAAATTACGATTTTGCATAAAAAACACATCCTGAAAGAGAGCACAGACCATGCCCCTAGGAATGCCTACTTTATGCCTCAATGCCTTTCACTCACAATTTACAATTGATGTTATCAATGAGAAAGGCCAGCATTTGCTTTCATTTTTGACAAGTTGCCCCGAACCTCCGAAGATAGATATGAACTGTATCTATGGTCGCCACGTTTTGTTACAAATGTCGACCCATGAAGATCCGGGATATACCAGGCTCGCTGACTTGGTTAATGCATGTCATCGTATCCCAATTGCGTAGATCGATGCCGATGCTGTCAATCACTGGTCTAGGCTCGATTATTTCAGATCGCCGTCATATAGCTGGAATATTTCTGAGTGCGACGTTAAACAACATACAAACAATTTTTACAAATGTCACATGGATCAAGGAATGAGAATCTGTTGTCTACAGTGGTGTACATAGTTGAAAAATTAAATGTTTTGACATCCACAAACACGGAACCTAAGGGTCGTTAATTATGTTTTGAATATTCAACCAATATTCATCTCAATTGGTCTATTTTTGGAACCAGTCAAATGGCCGGAAGCTAGGGTGCAACTTAAATCAATGAAGTGTCTAAGACACTAATAGGAAGCTCTTCGTCCGCACTCAACCATCCCTATAACAGTCTCCTGTCTCTCATCCCTCCCTTCCCCTCCTCAACCAGGGGGCACAGGTGGCCCAGTCGTCTAAGGCGCCGCGATTCGCTGTGCAGAGTTGCGTCCCTTGGAAACCGCCAGAAACCTGTGGGTTCGAATCCCGTGGGTTCGAATCCCGGTTCGCCCCGATTATGGTTCTAGGTTTGTCAGCACCATACCGGTGCTTGTGGGTTTTCACCGAAGTGGTAAACATCTGAGACCTGCATCATTTCGTGCTTTCCTCCCACATCAAGCTGACACGCCGTGATATAACTGGAATAATGTTAGTAGCGGCGTTAAACCCAACTCACTCACTCACTCCCATCCTCACCAATCGCTGAAACAGCCCAATGTCTCTCATCCACCCCGCCCCTCCCCTGCCCTCCCACCCTCACCCATCCCTATACCAGCCCCCTGTCTTTCAATCGACCCTCGCAGTCCAACCCACCGCTCCCCGTCCACTCCACCCCAAATGGCTGGCGATGTCTTTCCCCTCACATACAGCAGCACTCCCAACATGTCAATATGAATAACACAGTGATACACGTTATTTCTCGCGTGTTTCGCCCAACCAATTACCACCGTCGCGCTGTAAATAGTCTGGCATGACTTGTTAACAACCGCTCATCAAATAATTTGCCTTCCAGATACACGTATGTCGAGATGTCCTTTGACAAACACCCTAACACAACTAACACCTTTCAGCGTCAGGCACGGGAGTTTCGTGAATTACATGCTGTTTTTCCCGCCATCAGATCATGCTTGATCTACACATCGTGAAATTTGTCGTCTGCGAACTCAATAATGAGAGCTGGTATAGACTAGTATTTTGCGAGATACTCCGGAACACTTCGATCGAAATAATTGCTGTAGATTGTCCAGAAAGTAGGGTTTTCATCTTTGTACGTTGGACATTAGCCACGTCTGAGGCTGGTGTAGGGCTAATGTAGGTCATGGTGGGTGAAGAGGTTCCGATTAGCCTCCGAGCCACTTTAATTACATTTATTTCAGAGAAGACGATTTTAGCTCAATAAAGGTCATCTCCATTGATGGAAGCAGCACCCTAGTTTCAGAACATCAGAATGGTTCCAAATCATTTGAGATGAATACTGGTCGAATATTAAAACATAACTATCTTCGGAAACAAAATGGCGACCTAAAAGATAGGGTTATGAGAAAAACACGTTTTGTATTTGAAAGGTTTTCTATGGGTAAAGCTGCAGTTTCTTCCTTTTATCACAGCGGTGACTCCACTGCCTGAACACCTTTCTCTGCTTCGATTGCTGTCCACGAAGGTATAAACGGGTCTCACTGCACTTCATGGTGGCAGAGGGGGCACGGGTGGCCCAGTCGTCTAAGGCGCCGCGATTCGCTGTGCAGAGTTGCGTCCCTTGGGCACGCCAGAAACCTATGATTGTGGGTTCGAATCCCGGTTCGCCCCGATTATGTTTCTAGGTTTGTCAGCACCATACCCGTGCTCGTGGGTTTCACCGAAGTGGTAAACGTCTGAGACCTGCATCACTTCGGGCTTTCCTCCCACATTAAGCTGACACGCCGCGATATGACTGGAAAACCGTTAAAAGTGGCGTTAAACCCAACTCACTCACTCACTCATGGTGGCAGAACTGAACTGTATCACATTCAGGCCCAGATCTGTGGCATGAGTGAGTGAGTATGGTGTTACGCCGATTTTAGCAATATTCCAGCAATATCAAGTGAAATGGGCTTCACACATTGTACCCATGTGGGGAATCGAACCCGGGACTTCGGCGTGAGTGAACGCTTTTACCATTAGGCTACCCCACCGCCCCGTCTGTAGGTATAATGCAATTTTAAAATATTTTATGTACAATTTATATACAGATCTGCATTTGGTGCTAACAAATAAATACATACAAAATACATACAGAATACGTACACAATATAGAGTAATACAGTACTATCCAAACATACAATTTACTTCCTAAATGCAGCCATAATTTTATTGCAAAAATTAGACACATTTTTTATGTGTTGATCTGTGCAGAGTTTCTTCCTTTTTCAAAGCGTTGATTCGCTGATAGAGTATTGGTTTCCAAGATTCTTTATCATTTTGATCCTTCCGTGTCCGTGTGCGTGTCCGCGTCATTGTCCGAGTGCGTGTCCGCGTCATTGTCCGAGTGCGTGTCCGCGTCATTGTACGTGTGCGTGTCTGCGTCATTGTCCGTGTGCGTGTCCGCGTCATTGTCCGTGTGCGTGTGCGCGTCATTGTTCGTGTGCGTGTCCGCGTTATTGTCCGTGTGCGTGTCCGCGTCATTGTCCGTGTTCGTGTCTGCATCATTGTCCGAGTGCGTGTCCGCGTCATTGTCCGAGTGCGTGTCCGCGTCATTGTACGTGTGCGTGTCTGCGTCATTGTCCGTGTGCGTGTCCGCGTCATTGTCCGTGTGCGTGTGCGCGTCATTGTTCGTGTGCGTGTCCGCGTTATTGTCCGTGTGCGTGTCCGCGTCATTGTCCGTGTTCGTGTCCGCGTCATTGTCCGTGTTCGTGTTTTCGTCATTGTCCGTGTACGTGTCTGCGTGTCATTGTCCGTGTCCGTGTTCGCGTCATTGTCCGTGTGCGTGTCTGCGTCATTATCCGTGTGTATGTGCGTGTCATTGTCCGTGTGCATGTGCGTGTCATTGTCCGTGTCCGTGTGCATGTGCGTGTGCGTGTGCGTCATTGTCCGTGTACGTGTCTGCGTCATTGTCCGTGTCCGTGTTCACGTCATTGTCCGTGTGTGTGTCTGCGTCATTATCCGTGTGTATGTGCGTGTCATTGTCCGTGTGCATGTGCGTGTCATTGTCCGCGTCCGTGTGCATGTGCGTGTCATTGTTCGTGTGCGTGTCCGCGTCATTGTCCGTGTGCGTGTCTGCGTTATTGTCCGTGTGCGTGTCCGCGTCATTGTCCGTGTTCGTGTCTGCGTCATTGTCCGTGTGCGTGTCCGCGTCATTGTCCGTGTGCGTGTCCGTGTCATTGTCCGTGTTCGTGTCTGCGTCATTGTCCGTGTAGGTGTCTGCGTGTCATTGTCCGTGTGCGTGTTCGCGTCATTGTCCGTGTGCGTGTCTGCGGCATTATCCGTGTGTATGTGCGTGTCATTGTCCGTGTGCATGTGCGTGTCATTGTCCGTGTCCGTGTGCATGTGCGTGTGCGTGTGCGTGTGCGTGTGCGTGTGCGTCATTTTCCGTGTACGTGTCTGCGTCATTGTCCGTGTCCGTGTTCACGTCATTGTCCGTGTGCGTGTCTGCGTCATTGTCCGTGTGTATGTGCGTGTCATTGTCCGTGTGCATGTGCGTGTCATTGTCCGTGTGCATGTGCGTGTCATTGTCCGTGTCCGTGTGCATGTGCGTGTCATTGTTCGTGTGCGTGTCCGTTTCCATGGGTTTCATTCAAGTTGTAAACGTGTACGACTTTCTTCCCACAATAAGTTGACACTGTGTGACGTAACTGGTATAATGTTCAAAACGGCGTTGAACACATTGGCAATATTGATAAATTCCGCGCTTTTAATAGACTGTGACCAGATTCAGACATAATAATACGTCAATTCTACGGTTGATTATTTAAAAAAACAAAACAAGGGATCTATTTTGGAAGACCGGAGTACATCGAACCTTGTCCTGGGAGCAACTGAAGAAACACACTTTTTTCTAAATTCATTTGTAATTTGATTCTTTTTTCAATAAAACTGGGATCTCATGACTGACTAATGACAAATAGCTTGCTCCCAGCATGCACCGCGCTCCTCTCCAGTCTCTCCAGGAAATGCAAGCCGAGCTACAAAGACTCTTCTCTGCGTGAACACCGTCAGAAACCTTTTTGTCACAGGCAGCTTCAAACTGCAAGGTTTAGGCTTTCTGAACGATAACGCTCTTGAGATGTCCTTCTTTGGCACATCATGGCTTTATGTGGTACTGAGGTTTCAGTGTTGTCTCACTGGCTCGAGTTTAAATTTGTGACAGGTGCTTTGAAGTGCCATCCGTGTCATAAAGATGTTCAATATGGCGCCTCTTTTATATGAAACAATATCTAAACATTGTTGTTACTGAAACATGAAACTTGGATACTGTTATGTTATAAATGTTAGTTAACTATAAACACAACTGCTGATGCAGGGGCACGGTGATCAAGTCTCAAGCGCCTCCATCTCCTGTGCAGAGTTACGCCCCTTAAGTGTGTCAGGATTCGCTAATCTTTTATCATCTATCCAGATTCCGTCAGCATTAGTGTACCCGTGGTTGTGGGTTTCACCACAGTGGTTAAGCCATACGACCTGCTTCAAATTGGTATGTGCACATTTAACTGACATAAAATACTGTAAAAATATGACATCAGGCCCAACCCACCCACTGATTGAAAGCAATATACACACATTAAATTTTGAATGTAAATGCAAGTTGTTATAACACAGGCAATTTTTCCTCAGACAGACTGCACGTGAAGGCATATAAACTTATGTACACTGCTGAATACACATGGGATTGTATCTAGCTTCAGCATCAACCCTGAATAATATCGAAAAAAAATTCTTACATGAGGGTCCCGCGTGTCGCGCAATATTTCAACTTAAAAAGTAACAAATCCACGTTGATGTTTGACTCTTCAAACCCTATCCATGCCACGGCTATCTATGGGAGCTGTCACAGATTTGAATATGATCTTGGCTAAAGAGTTATGACATACTGTTTCCGACAACTCATTCTTAGGCTGACCTTTCTAAAGGATTAAGTTTGAATGAGACTAGAGTCTCAGCTTTCGTGATCACAAGTCCGCTACTTAGGCGGCCGACAAATCAACTGGTCGCTGTTGACAACTCGGCCTCACAGATGACATGTCGCATGCAAAGTCGCAACATAATTGTGACAAATTCGTTTGACCTTTTGTTAAGAATCACTGTGCTTGCAGAAACATGCTATAAATATAAGTAAGCAGCATCAGCAGCGTCAGGTCGACGTCGCTGAGGGCGATGATAATTACATCGTTGTCCTCCACACACCTTACGCCACCCAATACTTGTTATTTTCAAAATATATAATGTAGGTTTGAATGGGCAGTGTCAGGTAACCAGTGCTGATGTAGCTGAGAGACACGTAATGGGTAGATATCAAGTTAAGATTCTCCCCTTGGGAAGTGATATAGTTCAAGGACTTTTGTGAATGAATGGAGTCAAATGTCAGTGATTGTTCATGACGTCATTGGTTGATTCAAGCAAAACATCTACCTATATGCCCTATGTACCTGGTGAACTGTTCATACTTTCAAAGTTTACAATGTTTGAAGCTATTACAACTTGGTAGGGGGGGGGGGGGGGGGGGGGGGGATTCTTGGTTTATGTGTTATCTTTCGGGAGGGACAGCAGTGTATAATGTTTTTAATCACTTTGTTTTGCTGTGAAATCCTTGCAATAATAACACTTTATGTCACGTGAAGACACGTAATCATGAGTTCCGCCAAAGAGATAAACGTGTAACGCGCCCATAATGTCAGTCTTACCCTCCACATGCAGCTTGCAGGCCCTGAAACGACATTCGTAAAGGTTTCCGAGCTGAGCCAGTAAGACATGTGACGTGATAGCGAGTAGCAGTCAGTGCAACACCTGCAAGAAGTAATACTGCAGGCTGCTCAGCTGCGACAGATGACTTCGAGAGGCACTACCCTTTCTGCAAACTCCTTTGAAGTTCAGTACAAATTTAAATGCCAGGACATGCATCGGATTGGGAAACTGTTACGTCACAACTACTGCAGCTTATACTACTCCACAACTCTACCAGACAACAACTACAACAGCTTCTACTGCTGTCACTAACAACACGACCACTACCACAACTCTACCAGACAACAACTACAACAGCTTCTACTGCTGTCACCACCAATACGACCACTACCACAACTCTACCAGACAACAACTACAACAGCTTCCACTGCTGTCACTACTAACACGACCACTACCACAACTCTACCAGACAACTACTACAACAGCTTCCACTGCTGTCACTACCAACACGACCACTACCACAACTCTACCAGACAACAACTACAACAGCTTCTACTGCTGCTACTGTGACTGAAGCTAATAGAAATGGAATGCGGTCTTTTGCAAGTTACAATATTAAGATTGTGTCTTGCTCATACCTATATGAAAACATACCATTTATTGAACTTGATTAATAAAACATGTCACATATTGAATTTGATTTATAAAACATTTCGTGTATTGAACGTGATTTATAAAACATGTCGTGTATTGAACTTGCTTCATAAAACATGTCACGTATTGAACTTGATTAATTAAACACGCCATGTATTGAACTTGAATCATAAATCAGGACATGTATTGAACTTTATTAATAAAACATTTCACGTATTAAACTTGACAATAAACCCACACACTCCTACAAGCCTTCCTACGTCCGATGTATGTTCGACTGTATCATGATTCTAGGTTTCACCATGCCCCTCCTTGTAGGTCTAAGACCTGCATCACTTTAGGCTTTCCTCCCACTTTAATTCGACAAGCCATGGTATAACTGGAATACTGTGTATATCGGCGTTAAACCCAACTCACTCACTCACTCCTCGACATGCAAGATGCACTGAAGGGCTCTAGCTTGTCCTGGTGTTGAGACATAATCACATTAATCAGCCATTTGGAGTTGAGTCTTCACTTTAACGGGACATGCCTGCAACATCAGCAGCCTTTATTTACTACGATAGAGTTCCGGGGCACAATCAAATTGAAAATGGACTGCATTAAATTGAAGGATTGTTAGATGCCGTTTTTATCCTGCCAAATTGGATTTTTGATGGCGACTTGTTCAATCGTGTCACATTGTGCAACCGCTGACCTTTGATGGATGATTTAAACTTGAAGTCCATCGTAATGCCGAATAAACGTATTTCAATCTTCAAACTGCTTCTCTTCTAAATATTCACATTTGAGTCAGAGCACATTCTGTCAAAAAATACAGTGGGCTGGTAAGGAAATGTTTGCGTGATCTGTCGACAGGATCACCAAAGTTCTCCGAGCCCTAGTTCAGTCAAAACTTCTCCTGTTCTTGAACACAAGGTTCTTAAAGACCTTCAACCTTCCTTTCGTTGTCTTTCTAACTTGTAAATATATTGTATAAAATACTCCGAACGTATGCTACTGCTTACTCATAAGTAAAGATCGTGAAAATATTGATCACCTGTGGCTAATGTTACCAATTTCGGAGGTGATTCAAGAGATTTACCCGTATCCAGTGATGCTGGGACTAGACGAGGTCTAGATGATTCACAACGGTACATATTTGTTTAACATCAGCTTAATGAATTTATTTCAATCGCATTGCCCAGGGACGTAGCATTTGTAGCAGACGACGGAGCCTAATGTCAATAATCTAATGACGAAATAGCACATGGTTGACATCAGCACCGTATGTATTTCACTGTCTTTAACTCCCAGATGGACGAGACGTGAAATGTCATAAAAAGGTAATCACCTGTCAATCAAGTTAAAAACATTCTTCACTGAGAAATACTGACGATGTCATATTAGAACTAATGAATTGTCACACACCCCACACCCACCCCCCACACACCCCTGTCGCCTTTTCTGGCAAGAGCCGCCGAATGACGGTTGAGGAGAAGAGCATGGGTGTGTGATCGTGGGTGAGGGGGTTAGGGGGTTAGGGGTTGGGTTGGGTGGTTATAGGTGGGTGGATTAGGGATGGGGTTGTGTGATCGTGGGTGTTGGAATTAGTGGTGGGGCTGTGTGGCTGGGCAAAGGTATGTATGGGTGTGTGGGATTCATCATTGTATTCATATGGGTATCAAATGTCATGCTGTACGCTCGAGTGGACAATTTAGCTAAAAGTCACCAAAGTATGTCCATGATTATGAGAAAAAGCATGTGTTCTATGATTTGGTTATGATACCAGGTGGTCGCGTAAGGTGAACGTGTCCTGCCCCGCCGGTGGAATCCAACATGATCAGAAGCCACTTGCTTGAACATAACTTTTGTAACTGATGCGTCACTGATGTGGAAATGTCCTCCGCATGTCTACCAGAAAACGTTTTGAAATCTTTGTTGAGGCAATGGATGCTGAAACCTTGATCAAACAACATATGAGATTGACGCGTGTGACGCTCTTTGAAATATTCGTGGAAAGAACATGCTCGATTCTACCCGAAAAGTTCGACACCAAGGGTTGCTGCTGCTGCTGGAACACTGCTTGATATAAAGAGAAAGTTGACTACCAGAAAGTTGAAGTCATCCGTCTTGTCGTTTTCCGTTTGCTAGAATTATCGGCAGAAGTTTTGAACTGCAAGATGACAATGCCAGACCACACTGTGCCTATCCTTCACCGAGTATGTCCGAGGGACATTGCGGACCCGCCCAGACCCCTGACGTGTTCCCAATAGAGCGCTCTGTGGGGTGTTCTCGGAGGGACAGTGTACGCCAGAGACCATGCACCCACCAGCGTGGTCCGGTAGTAGTAGGGGTAGTAGCTCTTCAGGCGGAATGGCAGGCAATACCATGGGCAACTATACGCAAGTTAATCACCAGTATGGACACAGCAGATATTGATCTACACGCCCGACATAATGTTACAGACATGTATCGTCATTACTTCTTCGCTGTCATTTCATTAGTCCCCTCATGTTCTGTCGGCAGTATATGATGACTGATATCAATCAGATGCCTACTCGGAATGTCATGTTTATTTTCAAACTCTGATACTCAATCTCCTAATGTTTTTTTGTTTAATGCCAAGGCGTTGCATTGATATAATTATAACTGTAAAATGAGAACTCATTTAAAGAAAGAACATATAAATCTTATAATGAAAAGACGTTGATATAAACTGACGTCAGAAAGAAACTTTACCAGAGTTTGAAATCACTCTTGCTCAAAAACAACAAAACATACATGCATGAAGTAAAGTGTATTGAGAAGATCAATATATCAACATAATCAACACTGAAAATGACAATCACACCGCGACCGAGAATGACGTCAGAGCCCCCCAAAGTTGGGTGTGGTACAAAACTCGAGCTTTCAGAATCATGGACAATAGGCTGAGTACATAAACAATCGCTCACGTTCAATAACAAGTCATTAGTAGCGTGTGTGACCACCAAATGCCTCAATACACGCAAAAACTCTTCGACGCACAGAAAAAGTCAGTCGTCTGATGAGGTCACATGGGATTTGACGCCATTCTTCTTGGAGGGCCAAGATCAGTTCTTGCCGGTTGGCAGGAGAGTGTGGTCGTTGTCGAACACGACGATCCATCAAGTCCCAGAGGTGTTCTATGGGGGACATGTCGGGTGAGCGTGCAGGCCACGGCAGGACGTTGACGTTGTTGGCTGCGAGGAAGTTAGTGACAATTCTGTTTGTATGGGCTCTAGCGTTGTCATGCTGATAAATGACACCACGTGGCTGCTGTTGGAGAAAAGGTAGGACAACTGGACGAAGAATGATATCCATGTAACGCTGAGCTGTCAAGTTTCCGTCAACGATGACCAGCGGTGTCCTCTCCTGCCCACAGATCCCTCCCAACACCATGACACTCCCTCCACCATATGGTACGACCTCCTGCACGCAACACGCCGCCGTTCGTTCACCCCTTCGGCAGTAAACACGTTGTCTTCCATCAGCCCTAAACATACAGAATCGACTTTCGTCAGTGAAGACAACCCTCTGCCAGTCACGTCGTTGCCAACGTCGTACAGTCCGGGCCCATCTCAATCGCAGACGACGATGTTGCGCTGTCAATAGCTGTCTTCTGTATGGTCTAAAAGCCCTGATTCAATGAGCCCTTAATCTCCTTGCCACTGTCTGTCGACTAACCCTGTGATCTAAGGCATTTGTCGCCGATGACGTCACTGTCAGGAAGCGATTTCGGAGGTGCAAGGTACGCAAGTACCGGTCATCATGGGGCGTGGTCACCCTGGGTCTGCCTGTTCTTGGCCTGTTAACGGTCCGCCCTGTCTGTCTGTAACGTTGCATCAATTTGGTAACGGCAACAGATCGAAGCCCTGGATCCACTGAAACTATGATTCCTGAACATATACAGATGAATAAGACATCTGCTCGTTGGGTGCCAAGGTTCTAAATTCTGATCTTAAGGAAAAAAAGAACTGACATTCCCAGAGAAAACCTAGAGCTAATTTAGGAGGATTTCGTCAAATTCAAAAAGAGTAAGTTACGGGGGATGAAACATGGGTCTACCAATATGATCCTGAGTCAAAACGTCAGTCCATGGAATGGCACCATTCCACTTCTCCGGTACCAAAGAAATTCATGTCTTCAAGATCAGTGAAGAAAGCTATGACCACTGTATTCGGGGATGCAAAGGTCTTTGTACCTTGTTGATTACTTAGAAAGTCAAAACGATTACCGGTGCTGACTGCTGGAGTTCTACTACTTCATGATAATGCCTTTTCTCACACCTCGACTAGCAAAGGCTGCTGTACGACAATGTGGGTTCGAAACCGCTATGACGACAACGATGACCTCAAAGCTGCCGTGAATGGTTTTTTCAGGGTAGCCTTTGTAAGCTTCTTCCTGACAGGAATTGAAAAGGTTCACTATCGATGTGAGAAGTGTATTGAAAAGCAGGAAGCTTATATTAAAAAACAAAATTAAAACCACTTTCATAATTGTTGACCTATTTGACCTTGTATCTCGTAATTTTGATTCACTAATATTCCATATGCGTCTGTCAGGGGGAAATAAGAATAACTACAGTCTTGTTATTCATATAAAATCACTTGAGTGAGTAACGGGTGCTCCAAACTGACATTATACATAATAACTATTTCATACAATAAGTTGAGTGAGAGGGAAATGAATGTACATATGACTGTTCGGTGTTTCCTGAAATTTGAAACATTGTTGGACATTTTGGAAAACTGATCTTTGTCTGAAAATGTATTTAAATTTAAGGCATCAATTCCCTGATTAGCAAATTTCAAATTCAGGAACACGCGGTCTTTGTCTCATTTCGTGAAGTCTTTTTTCGGATCTGGTCCAACGTTTCAGAGCAATATCAAGAACGATACTCTCTAGTCGATACTGTGGGCACTTACTGTTTGCAGACCCATCCATCAGCAAAAGTGTCTGGGGTCGCTTGATTTCTTTCAACGACACAAAGTAAGATATTGTCCTTACGTTGTGGGGTCTCAATGGCTCCTTAAGGAAAGGCAAAAGATCTTCTGAATTAATGGTATCATTGGACCTTCGGCCTTACTGGTGACCATGGTAGCGTCGACGTCTTTCGTCTGCTGGAAACACTCAATACATGGACGTTTACACTTCGTTGGTTAGAAAGGCTGCCATCGTCTTTTATTTTGTTGTTCTTGTTTCAAGCATATTATATAGCTAAAAAAGACAACGTGATTGGGCACATGAACCACTTATTGCCTCCCTGTCACATAATATTACGAAATCGCAATGGACAATTTACAATTGAAGCTTGACAAATATAGACAGTTATGATGTTCGGGATATGAAAGGAATGTATTATATCATATCATCCATATGCAATGGTGTACATGACAGTCGAAGCAAATGATTTAGTAAAGACTCAGTCAAGTTAAATTTAATAAAGAGAAAAGGTACTTTCGCCCGGAAGTTAAGTGAGTCCATTACTCGGATTACATACACAAATAATCATACACATATACGTGTTTTGCATGATTAACTTGTCTTTATTATTAAACAGATAATGTAATTTCATAAAGTTTGGCTCAGTATTGTGATACACAGGGATATAGTTTTTCTCATAGCGGAATAAACTAGGCATACACATGACAAGTAGTATTGGCGATAGCTGGGATATCTCTGTCAAAAGCAGAGTCCATTGCTAGATTCCGACTACACCATCAGCATGTGTTTATGAAATCAAATAGAGATGATACCATGTGTTCGCAAAAAGATGAGCGTATCCTGACCCACCGATGTCACCCGTCACAAACACTTGCAAAGGCAAGTCAACTGTTCAACTGAATCCAATTAGATAAGTCAACGAAAATTACCACCATTTGAAGTACATAAGCTTTAATCCCGGTACAAATGACTTTATAAAGACACTTTCAGATGGTTCAAAAACATTTTCAAAACCATCATTTAACAACATTTTGTTCAATCAGTTACCGAGTTATGAATGAGTAAGTTCTGATTTTAACGCCGATTGAATAGTTTTCCAGTTATATCACGGGGTATTAGGGATCTCGCAGGGATGGGAGGATGGGGTCGGGGATGGGGGTGGGGATGGGGTTGGAGGATGGGAGGGAGGCGGAATACGGAAGCTGCAGCTACAGTTTTTGTGACGTTGTGGAACACCTTGTCAAACAGGTCAGTACCTGTTGCTTAACACATCACAAATACTGGTAAATACCTACCACTCTCTCGCTAATGTCTCCGTTCCATGCCCCAAACAACAGTTAAGGTCCTCGGTCTGATGTCCATGGCTAGACAGGGCAATTAGTTCACAGCACCACGACTGTCTGTCACAACTCCCATATCTCACTAAGAATTACGATTATCGCTGTAAGATCGCGTTATGGAAAAGTGTTCTCGAGAAACGGAGACATTGCCTCTGTGTAATTAGGGTATCAAATTATTGCTGGATTCAACTGGATGACAGACGGGTATTATCAGACAGCATTTCTGCATTACTTTCACTGGAATGTTGCGCTGCCCGGCATCTCGTTTACGTTAGTGTTATTAAGTCGGGGAATCAGCTCGCTCAGCAGAGGTACCGGTGTACGCGACCAACCCACACAACACAAGACCTGAGTGAACAAACAGTCAGTTTATTAGACAGCCACAGAATCGTAACATCATCAGTCAACAATAGAACGCTTGCAATCTAATACTAGAGAGTGTTTACAATCAGCTGTAGAAGTACATATAGGCGAAGACAATCAGATGAACATAATAGAGAATAATTACACAGATACATACATGTACAACATTAGTCACGATACATATTCCGCGGTTGATTGAATCTGGTATACCCGACACACTCTAACTAATGCATTACCCGAGAGAGCATTCACACAAGATACATTCAGTTCAGCCATAATGCATATTCCAGAAGGTAAACAAATTAATAAAGTTAACAGAATTGACATAATTTTTTCACAGCATTTGTACAATGGAAATATATCAAGTATGACATTTTCGGTTACCAAATAAACTTGCAGATATTGCCCAGGGTAATTTGATATAGTTAAGATTCACCATAGTACAAGATAGTAACGTTTCTTACCTGAGTGAATAAACAGTCAGTTTATCAGACAGCCACAGAATGATTTGACTGTCTGTCGTCCGTATTATACCTATTCTAGCTACTACAGATAATCTCATTGACTGATTAAACGGACGATAAAGTTGTTATTGAGAACTTCAGTAGGGCTATCTCGACAGTATTATATAATTTAGTTTGATCGAGAAATTGCAGATAAAAGTGTTTATGGGTAAAGTTTAGTTTGAATAATAGCTTACCAGTTGCCACGAATGTATACATGGTACGGGTGATTTGATAAGGGTGGATGATAAACAGCTGTAGACACAGATAAAGATATTAACGTCTTACATTTGTTTGCCTAACTCTATCTGACCAGCAGGTTCAACATACTAGAACATGGTTCGTTAGTTGTAATATTCCCTTATGTTACAATTTCTAATCCTTAATATGTGGCAAGTACGCGATAACATATTTGTAAAACTTTGTCAATTGTCCTCATGTTAATAGTATGAGGATTACATATGTATATACAACCTCCCTGGGCATTGGGAACAGGTCCATATGCATGCAGTAAGGTGACCTATTAATAGCAGTATGCCCACACTATTCCAACTTAGACAACAATAAGCGCCAGTCAGTATTACACTAGTTGAAGTTACCACTAATTACAATGGACGCTAGTTACAGCTAACACCTGTTACAAAGGGCGTTACTTACAGTTAACACAGGTTGCTATAGCCGCTAGTTACAGCTAACATTGGTTGCAATAACCGCTAATTTCAGCTAACACTGGTTGCAATAGGCACTAGTTACAGCTAACGCTGGCTGCAATGGACAGGTGTTTAAGTAACACTCATTTGGTTACAATGAACACTGTGTACAGGTAACACTGGTGACAATCAACGCTGGTTAAGTCACTTCGGTTACAGTGAACGCTTGTTTAAGTTAACTTCTGCTTACAATTCACATTGTGCTAGTCGCCGTCAACTCAGTTATCACTAACGCCGACCCGTATAAACTCGGGTGCCTCTTTGACTCCAAGAACGAAACTGGGGCGGTCGGGTAGCCCAGTGGTTAAAGCGTTCGCTCGTCACGCCCAAAACCCGGGTTCGATTCACGACATGGATACAATGTGTGAAGCCCATTTCTGGTGTCCCCCGCCGTGATATTGCTGGAATAGTGCTAAAAGCGGCGTAAAACCATACTCACTCACTCACTCACTCACTCACTCAAGAACGAAACAGAAAGTGATTGTGCGGCGTCGGGCAATGAGAAATTCCTTTTTTGATGCAGATTGTATGAATGGTTGGGGTACTGATGGGACAGGGCATGCTTACCTGTTTCACGGACACATGGGGTCATCACAGAGTTTGCAGTGGTCCATATTTAATGTTCATAGTTATAATACCCTTTTTGACAAATGGAATCTGTTTCGGCGGATAATCAAGACTGGTTCTTGTATTGTATTGACACTATATATATTCTCGTATGTTCGTAAAACGTTACAGGTTCTGTTGTCCAGTTACCGATGCTCACCGTGCACTTGCCAACTCGGGGATGTAGAGTGTATATGTCAACGTTGTACGTAATCTCAACCGAATTGATAGCGCTATGGAAACATGAATCAAATGTCCAATAACTTCATAACACTGTGTGTCTAAATGCCAAGCACGTCGACCATTACCACTGACACGGCGCCATACAATAACTGATGGCGTCATCCATCACGACATTGGTTATCTACCTACTCTCACGTGACATATACATTCCATACATTGCTGACGACCCACTTCCGTCTCGCCAGGAACCTAGAGTACCCAAGGACCATTGCTTGCACCGCGGCAAACATCAGTGGGGTTCTATGTAGATCTCTCAGTTATATCATTAAAAACACCATCTTTCTGCCTGTGATGTTGAGATCCTAAACGTGGTGACTATAGAATTAGGTACATCTAAATCTTCACAGGTTCAGGACAATTTGTAAAATATGAAAGCAAATGTCATCTGAAGTTTATTGAGAAAACAATATGTGAAATGCTGGACTTCCCCATTAGTAAGATGGGGATACGACATTTAGGAAAGAAGTAGGCACTCCAATGGGCACCAAGTGTGCTTTTTCCTTTCTGATCTGGGGCGGTCGGGTAGCCTAGTGGTTAAAGCGTTCGCTCGTCACGCCGAAGACCCGGGTTCGATTCTCGACATGGGTACAATGTGTGAAGCCCATTTCTGGTGTCCCCCGCCGTGATATTGCTGGAATATTGCTAAAAGCGGCGTAAAACCATACTCACTCACTCACTCACTCACCTTTCTGATCTGTTTCTTTATGCATATGAACCGGACTTTCTGCTCAGACTGGCAGACTCAAAACAAGGGTTTTAATTTAAGCGTCAGGTATATCGAGAATCTCATGTCGTTCAATAATGGTCAATTCCCTTCGATTGATTTACCCACTTGAACTAGAAATACAGGGACCGATGAGACCGCCTCATCTGTTTCATATTTAGGCCTCTGCATAAAGGTTCAGACAAACGACTCTCCACAAACCTGTATGACATGAGTACGGTGGCCCATAAGGGACATGGAATCTGTTTTTCAATATTTTGATATTTCACTTACTTTTATCGTAACCTTTTGCAAATTAACACAATTTGTCATACAAATACGTCATAAATCATGTATATAAACAACCGAAAACATGGAAAATGTACTTTCAAGTAGCTATTGAATCGCTGAATTGTGTAGCGAAAACGTCAAAAACTAAAAAGGAAATGTCAAAAACAAAAACGAAACGGTCAAAAACTAAAATGAAAATGTCAAAAACAAAAACGAAAATGTCAAAAACTAAAATGAAAATACAGAAAACTATTTTCACCGCGGTGATGATATTACCACCGCGGTAGAAATGGTTTTCTGTATTTTCATTTTAGTTTTTGACATTTTCGCTTCACTTTTCAGCGATTCAATATCTTCTTTATACATGATTTATCACATATTTGTATGACAAATCGTGTTATTTGCAAAAGTTACGATAACAGTAAGTGAAATATCAAAATATTGAAAAACAGATTCCATGTCCCTTATGGGCCACCGTACATGAGGGATGTCTTCCACTTTCCAAATGTAAACATTACCTTTCTTTCTCATACAAGAAATAAACGAATCGTAGTCGTTGTTTATCGTAAAATATTGTTTTATTGTACGATAAACAACTCCCACTCATCGTTTATTTCTTAAATTTAAAAACTGGCTGTAAGCAGCCCGCCTGAAGAAAGGCGTCCTGTGAAGAGTGTGACCCTAACAGCTTAACATTGACGGCGAGGCAACACAGATGCACATTTACAGATGAATCAAGGTTTTGCCTCCGATCTTCAGATGGCAGAAAATGTTGTTGGCGACGTAGCGGCGAACATTTTTGACGATGATTGGTATGGGGGCGGTTGTGTCATGGTGTAGGGCGGTATCACACACATGACAGACGAACTGATTTGGTTATTGTGAATGGACAGTTGCCTGGCCAGCGATATGTTTGCGTAACGATGCGTCCTCTCGTTGTTCCGTAAACTAGAATTATCGGCTGAAATTGTGAACTGCAAGATGACAAAGCCAGACCACATCGTGCCAAGGTCGTCACCGATTATCTCCGACGAGAAGGAATTACGGACGTTAGACATCATTGGGCATCTGTTGACAGTGTATGCCATCAGGCGGAATATGGGGTTCGAACCCACCGTCCGGGAATAGGATTGTGGCGCACCTGGCACGATACTCACAACGAACTGCGGCGCTTTAGGCGACTTGGCAACCCGTGGCCCTAATAGAGAGTGAGTTGGATTTGACACTTTTTTTAAACCAGGGCGTTAAGAAACATCAGCTAAATGATCAAACAGATGCAGGTCAGTTTTCCATTGGCGGATCAAACGTGGCTAACCGCACTCTGATTTTTTAAAATCCACGACCAGCGGATTCTGGAACTACTATGGGAGGCATTCGAATATGGCGCCTTTGACCACCCTGTCCCTTTGCTCGAAATAAGTCCCTGAAGGACTTTATACAAAGGCGACCTGTCCAACACCGATGACGGAAGTGATTTAAATACACCCAGCATGCCATATTTCAGGAAGTGGCGACAATAACGTTGACTAACGTGCGTCTATGCCCTATTCACATTGAGATATATCCTTTAAAGTCGAGGGGCGTAAGTGGGACTAATGCCCCTCTCCGTGACCTAGTTTTGGGAGTCACGACAAAGAAAACCTTCAAAATCCAAACTCCGACTGTCACATAAAAAGAACTCTATCCTCCAGATCAGGATATATTCAAAGTACTTTTAGTATTTATTGATTTTAAGGTCGTTGACTACGACGGTACTGTCGGCACCGATGTCCACGTACATCGCATAGATCATGCTGAATGAGGAAATAAGTGCCTTGAAACACACAATATCCCAATGGTATGTTTCTGCCAATGATGATTATTATTTAAGAAATAAACGCCGAGTTGGAGTGGTTTATCGTACAATAAAACACTGCAGGGGGAATAAACCATAAGGGGTTTAATAAAATAATGATGACTCCCTGAAGACCTTGGCAATGTCTATTTTATGAACATGGGTGTCAAGTTTGGTATTTCCCTGATATTCTTACAACTTTCACGTCATTTATCTGTACCCTTTCTCCCAGTACCGAATGTCATATCTCTCCCACTTTTGGATGCGATCGTTGGGTCATCGAGTTTATCTGCATTGCCCATCTACATCTATCGGGAACAACTCGCTAGACACTTCCCTCTCTAAAATAACCTCGTCCAATTTTCGACGTCATCAGTTTTCGCCATCTGAATACTGACGTTTTAGGACGATCACTTCGCAAAGTATAACTCTGCCACTGACCTAGTCAGGTAGACACGAGCATCCTTATACCAGTGTTCGAAATACCTGCCTGCCCGACCGTCCGAGACGGGTTGATTTCAACTCGGGCTGCCATATTTTCAAATCCCCCTGCCCGACGGTCGGGTTATATTTCATATGTGAAAATATTCAAAATATTTCCCGATGATAAGCATTAACTCACATGTAAAGATGAATGATAAAATGTAACCAAAAAGAAACCCCGTTAGCTTATCCTGAGAAACATATGATTATAGTGGGCAGGCAGGTTTTGGTCAGGGCTGGCAAGTATTTCAGCTAGCCAGTCCTGTGGTCTGGCTGAAATTTTTGGGAGTTTCATACCCTGCTTATACATAATCACCTTAAGGTGGAATCTCCGCGTGTTGTAGATGTAACTTCAAGATGACCTCTCGACGTACAGCCACTGCATCAAGTGGGAACACCATGCTCACTCACTCACTTTCCCACCCACTCACTCACTCACCCACCCAGACACCCACTCACTCACTAACTCACTCACTCACTCTCCCACCCAGACACCCACTCACTCACTTACTCACTCACTCACTCTCCCACCAAGACACCCACTCACTCACTCACTCTCCCACCCAGACACCCACTCACTCACTCACTCACTCTCCCACCCAGACACCCACTCACTCACTAACTCACTAACTCACTCTCCCACCCAGACACCAACTCACTCACTTACTTACTCACTCACTCACTCTCCCACCCAGACAAGCACTGACCTCTTCTTCTAAGGGCGGTTTTAAGAATGACATGAGGGCCTCGACTGGGTCGCGAATCCCCTAATCTGGTTCAAGACCTGTGATAATCGGTGAGAGCGCGCCTTGCCCGGGGCTGTACAGAATGGAGGAGACGTGTCCCGCAAATCAATGGCTTGTCACCCAGTCTCCTCACTCGCTGTCTCGGCCCGCATCAGCGCCACTGCATCAGTACCGGAAATACGCTACTAGATGCTCGTGCATCAACGTCTTCAGCCATGCACTGAATTCATCCACCAGGTGAAGGCCACACTCGTTAAGACTTTACAATAAACACAATCAGCAAATAAGATAGAAAAAGTCCAGTGCCAGACGTTTCGGTTTGAACACAAGTTCTCCAAGTGATGTGGCCTAAGAACGTGTTGACGTATGGCCATGTGACGATGACAGCAGTATATGTTCCGAATAACATGAATCTGTGAATGAGGAGGGGTGAAATAGGGTTAAACGTCGCGTTCAAGATTATTGCATTTAAATAGCGACGTGTGTGCGTGTGTGTGTGTGCGTCTTTGTGTGTGTGTTAGAGAGAGAGAGAGAGAGAGAGAGAGAGAGAGAGAGACAGAGAGTATGCATGCTCGCGTGCGTGTGTGTATGTGTGTATGAATGAGTGTGTGTGTGTTCGGGGAGTATGTGTGTGTGTGAGAGTATATGTGTGTGAGTGTGACATACTGTAGGTGTTAATACCATTACGTAGCCATCACTGCAGACACAGTGGCGGTCAAAGTTTCAGACTCGGCCTCTGTTCATTATTAGCCCCAATCAGAACCGGAAGTCGGGGCTTTACGGCAGGTAGTGCAAAGTTAACAATATCCTTATCAAAAGCATAGCTTGGCACTCTGATGGCGCACAGGGCCCTGTTTGCTTTAAAAGAAGAATATTTCTTTTTAATCAATTTGTATATTCTTTGTACCCGTGAGGGAAATCAGTCAAACCTTCCCTTCATGTCCAAATTGTTTATGAGAAAAATAACACCCCCTGGTGCTGGGTTTTCATGAAACAATTGATGGAGTATTCCTGGCTATCAGTCCTTGTTTTTATATTGATAAGATCACTTCAGTCTTGCCGGGAGGACAAGGGAAAGTGAAGCAATGTGGGCATCGGGGAAGTCATATCCTATTACACCCGTAACATATGGCTAAATGAAGTACAAGCAGGCAATGCCTGAACTACCATCTGTACATTCATGCTGAAATTGATGGTCTGCAATTTCGATGAAGTCGTAGGTCTACAGTAATGTTGAACTCGAAGGTCTGCACTCATGGTGATGTCCTTCTGCGTTCGTGATGAAGTTGATGGTCTGCGTTCATGCTGAAGTCGATTGTCTGCGTTCGTTATTAAGCCGTTGGTCTAATTTCTTCCTGAAGTAGATGGTCTGCAGGTGTCCGGGGTTGGTTGGTCGGTGGAGGGAGGTTGGTAGAACTGTGGAGGGAGGTTGGGAAGACGCTGCAGGGAGGATGGTTGGTTGGTCGGTGGAGGGAGGATGGTTGGTAGGACGGTGGAGGGAGATTGGTTGGTAAGACGGTGGAGGGAGGTTGGGAAGACGCTGCAGGGAGGATGGTTGGTTGGTCGGTGGAGGAAGGATGGTTGGTAGAACGTTAGTGGGGGGTGGTTGGTTGGTCGGTGGAGGGAGGATGGTTGGTAGGACGGTGGAGGGAGATTGGTTGGTAAGACGGTGGAGGGAGGTTGGTAAGACGGTGGAGGGATGTTGGTTGGTAGGACGGTGGAGGGATGTTGGTTGGTCGGTGAAGGGTGGATGGTTGGTAGGACGGTGGAGGGAGATTGGTTGGTAGGACGGTGGAGGGAGGTTGGTTGGTAAGACGGTGGAGGGAGGTTGGTTGGTAGGACGGTGGAGGGAAGATGGTTGGTAAGACGGTGGAGGGAGGTTGGTTGGTAGGACGGTGGAGGGAGGTCGGTTGGTAAGACGGTGGAGGGAGGTTGGTTGGTCGGTGGAGGGAGAATGGTTGGTAGAACGGTGGAGGGAGATTGGTTGGTAGGACGGTGGAGGGAGGTTGGTTGGTAGGACGGTGGAGGGAAGATGGTTGTTAAGACGGTGGAGGGAGGTTGGTAGGTAGGACGGTGGAGGGAAGATGGTTGGTAAGACGGTGGAGGGAGGTTGGTTGGTAGGACGGTGGAGGGACGTTGTTTGGTAGGATTGTGGAGGGAGGTTGGTTGGTCTGTGGGGGTTTGTTGGTAGGACTGTGGAGGAAGGTTGTTTGGTCGGTGGAGGGAGGCTGGTTGGTCGATAGGGGGTGGCTGGTTGGTCCGTGGAGGGAGGTTGGTTGGTAGGACGGTGGAGGGAAGATGGTTGGTAAGACGGTGGAGGGATGTTGGTTGGTCGGTGGGGGGAGGATGGTTCGTAGGACGGTGGAGGGAGATTGGTTGGTAGGACGGTGGAGGGAGGTTGGTTGGTAAGACGGTGGAGGGAGGTTGGTTGGTAGGACGGTGGAAAGTTGGTTGGTCGGAGAAGGGAGGATGGTTGGTAGGACGGTGGAGGGAGGCTGGTTGGTCGATAGGGGGTGGCTGGTTGGTCCGTGGAGGGAGGTTGGTTGGTAGGACGGTGGAGGGAAGATGGTTGGTAAGACGGTGGAGAGAGGGCGGTTGGTAGGACGGTGGAGGGAGAATGGTTGGTTGGTCGGTGGAGGGAGATTGGTTGGTAGGACTGTGGAGGGAGGTTGGTTGGTTGGTCGGTGGAGTGAGTTTGGTTGGTTGGACGGTGGAGGGAAGATGGTTGGTAGGACTGTGGAGTGAGTTTGGTTGGTTGGACGGTGGAGGGAAGATGGTTGGTAGGACTGTGGAGTGAGTTTGGTTGGTAGGACGGTGGAGGGAAGATGGTTGGTGGGACCGGGTAGGGAGGTTGGTTGGTTCGTCGGTGGAGTGAGTTTGGTTGGTCGGACGGTGGAGGATGTTGGTTTGTCGGACGGTGGAGGATGTTGGTTGGTCGGACGGTGGAGGATGTTGGTTGGTTGGACGGTGGAGGATGTTGGTTGGTAGGACGGTGGAGGATGTTGGTTGGTAGGACTGTGGAGGGAGGTTGGTTGGTTGGTCGGTGGAGTGAGTTTGGTTGGTAGGACTGTGGAGGGAGGTTGGTTGGTAGGACTGTGGAGTGAGTTTGGTTGGTAGGACTGTGGAGGGAGGTTGGTTGGTTGGACGGTGGAGTGAGTTTGGTTGGTAGGACTGTGGAGGGAGGTTGGTTGGTAGGGCGGTGGAGGGAGTTTGGTTGGTAGGACTGTGGAGGGCGGTTGGTTGGTAGGGCGGTGGAGGGAGGTTGGTTGGTAGGGCGGTGGAGGATGTTGGTTGGTAGGACGGTGGAGGGAGGTTGGTTGGTAGGGCGGTGGAGGATGTTGGTTGGTAGGACGGTGGAGGGAGGTTGGTTGGTAGGGCGGTGGAGGATGTTGGTTGGTAGGACGGTGGAGGGAGGTTGGTTGGTAGGGCGGTGGAGGATGTTGGTTGGTAGGACGGTGGAGGGAGGTTGGTTGGTAGGGCGGTGGAGGATGTTGGTTGGTAGGACGGTGGAGGGAGGTTGGTTGGTAGGGCGGTGGAGGATGTTGGTTGGTAGGACGGTGGAGGGAGGTTGGTTGGTAGGGCGGTGGAGGATGTTGGTTGGTAGGACGGTGGAGGGAGGTTGGTTGGTAGGGCGGTGGAGGGAGTTTGGTTGGTAGGGCAGTGGAGGATGTTGGTTGGTAGGACGGTGGAGGGAGGTTGGTTGGTAGGGCGGTGGAGGATGTTGGTTGGTAGGACGGTGGAGGGAGGTTGGTTGGTAGGGCGGTGGAGGATGTTGGTTGGTAGGGCGGTGGAGGGAGTTTGGTTGGTAGGACTGTGGAGGGCGGTTGGTTGGTAGGACTGTGGAGGGAGGTTGGTTGGTAGGGCGGTGGAGGATGTTGGTTGGTAGGACGGTGGAGGGAGGTTGGTTGGTAGGGCGGTGGAGGATGTTGGTTGGTAGGACGGTGGAGGGAGGTTGGTTGGTAGGGCGGTGGAGGGAGTTTGGTTGGTAGGGCGGTGGAGGATGTTGGTTGGTAGGACGGTGGAGGGAGGTTGGTTGGTAGGGCGGTGGAGGATGTTGGTTGGTAGGACGGTGGAGGGAGGTTGGTTGGTAGGGCGGTGGAGGGAGTTTGGTTGGTAGGAATGTGGAGGGCGGTTGGTTGGTAGGGCGGTGGAGGGAGGTTGGTTGGTA
The DNA here is from genome assembly GCF_023055435.1 of Haliotis rufescens. Lineage (NCBI taxonomy): Eukaryota > Metazoa > Mollusca > Gastropoda > Lepetellida > Haliotidae > Haliotis > Haliotis rufescens. The sequence goes on from NW_025964112.1 coordinate 2,024,940, forward strand.
GGGCGGTGGAGGATGTTGGTTGGTAGGACTGTGGAGGGAGGTTGGTTGGTAGGGCGGTGGAGGATGTTGGTTGGTAGGACGGTGGAGGGAGGTTGGTTGGTAGGACGGTGGAGGGAGGTTGGTTGGTAGGGCGGTGGAGGATGTTGGTTAGTAGGACGGTGGAGGGAGGTTGGTTGGTAGGGCGGTGGAGGATGTTGGTTGGTAGGGCGGTGGAGGGAGTTTGGTTGGTAGGACTGTGGAGGGCGGTTGGTTGGTAAATTCCAGGGGGTTTCTTAACAAAAAAACCGACCCTGCACATTTCCCAGGCTGAAACAGGCTCAACTGGCGAATGTCGTTAACGGTCCCCTGAATACTAATAAGTGTGTTGCTTTGTTCTCAGGTAAACTTTATACATTTGTAACATTTTTGTCAAAACGGAAAATGAAAACTTTCGGTTCGTAATAACCCTGTTTTTCCCTAAGAAGTGAAAAAAAGAAAGGGCCTAATTTCTGTGTTCTAATAAGAAAAAAACCTTTAGCTAAATATACAAGCCTCGACAGCTCAACAACAGGCGGGGCTAGTCTCAGGCCTGTTCCCGGAGTCCGTCAGAACGAGATTCCCCGCACAGCTGTGGTCACGTGGTGGCCGCACACTTATGAAGCACTTATAGCATGGTCAAGTACACAGGGTGCTTATTTGCACGAACTAATCGTGTGTTACCATGACGACAATGACGTCATCGGAACCGAAACTTTCGGGTTTCGGGAGCAATTACACAATGTAGGTAACGGAATAAGCCGAGAGGCGCCGAGTGGTGTAAAAGATGGTATTGTTATGACGCTAGTATGCGTCCATGATAGTGTAACGTAAAACGCAACAAAATAAATATCTTTGAATGTTCAGAATGGTTTCCAAGTTCAAGATAAATAAATAAAACCTGCACAATGTGTGAATTCAGGTGGTATAAGCGTTATGATGTACACTGGGCATTGCAGATCCATGTGTGAGTGTGCTTTCATGTCGACACCGGCGATACAGGCGAAACATGCGGGGCGGGTGACACATTCGACACCGGCGATACATGTGACAGATGCGATACATGCGGGGCGGGTGACACATTCCACACCGGCGATACATGCTACAGATGCGATACATGCGGGGCGGGTGACACATTCGACACAGGCGATACATGCGACAGATGCGATACATGCGGGGCGGGTGACACATTCGACACAGGCGATACATGCGACAGATGCGATACATGCGGGGCGGGTGACACATTCCACACCGGCGATACATGCTACAGATGCGATACATGCGGGGCGGGTGACACATTCGACACAGGCGATACATGCGACAGATGCGATACATGCGGGGCGGGTGACACATTCCACACAGGCGACACATGCGGGGCGGGTGACACATTCCACACCGGCGATACATGCGACAGATGCGATACATGCGGGGCGGGTGACACATTCGACACCGGCGATACATGCGACAGATGCGATACATGCGGGGCGGGTGACACATTCCACACAGGCGACACATGCGGGGCGGGTGACACATTCGACATAGGCGACACATGCGGGGCGGGTGACATATTCGACACCGGCGACAGATGCGATACATGCGGGGCGGGTGACACATTCGACACAGGCGACACATGCGACAGATGCGATACATGCGGGGCGGGTGACACATTCGACACCGGCGACACATGCGACAGATGCGATACATGCGGGGCGGGTGACACATTCGACACAGGCGACACATGCGGGGCGGGTGACACATTCCACACCGGCGACACATGCGATAGATGCGATACATGCGGGGCGGGTGACACATTCGACACAGGCGACACATGCGGGGCGGGTGACACATTCGACATAGGCGACACATGCGGGGCGGGTGACATATTCGACACCGGCGACACATGCGACAGATGCGATACATGCGGGGCGGGTGACACATTCGACACAGGCGACACATGCGGGGCGGGTGACACATTCGACATAGGCGACACATGCGGGGCGGGTGACATATTCGACACCGGCGACACATGCGACAGATGCGATACATGCGGGGCGGGTGACACATTCGACACCGGCGACACATGCGACAGATGCGATACATGCGGGGCGGGTGACACATTCGACACAGGCGACACATGCGGGGCGGGTGACACATTCCACACCGGCGACACATGCGACAGATGCGATACATGCGGGGCGGGTGACACATTCGACACCGGCGACACATGCGACAGATGCGATACATGCGGGGCGGGTGACACATTCGACACGTCGACACATGCGACAGATGCGATACATGCGGGGCGGGTGACACATTCGACACCGGCGACACATGCGACAGATGCGATACATGCGGGGCGGGTGACACATTCGACACAGGCGACACATGCGGGGCGGGTGACACATTCCACACCGGCGACATAGGGGACAGATGCGATACATGCGGGGCGGGTGACACATTCGACACGTCGACATAGGGGACACATGCGGGGCGGGTGACACATTCCACACCAGCGACACAGGCGACAGATGCGATACATGCGGGGCGGGTGACACATTCGACATGTCGACATAGGGGACACATGCGGGGCGGGTGACACATTCGACACCAGCGACACAGGCGACACATGCGGGACGGGTGACACATTCGACACAGGCGACAGATGCGATACATGCGGGGCAGGTGACACATTCGACACATCGACATAGGGGACACATGCGGGGCGGGTGACACATTCGACACCAGCGACACAGGCGACACATGCGGGGCGGGTGACACATTCGACACGTCGACATAGGGGACACATGCGGGGCGGGTGACACATTCGACACGTCGACATAGGGGACACATGCGGGGCGGGTGACACATTCCACACCGACAACACAGGCAGCACAGGCTGTGTAAACAGTAATCCTGTATAAATTACTGGACATTTCGACACCATAACTCGCTTACATCAATATATCCCGACACTGTGTGATATTACTATGCCTTGACACTGTGTGAGATCTCTATATCCTGACACTGTGTGATATCACTATATCCTGATATCTCTGATCTTGTTTTCAAAGCATCCTCGGTTATCCATGTTATCTTCATGGCCACGGGACGATGGATGAGCTCAATATAGCTGGAACAATGACGTAAAACCCAACTCATTCACTCACACACTCACATTGTCCGTCGAATCAAATTACACTAATGTGAGAAGGAAATACCGTGGAACGTTCTAGAAAGAGAGTTGGTGATTGTTGCATCGCTTCCGAGCGAATCAACTGTAGCGATTGGATCCTGGGTAATAATCACAATATAGACTGGAAATCTAACCCAGGCCTACCGAGGATGTGTTAAGGAGGTGTTTAGACACGTGCTCATACATTGCCAAGCCGAGCATTTGTGTACGTGTAATAACTGGATGGGCCTTGAAATATCTGGCTGTTTTGGTATGACATTGTACTCCTACGACGTGAGCTGACTTGAGCTAATCCTACTTTTCAGACAAAAAACTTTTCCACATGTCCTGGGCACGTGGGCTACGTTGGTGTTATTCCCCTAACCCCTACCCTTTACATTGTTGATGGATTCCCGACGGACCAAGTAAAGAGCGATTCTGTGTTTTGCGGAGAGAGATAACTGATCACGAGGCACTCAGCGTCTGTTGGACATGTCTGACGGGGAACCACAATAATTGTTTCGTGCTCGTGTGACAATTTGACCACCACGGGATGCCAAAAACTCATAAATTTTGATTTGCAGTTAATCGCAGGGGAATAGAATATTGAGTCACGTGATTGTATTTTGTAATATGACGTCACTTCCCGTGGAGTCAGTCGTGTCGGCCTGTCACACATGTTCGGCGTTGACCCAGTGACGGGAACTATTTCATTACGCTGACTGTAAGCAGGCTTGATCAGGAACTACTTTATTAATTATAAAACACATCCAATTACACCGCAGTGTCTGTAAATCCCACACGTCGTCAGCTAACGACATTACCTCTCAGTCACGTTACATGACTCACTCCGACTGGACGCACACGGTAGAACAGTCGCCGAACTGTGATGCGGATGGGGATGCGTAAGGAAGAGGTGACGACGGTCGTATCAGCATCGCCACACTCGGCACAATTGACATTAAACACTTGTCATCAAAGTCGCGGCTATGCCGAAGCAGTGTTTAAAGGATTTTCAGAATACCAATCATTTGTCAGGGCAGTCAAGCATCAGCAACGCATTTAAGAACGGTAAAAATACATGTGTGTTATGTAAGATAGAAATATGTGTTTTGTGTAAGATAGAAATGTGTGTGTTATGTAAGATAGAAATGATTGTAATGTTAGATAGAAATGTGTGTTATGTAAGATAGAAAAATGCGCTATATGAGATAGAAATGTGTGTTATGTGAGATAGAAAGGTGTGCTATGTACGATAGAAAAGTGTTAGTTATGACATAGAAAAATGTGTGTGTGATATGAAACATATAAATGTGTGCTATGTAAAGACGTGTGTGTAATGTAAGATAGAAATGTGTGTGTAATGTAAGATAGAAATGTGTGTCTTATGTTTGTTGTTTAACGCCGCACTCAGCAATATATGAAATAATCGACCAGACAATCCAGTGATGAGAATCTATCCACGCAATTGGGATACGATGACATGCATCAAGAAAGTCAGCGGGCCTGACCTCCCGATCCCGTTGGTCGCCTCTTACGACAAGCATGTTCTAACCCGGATCTTCACTGGGTTGTGTCTCATGAGATGTCATGAATATGGAAAGGGTTTTGTCGATTTTATTTTTTGTTATTATGTGGAATAGATATGTGCATGTGTTATGTAAGACGGAAATGTGTGTGTGCGATATGTAAGATGGAAATGATTGTGTTATGTAAGGGCTCAGTCATACATTCAGGATGTAACTGCCGTCCTTGATAGATCTTGATAGGACCATTCCCGAATCAAATTTGCCAAGAGTCTGATTAAGAGCCTGTGATTCGTGGCGGGAAATTCACAAATTTGTAAAAACATTTAATTAATCACGACAACAATCAGATATTGTTCAGGAAGCGTCCCGATTCAGCCGTTTCCAGCCGAATTCGTCCCGATTATCCCGTTCTCAATCCGAATCTGATCCGATTCGTATCTTCCTCATGGTAAAAAACGACCGAATATGTCCCGACAGCGTCCCGATTCTCCCGAATGTGATCTAACAGAGATCAGACACTGACTTGAAAGTAAACAGACAAAGACGGTTCGCATTCGGCAAAATCTGGACGCAATCTGATTTACGTCGACAAGAAACGGCAATAAACAATTTCTCCAAATCATCCCCATTCATCACGACAGCGTCCCGATCCACAGGACACCGTCCAGACAACACAGGACGTTACGATTTTGATCCGATACAGCAGAATCTGTCACGACATAGTCACGATTGTAATCCGACTAGACAAAATCGGCTGAGTTTCCCGAATGTTACGGGACGCACCATACTGTCGGGAGTGCTTGGCCGACCTCTTTGGACCTTTCCCGATACGCAGGACTCTGTTACGAACGTAAACGACTACGTTCAGACAATGATAGGAAATTCCAGATCATTGAGGATAGTAATCCGATTTTTTAACTTTTCGTATCGTAGCGCTGTCCGATCTCAAACGGGAGCCATAATCCGCACTGTGTGAACGCAGCCTAAGGTAGAAATGTGCGTGTGTTATGTGGATTAGAATATATACATATGTATGTGTTATGTGCACACTAAAAGACCAAGAAGATGAAACAGGCGTGGAGTCGCGAACATGCATGTATTTCGTACACTATAATGGTTGGCTGTGTCCGTCACGAGACGACCAATCATTCGGAAGAAACAACTCCATGCTTTCTTTCCGATGTTTTCCCAGTTCTAGGTCCGTAGTGCCCAAACATGGTGTACAGTTCAGCTGTTTGGTCCTTTCAATAAATATACTTCAAAACGTCAACGCCAGAGAATAATCATTCTCGATTATCTTCCCAAACAGATTCCAATGCGCGTAATAAGCAAATTAGTGGTGGAAAAAAATGTATGGATCACCGACGATGAATGATGACACCTGGTGATCCCGAAAAGGCATGCACGTGCTGCCTGTCACTCACAATCAGCATGCAAAAGTATGTGATTTTTGCCCAACACAGCCCCTACTGAACACCCACACGCCAGGCCTACTGGTGCAGACAGCGACAGATCCAAAACACTCGTCAAGTACAGACAGAAGCCTGGCTCCACAACACAGTCAAGCTGATTAACAGGTTAAGTTCACGTCAAGTAAAACTCGCTGTTTAAATACTTTGTTTGTCATCGTATCCCAACTGCGTGGATCGATGCTCATGATATCAATCAATGGATTGTCAGGTCCAGATTCGATTATTTACAGTTCGCCGTCATGTAGCTGGAATATTGCTGGAGTGCGGCGTCAAACAACAAACAAACAAACAAGATTTCTGCCCAAACGCTGTACTTCAAAGCATCTTTAAACCATTCAGGTACACAAGATAAAGACAAAGTACCATCGCCTTTTGTCCAGATTGTAACAAATATGTATAGATAGACAGACAGGCAGGCAGGCAGATCGTCTTTATTCCCTCCAGAAGATACACGAAGAGACATTATATAAGACAGAGATATCGATAGAATTGCAACTAAACAAAATAGTTACATGTCATAGTGAAGGGGGTTTGAACAAGGCTGCCACTTCTTAACATAATCAGAAACTGGTGCCATCGTTTTGTCCCTTACATCAAAGCCAAGATCTTTCATGCAGCCAGTCCACCTCAGAGAAAAGACATGATTACATCTTCATCAGTCGACCACAGATCAACAATAGGAGCGACAAAACCCTTTCCATATCTCTGCCGAAAGCAGATTCGATTGTGCGATCCCAACTATTTCAAAAGCATGTGTTCACTATCACTATTACTATCACGTTCACTATCAAATAGTAATGATACCAGGTGTTTGCGAAAAGGTGAGCGTATTCTTCCCAATTGTTTACCCGAAAAAGACACGGGAACATATGGTTCAAGTCAAGATAGGGAATTGCATCGGACATCATGCTTGTCACTGAAGCGACAAATTTGGAAATGCCCCCCACGGGTCTACCATAAAGCCGTTGGGAAGCTTTACTGAGGCCTTGAATGTTGTAACCGCGATCCGAAAACTTCTGAACAAGATTGGTATGACGCACTTTACATTGAAAAAAAAATCGAAAATGTTTTCGAACATTTCATTTCTTTCTTGCGAATTAAGAGAACATGACATAAAAATGTGTTTGACTTTGTCATGGGCTTCAGTTGCACAATGGCATTCTGGCGATTCTATCGTCGAACAACTTATTTATAGACAAATATCAAAATGTTGAAACAGGGACGCTTATAATATCGTTTGTCAAAATATGGTTCACGTTGGTATTGTCCAAGTATGCCAATAAATATTTTCTAAAATTAGATTAATCTTGAAAATGTTCAGGTATCATAGTCTTTTATCAAGATTCTAACAAATATGTGAACAAATCAAATCAATCCACTGCTATAATAGTGTTCCCTCCCATACCAACCTATAGAACAGAACAACTAATCTACGTATATGACCTTGACCTCATTGTCAGCCTGCTGAGAGAGGCGTATTCATTTTACTACTTTCACCTCGGCAATTGTAGAAGTTAAAAGGGGGCGTGCACATGAAGTCACAACTGGTCTAAAAGCGTCACAAAACTGTAGCGGATTAGGGTGCAATAGATAATTGTTTGGAATTGAAAGGTGAGCTTCAGAGCATCCTTTCAATTAAGCTTCTAAGTAGCTGCTCCAAAGTTCATTTAGCATGCATTACTGACTCATGAGCCGATCATGCGATCAGCTCATCAGCCGGTCTTTTAAATTTGCTTGAAGGCCAAGGGAGGCAATCCTTGTGTACTTCCGGGCAGATTGAAGACACAGGCATGAGTTCTGTGATTCCAATACCCAAGTGTCCATTAAAATACTTATGTATTGGTCCATGTTAAAATTATGTTGGCTACCTATACTTACTTATCGTAAGTGAGGTGGAAACTCCGCCCACCACATGTATGTCAGAGATGGAAACTCTGCCCACCACATGTAAGACAGAGGCTCCTAAGATCCAGCGGTTGGTCACCCCACTGGTGCTGCAGCACAAGAGACATCGCATGGCACTCAAGAAGAGGAGGAATGCTAAGAGGTGGGTGAGGTGAAATTGGGTTTAACGTCGCGTCCAAGATTATAGCACTTATATAGCGACGTGCATGGATGTGTGTGTGTCTGTGGCTGCTTGTACTAGTCCGGACTGATGCCGATTTATAGTGCTAGCTCACTGAGATACCATGCCACAGTTTAACATGAAAACCCCACTCAGACACAGTATACTGACTCCGAGCCGACCAGTCCTTGTTTTAGCCCCGTAATGTCGAGCGCCAGACAGGGTAACAACAAGCACCATCTTTTAACGTCTTTTGGTATGACGCGGCCGGGGATCGAACCCCGGACCTTCCGCTCTCCGGGCGGACGCTCTACCACAAGACCACGGAGGCGGCACTGGGAATGCTAAGAAACGTGAGGATGCTGCAGAGTATGCTAAACTCTTGGCCCTGAGAATGAAGGAAGCCAAGGAGCGCAAGAGGAGGAGATCCTTCAAATCAAAGAGCAGGAGTGAAAGCAAAAGCGAAACTACCAGCAAAGATACTAAGGCCAAGAAGTAAATGACCTGTAAAATATGAAGGGGAAATAAAAAAAATCTGAAGAAAAAAAAAAAATGTATGTCAGAGGTGGAAACTCCGCCCACCACATGTATGTCAGCTCACCATATGTATGTCAGAGGTGGAAACTCCGCTCACCACATGTATGTCAGAGGTGGAAACTCCGCCCACCACCTGTATGTCAGAGGTGGAAACTCCGCCCACCACATGTATGTCAGAGGTGGAAACTCCGCCCACCACATGTATGTCAGAGGTGGAACCTCCGCCCACCACATGTATGTCAGAGATGGAAACTCCGCCCACCACGTGTATGTCAGATGTGGAAACTCCGCCCACGACGACCTGCTTGACATAAGTATTTATTCCACATGAAGACGTGAAATAACTGAAATACTGTTCAAAGCGGCTGCAAACGGAACACACTCACTCATGGTCATGTCCTGTGGTGCTAATGTGGCAATCTGATGCTGATTATTATCACCATTATTACCTGATAGAATAAAAGTTGTGTTTACATACATACGTATATGTCTAGACAAAATGAGGCTAAGGTAGTCGACTCCAGGGGCTGCCGGACCTCACCCATCCATGCTGGAAAAGCTTTATTGGCATGATGAAGAGGTGAAAGCCTTGAACACGTGCAGCAGATGAGGTTCCGCAATCCCAGACGTGGCCATTATTTCCTGGACAAGTCCTGGTTCAGCCTGGCTGTCCTCTCGGACCAGGTGCCCTATTACACCAGGACGCCAGACAGGATCCTCGCATCTCATGTATGACTTGGGCTACATCGTGACAATCACCATGGAGCAGTTTTCTCGTCAGAGAAATCAAAAATGCATCTGTGTCTTAATTTCATCAGCACATAGACAGGGTTGTCAGGCCAACATTTGATATTTTTCTCTTGATGAACGTGTCACAAAATTCGGTTGGTCAGAAATGATGAAAAATGTAGAAAAGATATAAATGCGTCTTTTCGAAGCGATGGTGGCACTTTTCAACACAGGGGTTGGCGTAATTCAAAGGGACATAGCTCTATATTCTTGTTTCATATTTCATATAAATCAGATACGTTTTTGCGATAAGCAAACCCTTCGGAGCGCTAGATGTAGGCACTGGTGACCCTATGGCCTATTTGGCGACAATTCACAGCCCAGAGGTGTGTCCTTTAGCCATATCAGGATCCGCAGATCTTGAGTTCGAATCCAAAATGGTAAATGTCTACCACCTGGGTAACTTTGGGCTATTCTTTCCCAATGGCCTTTTCCGCCAACAGCTGACATACTGTTCTAACTGACATTAATCCCATCTGACAGACTGCGGGTCAATGTTGGCACCGGAAGTGTTATTTCTGTATTGGCGAGAATATGCGAGATGTTATTACCTTTATTGGATGTATAACGCTGCAATCAGTGATATTCAGTTCAATAACAAGTTTAGGCCAGACAACCAGTGATCGATATTATGAGCAACGTCCAACGCCGCCGGAGCACGATGACACGCAGTGATGACCCCCCACCCCCTGGACTAGTACACACACACACACACACACACACACACACACACACACACACACACACACACACACACACACACACACACACACACACACACGTGTGACCTCACCCCACCCATCATTAACACTGGATATGAGAGCCCATGTTTCCGTATCCGACTGGCTCAAGGCTGCGCGTCGTCACGAGGCCATCAGGTAGAAATAGGACCCTTGACGTCCTCACCTTACAAGTCCAGCAAGGACAGCCATCCCATCCGTTGTGTATATCATCGGAGAGCTAAAAGACATCCAACTTTGAGTAACTAATCCCCAGTTCCTGAGTGTAATTCTTGTAAATGTATATAGCTGCACGAGCCGAAATGTCAAGGGACAGTTAGGCTGTTTGTTGGAATGGTTAATCCTGCTATCATCGGGAGAGTAATTAATATTGCCGGCTGCCTGACTCTACAGGGACAATTTAAGAGGTCATTTAAAATCAAAAAGGCATCCCATAAAATCTTTATATTTCTGTTTTCGTGAGAAACGTGGCGTTTTCAATGTTAGAAAATGATCAAGGTTTGGGTTTTTCAGAATCAGCCCATCGGCGCCGTGCAAGGGAAGATAAAGATTCCTTAAATGTCAACCAAACTGACAGTAATGCACAGGTGTGGTTTTATAACTACGTCTTCTTTGGCAACTCAAAGCACACATAAACATCATTGATTTTGTTCAGGGTCACACGTCACAAATTGCTTCCATCAAACAAACGACATCGGGTCGAGTTCCACTGCCGTCAGTGCTGGAATATGTATCGATACAGGTTTGATCACCGTTATTGCATTGACAATGTGATTTAAGCTGCGTTATAACGTCACACTCACTCTTTCTCATCCCCCAGTCCAGTGTATAATATCTCCATTCTATAAATGCCCTGGGGTTATCCGTCACAACATTTCGTCACGAAAGTGACGCCACCACCCCACCATTCTCCTACCACTAACGACCGCCTCCGTGGTCTAGTGGTAGAGCGTCCGCCCGGAGAGCGGAAGGTCCGGGGTTCGATCCCCGATCGCGTCATACCAAAAGACGTTAAAAGATGGTACTTGTTGTTACCCTGTCTGGCGCTCGACATTAAGGGGCTAAAACAAGGACTGGTCGGCTCGGAGTCACTCTACTGTGTCTGAGTGGGGTATTCATGTTAAACTTTGGCATGGTATCTCAGTGAGCTAGCACTATAAATCGGCATCAGTCCGGACTAGTACAAGCAGCCACACAAACACACACACGTTCATGCACGTCGCTATATAAATGCAATAATCTTGGACGCGACGTTAAACCCAATTTCACCTCACCTCACCTCCTACCACTAACGTAGACCAGGATAATGCTCGCTGATGACCGAATTTTGATTGGTCGGCTATTCTTAACTTCCTAAACTTTGAATCGGGCTCAAAACGAAGATCTGATAGCGTATTGGTCCAGGGTATTTATTACAATAGAATTGTATTGTCATATACCTACTTTAATGTAAATATGTTCACAAAATGTGGATAAGGATTTATATCAGTTATTAGCACAAAGTAATGTAAGTTAACATTAAAATCATCAAAGGTAAACCTTATCGTCTAGCACAGTTGGAGCACTGACGTCACACAATAAAAGGAATATTATAGGATTAGGTCAGAGGTTGACCTGTCCGTCATTTGTTATAAGGATGGCTGATTGACCCTCCAAGCGACATGCCAATGTCATGCATGTCAAGTCTCAACTTCATTATAGATAGATAAGCATAAATATCAATCAAATTAAAGTCAATTTATTCATATTCATTCAAATGAAATTGTATAATATTCATTGCATATATTGCCCTATCTGGATGCAGCAGTTTACAATCTCATGATAACTCAGGGTATCGTATTTCTGTCACTTCACTTAAAAATGCATGCTTGTACTTGAATAAGGAGAGACCCACCCAGGCGACACACGGGAGTCGGGACACACGGTCCCGGGGTCACCGGTCACACTCTGGGTCCATGCTTACATTGAGACCTAATACTCATGTACAAAGGTGAGGTGAGATGAAATGGGGTTTTACGTCGCGTCCAAGATTATTGCACTTCTATAGCGACGTGCATGCACGTGTGTGTGTTTGTGTGGCTGCTTGTACTAGTCCGGACTGATGCCGATTTATAGTGCTAGCTCACTGAGATACCATGCCGCAGTTTAACATGAATACCCCACTCAGACACAGTATACTGACTCCGAGCCGACCAGTCCTTGTTTTAGCCCCAATGCCGAGCGCCAGACAGGGAAACAACAAGTACCATCTTTTAACGTCTTTTGGTATGACGCGGCCGGGGATCGAATCCCGGACCTTCCGCTCTCCGGGCGGACGCTCTACCACTAGACCACGGAGGCGGTCTTCATGTACAAAGACCCCCTAGCGTCAGCTCGGTGGTGACTGTCACCCACCAGGCACTAACAATATGGTATGACGCCTTGATAGGAACAAGAATGTTTCATCTGTCTGTACCTATGCTACGCTGCAGTGCGAGAAACATCAAACAGATCACGAGAGATCACGCGGAATGAAGTGTCCATTCGCTGTTTTTAAAATCGCATTTCATGGGTACCCGGTAGGTTCAATAAACACGTCGCTCTATAATCAGTGGGCCGGCTTCAGCCAGTGTAAAGGAACATAATCTGATCGTCTGGTGTTACCTTCAGTTTAAACTAAGTTTTAATGTCAAGATAGGGCTACATTGACCCATTACTGGCATCTGGCATCGCTCCTCCAACAATTCATTCACTAACTATCTGATTCATTCACTCATCCATCCATTCACTCACCCACTCACCAACCCATTCACTTACTCACTAACTGACTGACCCACTCACCCATTCACTCACTCACTATCTGATTCATTCACTCATCCACCCATTCATTCACCCACTCACTCACTAACCAATTCACTCACTCCTTCACCCATACACTTACTCACTAACCAATTCACTCACTCACTAACCAATTCACTCACTCACTAACCAATTCACTCACTCACTCACCAATTCACTCACTCACTAACCAATTCACTCACTCACTAACCCATTCACTCACTCACTAACCAATTCACTCACTCACTAACCAATTCACTCACTCACTAACCCATTCACTCACTCACTAACCAATTCACTCACTCACTAACCCATTCACTCACTCACTAACCCATTCACTCACTCACTAACCAATTCACTCACTCACTAACCAATTCACTCACTCACTAACCAATTCACTCACTCACTAACCAATTCACTCACTCACTGACTCACTCACGCACTCATCTACTCAGTCGCTCATTCCCTACCTGACTCACACACTCATCCACTCACTCACTCACTCACTGACTGACTGACTGACTCACTCAACCATAACAGATTTTCCACCTTCATAGATCTACAAGAGGCACTTCACCAAGCTGGTTGTGTTTCTAGGGGTACTGTTGATTTCGTCAACACCTGTCCTGGTAGCTCTTGCGCTACAACTGTGATGATATCTCCATCAGCGCGACTTCCCACATCACGAACACGAGGACGAATTTCTTTCATTTATTTAGTGAAATGTTCTGTTTGTTTATGTATATACTATATTTATTGTGCGACTGTTGCTTAACGTCACAATAATATTTTAGCGGTATAATATCGGGCTGTAAATATCATTCATCAATTGAAATGATACCAAGTAACAAAATTCAAAAATCTTTTCAAATAATTAGAGATGCTGATTGCATCACAACTGATGTTACATCAAAGAGAAGATATTACAAGAACTGATCTTCTGTTGAGCATGAAAAGACTTTCTACGACTTAGCCAGATGTTCTGGGGTAGGTAGTAACATAGTAACCTATCCCAACCATAAATAAATTTGATAAAATCATAGAGTCATCGTTTTAGCAGGATATGTTCGGATGTTTCCGGAACTGCCAAGTGACGGATAGGTGGAAAATCGGGTCAAGCCCTTTATCCAGTGGCTAGCAGCTGTAATGAACACTTGTCAATCAACCGTGGTGGCGCGTCGAGGACAACGTGAGGTCTAAATTACTGTTTTATTAACTGTTTTCTCCTAAACAGCTACTCGGCAGGTGAAATTGGAAAGTTCGTTTTCTTCAGACACTGTAATCCCCCAGAGAAAAATGGTGTCACATGACTTGTCAACTCCGAGGATACAAGCGTCAATTCAGTGAGAGTGCAAACGTTGCGTGTGTTTTGGCTCATCCTCAAACGTCTTGCTGCAAGTACACATTGTGAGCTCTTTTTCTTTTAAACTCAATAAACCTTCGATGAAAAAACGACTCAATGGAATCCTCCAAGATAGGCCTGGGAATCTCTTCTCTTTAGCTGTCAGGAACATTGTACTTGGTATGAAACGTGTGGCCATTACAGACTGGGAGAGTCACCGTCTAATATGGCCACTCACACCAGAGTGAGTGAGTATGGTTTTACGCAATATTCCAGCAATATCACAGCGGGGGACGCCAGAAATAGCTTATATTAAAAAAAATAATCTGTTCCCAAAAATCTAAATTTGTCATCATGTTTTAGATCCCCCCCCCCCCACCCCCACCCCCACCCCCCCCATCCCCCACATCCCCGCCACACACACACACACACACAGATAACACAGCACACACACACACACAGCACACACCCAAAACACACCCACAAACACACCCAGCACACACACACACCCAGCACACACACACACACACACACACACACACACACTGGAGCTGAAACAAGGACTGGTCGGCTCGGAGTCAGTATACTGTGTCTGAGTGGGGTATTCATGTAAAACTGCGGCATGGTATCTCAGTGTGCTAGCACTATAAAATCGGCACTAGTCCAGACTAGTACAAGCTCACGCACACGCACACGTACACACACACACACACACACACACACACACACACACACACACACACACACACACACACACACACACACACACACACACACACACACACACACACCGAAAAAGAAAAAGAGAAAACAACGAAAACCGAAAATAAGGGTCGGTCAGTAACTGTCGTCTGAATGTGGTATATCATTTAACCAGGATGAGAGGTATTGACGGATTTACATCTCGCGGCGCACCTAGGTCCCTCGATAAATCTCTCCCCTGTGCTCGTATTCCACATTACTTACCTCTAATGTGTACGGCGGCATGGTGAACACCGACAGTTGTTTCAAGACGTAGTGTGTACTTCTGTGGTGATGGTATGTGTATACTGGTTCATAGACAAAACAGTTGGTGTGTGGACAAAACGATTTCGATCTCGGGGTACGGAGGTCGTAGAATTAAATGCCTTTCACAAAGTGATCGTAGCTGTGATTGTACGGTTTCCATAGTTTTACATAAGGAGTAAGTGACTGTTGTTTGATATATGAGAACCTGTGGCTTTTAAAGTGCTTCGATCGTCGTAATCCACATACTTGAGAATAAAAACATAAATAAAAACTCGTAGCGTTACAATTCCATTGACGTAACCAACATACTTGAGAATAAACAACCAACAATCGAATCGCTTCGATTCCATCGGCGTAACCAACATACTTGGGAATAAACAACCAACAATCGAAGCGCTTAGATTCCATTGTCGCAACCAACATATCTGAGAATAAACAAACATAAATAAACACTCGTAGCGTTACGATTCCATTGTCGTAACCAACATACTTGAGAATAAACAAACAACAATGGAAGCGCATCGATCCATTGTCGTAACCAACATACTTGAGAATAATCAAACAATAGAAGCGCTTCGATTCCATTATCGTAACCTTCATACTTGAGAATTAACAAACAACAATAGGGGCGCTTCGATTCCACTGTCGTAACCAACATACTTGAGAATAATCAAACAACAATAGAAGCGCTTCGATTCCATTGTCGTAACCAATATATTTGAGAATAATCAAACAACAACCGAGGCGATTCGTTTCTATTGTCGTGACCAACATACTGTGCTATTGTAGGCCATGCACGTGGCTATATAAGTGCAATTATCTTTGACGCGACGTTAAACCCCATTTCACCTCACCTCACCTTTAACATAGAGGCAAACAGCAGTGGGAGAGCTACGAGTGTTGCAAGTCTCGTATTTAACATTGACTTGCGACTTCTGTAATGCATACGACTGTCTCAGCACTACGATTGTCGTGACTCTGAATCCGTGAATCAGCTTCTTGC
The DNA here is from genome assembly GCF_023055435.1 of Haliotis rufescens. NCBI lineage: Eukaryota > Metazoa > Mollusca > Gastropoda > Lepetellida > Haliotidae > Haliotis > Haliotis rufescens. The sequence goes on from NW_025964112.1 coordinate 2,041,429, forward strand.
ACAACATAATCTCAGTGTTAGTCCCCGAGTCTTTATATCAAATACCTCTAATTAAGTGTATTATAAAGTATAATTTTGCATTATGTAAATGTTAGGGGTCAGGAGTGAGGGGGTAAGACTCCTGTCAGTGAGGCGTTAAGCCCGGCGGAGTCATAAGTCTGTAGACAGTCCTCCAGTGTGCCAGTCAGCGCTAATACACAGTGACACCATCAAGTGCAACAGGAATTACCACCAGCACATTAGAATACGACATTCCTGGTGCTGTCGTTCACACCAGAGTTCGGTGCACGTTCCTGTTTAGCAATTGCCTCCATTACAAGAAAGACCAGTGTGTTTTATGGCACGAGGAATCCCACGCGAGAAATGTATGTAAAACTACAGCCGCGGCAGTGTTGCCAGGCGGTCTCGGCAGACAATCACGAGCTCATGTTAAAACATTAATGGCGAATTAAAACTGTCGATGGACTTGTGATGTGATTTTTTGTATAGTTATTTTCCTGAAATGGGATTGTCTGCCTGGATAAGCCAGGCCCAGTAGGACCAATAGCGTGTGTTTTACACAGTGTTAGGCCCTGGATGATATGGGCTGTCTACAGTGTTAGGCCCTGGATGACATGGGCTGTAATGTCTGTCTACAGTGTTAGGCCCTGGATGACATGGGCTGTAATGTCTGTCTACAGTGTTAGGCCCTGGATGAAATGGGCTGTAATGTCTGTCTACAGTGTTGGGCCCTGGATGACATGGGCTGTAATGTCTGTCTACAGTGTTAGGCCCTGGATGACATGGGCTGTAATGTCTGTCTACAGTGTTAGGCCCTGGATGAAATGCGCTGTAATGTCTGTCTACAGTGTTAGGCCCTGGATGACATGGGCTGTAATGTCTGTCTACAGTGTTAGGCCCTGGATGACATGGGCTGTAATGTCTGTCTACAGTGTTAGGCCCTGGATGACATGGGTGTAATGTCTGTCTACAGTGTTAGGCCCTGGATGACATGGGCTGTAATGTCTGTCTACAGTGTTAGGCCCTGGATGAAATGGGCTGTAATGTCTGTCTACAGTGTTAGGCCCTGGATGACATGGGCTGTAATGTCTGTCTACAGTGTTAGGCCCTGGATGACATGGGCTGTAATGTCTGTCTACAGTGTTAGGCCCTGGATGACATGGGTGTAATGTCTGTCTACAGTGTTAGGCCCTGGATGAAATGGGCTGTAATGTCTGTCTACAATGCCAGGTCTTGGTGATATGGACTGTAATGTCCGTCTACAGTGTTAGGCCCTGGATGAAATGGGCTGTAATGTCTGTCTACAATGCCAGGTCTTGGTGATATGGACTGTAATGTCCGTCTACAGTGTTAGGCCCTGGATGAAATGGGCTGTAATGTCTGTCTACAATGCCAGGTCTTGGCGATATGGACTGTAATGTCCGTCTACAGTGTTAGGCCCTGGATGAAATGGGCTGTAATGTCTGTCTACAATGTCAGGCCTTGGCGATATGGACTGTAATGTCCGTCTACAGTGTTAGGCCCTGGATGAAATGGGCTGTAATGTCTGTCTACAACGCCAGGTCTTGGCGATATGGACTGTAATGTCCGTCTACAGTGTTAGGCCCTGGATGAAATGGGCTGTAATGTCTGTCTACAACGCCAGGTCTTGGCGATATGGACTGTAATGTCCGTCTACAGTGTTAGGCCCTGGATGAAATTGGCTGTAATGTCTGTCTACAATGTCAGGCCTTGGCGATATGGACTGTAATGTCCGTCTACAGTGTTAGGCCCTGGATGAAATGGGCTGTAATGTCTGTCTACAACGCCAGGTCTTGGCGATATGGACTGTAATGTCCGTCTACAGTGTTAGGCCCTGGATGAAATGGGCTGTAATGTCTGTCTACAACGCCAGGTCTTGGCGATATGGACTGTAATGTCCGTCTACAGTGTTAGGCCCTGGATGACATGGGCTGTAATGTCTGTCTACAATGCCAGGTCTTGGTGATATGGACTGTAATGTCCGTCTACAGTGTTAGGCCCTGGATGACATGGGCTGTAATGTCTGTCTACAATGCCAGGTCTTGGTGATATGGACTGTAATGTCCGTCTACAGTGTTAGGCCCTGGATGAAATGGGCTGTAATGTCTGTCTACAATGCCAGGTCTTGGCGATATGGACTGTAATGTCCGTCTACAGTGTCAGGTCTGGGTGATATGGATTGTAATGTCCGTCTACAGTGTTGGGCCTGGATGAAATGGGCTGTAATGTCTGTCTACAATGCCAGGTCTTGGCGATATGGACTGTAATGTCCGTCTACAGTGTTAGGCCCTGGATGAAATGGGCTGTAATGTCTGTCTACAATGCCAGGTCTTGGCGATATGGACTGTAATGTCCGTCTACAGTGTCAGGTCTGGGTGATATGGATTGTAATGTCCGTCTACAGTGTTGGGCCTGGATGAAATGGGCTGTAATGTCTGTCTACAATGCCAGGTCTTGGCGATATGGACTGTAATGTCCGTCTACAGTGTTAGGCCCTGGATGAAATGGGCTGTAATGTCTGTCTACAATGCCAGGTCTTGGCGATATGGACTGTAATGTCCGTCTACAGTGTCAGGTCTGGGTGATATGGATTGTAATGTCCGTCTACAGTGTTGGGCCTGGATGAAATGGGCTGTAATGTCTGTCTACAATGCCAGGTCTTGGCGATATGGACTGTAATGTCCGTCTACAGTGTCAGGTCTGGGTGATATGGATTGTAATGTCCGTCTACAGTGTTGGGCCTGGATGAAATGGGCTGTAATGTCTGTCTACAATGCCAGGTCTTGGCGATATGGACTGTAATGTCCGTCTACAGTGTCAGGTCTGGGTGATATGGATTGTAATGTCCGTCTACAGTGTTGGGCCTGGATGAAATGGGCTGTAATGTCTGTCTACAATGCCAGGTCTTGGCGATATGGACTGTAATGTCCGTCTACAGTGTCAGGTCTGGGTGATATGGATTGTAATGTCCGTCTACAGTGTTGGGCCTGGATGAAATGGGCTGTAATGTCTGTCTACAATGCCAGGTCTTGGCGATATGGACTGTAATGTCCGTCTACAGTGTCAGGTCTGGGTGATATGGATTGTAATGTCCGTCTACAGTGTTGGGCCTGGATGAAATGGGCTGTAATGTCTGTCTACAATGCCAGGTCTTGGCGATATGGACTGTAATGTCCGTCTACAGTGTCAGGTCTGGGTGATATGGATTGTAATGTCCGTCTACAGTGTTGGGCCCTGGATGAAATGGGCTGTAATGTCTGTCTACAATGCCAGGTCTTGGCGATATGGACTGTAATGTCCGTCTACAGTGTCAGGTCTGGGTGATATGGATTGTAATGTCCGTCTACAGTGTTGGGCCCTGGATGAAATGGGCTGTAATGTCTGTCTACAATGCCAGGTCTTGGCGATATGGACTGTAATGTCCGTCTACAGTGTCAGGTCTGGGTGATATGGATTGTAATGTCCGTCTACAGTGTTGGGCCCTGGATGAAATGGGCTGTAATGTCTGTCTACAATGCCAGGTCTTGGCGATATGGACTGTAATGTCCGTCTACAGTGTTAGGCCCTGGATGAAATGGGCTGTAATGTCTGTCTACAATGCCAGGTCTTGGCGATATGGACTGTAATGTCCGTCTACAGTGTCAGGTCTGGGTGATATGGATTGTAATGTCCGTCTACAGTGTTGGGCCCTGGATGAAATGGGCTGTAATGTCTGTCTACAATGCCAGGTCTTGGCGATATGGACTGTAATGTCCGTCTACAGTGTTAGGCCCTGGATGAAATGGGCTGTAATGTCTGTCTACAATGCCAGGTCTTGGCGATATGGACTGTAATGTCCGTCTACAGTGTTAGGCCCTGGATGAAATGGGCTGTAATGTCTGTCTACAATGCCAGGTCTTGGCGATATGGACTGTAATGTCCGTCTACAGTGTTAGGCCCTGGATGAAATGGGCTGTAATGTCTGTCTACAATGCCAGGTCTTGGCGATATGGACTGTAATGTCCGTCTACAGTGTTGGGCCCTGGGTGATATGGGCTGTAATGTCCGTCTACAATGTGGACCCTTGGTGATATGGACTGTAATGTCCGTCTACAGTGTTGGGCCTGGGTGATATGGATTGTAATGTCCGTCTACAGTGTTGGCCCTTGGTGATATGGGCTGTTATGTCCGTCAACAGTGTTGGTCCTGGGTGATATGGATTGTAATATCCGTCTACAGTGTTGGGCCCTGGGTGATATGGACTGTAATGTCCGTCTACAGTGTTGGGCCTTGGTGATGTGGGCTGTAATGTCTGTCTACAATGCCAGGTCTTGGTGATATGGATTGTAATGTCCGTCTACAGTGTTGGGCCTGGGAGATATGGGCTGTAATATCCGTCTACAGTGTTGGGCCTGGGTGATATGGATTGTAATGTCCGTCTACAGTGTTGGGCCTGGGTGATATGGGCTGTAATATCCGTCTACAGCGTTGTGCCCTGGGTAATATGGGCTGTAATTTCCGTCTACAGTGTTGTGCCCTGGGTGATGTGGGCTGTAATGTCCGTCTACAGTGTTGTGGCCCTGGGTGATATGGGCTGTAATGTCCGTCTACAGTGTTGTGGCCCTGGGTGATATGGGCTGTAATGTCTGTCTACAGTGTTGGGCCTGGGTGATGTGGGCTGTAATGTCCGTCTACAGTGTTGTGCCCTGGGTGATGTGGGCTGTAATGTCCGTCTACAGTGTTGTGGCCCTGGGTGATATGGGCTGTAATGTCCGTCTACAGTGTTGGGCCTGGGTGATGTGGGCTGTAATGTCCGTCTACAGTTTTGGGCCCTGGTTGATATGGGCTGTAATGTCCGTCTACAGTTTTGGGCCCTGGGTGATATGGGCTGTAATGTCCGTCTACAATGTGGACCCTTGGTGATATGGACTGTAATGTCCGTCTACAGTGTTGGGCCTGGGTGATATGGATTGTAATGTCCGTCTACAGTGTTGGCCCTTGGTGATATGGGCTGTTATGTCCGTCAACAGTGTTGGTCCTGGGTGATATGGATTGTAATATCCGTCTACAGTGTTGGGCCCGGGTCATATGGATTGTAATGTCCGTCTACAATGTTTGGCCTGGGTGATATGGATTGTAATATCCGTCTACAGTGATTGGCCCCGGTAGATATGGGCTGAAATGTCCGTCTACAATATTGACTTCATGTACACCATGATCGAGTGCTCCCCTGTGGGGACTGATGTTGTGGTTTCTATCAGATGTACATATCTAGGAAATATGCAATCACTGATGTGAATTTTGGGGATTTATATATGAATAAGGTATACAAATAAAAACGTTCCGTGCGCAGCATTACCTTTATGCAGACATGACTTGACATGTTTTATAGAAGTGGTGCCTCACTCCCACAATTCAATTTCCATTTAGACCAGTTCTGGGCTGATCCTCTATGGCTGCTGAATCTCCTCTGAGTCTATTACAATAATCCATGCATTGTACCATCTGTCAACATTGCAATAAAATGTACATTATTTCATATGTCAGGGAACACCCACAATAATGTGTCATTTGTCTATGTACACACACAAACATGCGTCAGACGTTCAGAAGGTACACTGTGAATAGTGTTCGTACGGTACGTGGGGGCACTGGTGGCCCAGTCGTCTAATGCGCCGCGATTCGCTGTGCAGAGTTGCGTCCCTTGGACACGCCAGAAACCTATGATTGTGGGTTCGAATCCAGGTTCGCCCCCATATGTTTCTAGGTTTGTCAGCACCATACCCGTGCTCGTGGGTTTAACCGAAGTGGTAAACGTCTTGAGACCTGCATCACTTCGGGCTTTCCTCCCACATTAAACTGACGCGCCGCGATATAACTGGAATACTGTTAAAAGCGGCCTTAACCAAACTCACTCACTTATACGGTACGTTGTCAACAGTGTTCATACGGTACGTTGTCAACAGTGTTCATACTGTAGATTGTCAACAGTGTTCATATGGTACGTTGTCAACAGTGTTCATACGGTACGTTGTCAACAGTGTTCATACTGTAGATTGTCTACAGTGTTCATATGGTACGTTGTCAACAGTGTTCATATGGTACGTTGTCAACAGTGTTCATACTGTAGATTGTCAACAGTGTTCATAGGGTACGTTGTCAACAGTGTTCATACGGTACGTTGTCACAAGTGTTCATACGGTACGTTGTCAACAGTGCTCATACGGTACGTTGTCAACAGTGTTCATACGGTACGTTGTCAACAGTGTTCATATGGTACGTTTTCAACAGTGCTCATATGGTACGTTGTCAACAGTGTTCATATGGTACGTTGTCAACAGTGTTCATACATTACGTTGTCAATAGTGTTCATGCTGTAGATTGTCAACAGTGTTCATAGGGTACGTTGTCAACAGTGTTCATACGGTACGTTGTCACAAGTGTTCATAGGGTACGTTGTCAACAGTGTTCATACGGTACGTTGTCACAAGTGTTCATACGGTACGTTGTCAACAGTGTTGAAACGGTACGTTGTCAACAGTGTTCATACTGTAGATTGTCAACAGTGTTCATACGGTACGTTGTCAACAGTGTTCATACGGTACGTTGTCAACAGCGTTCATATGGTACGTTGTCAACAGTGTTGAAACGGTACGTTGTCAACAGTGTTGATACTGTAGATTGTCAACAGTGTTCATACGATACGTTGTCAACGGTGGTCATGCGGTACGTTGTCAACAGTGTTCATATGGTACGTTGCCAACAGTGCTCAAACGGTACGTTGTCAACAGTGTTCATACATTACGTTGTCAGTAGTATTCATACTGTTGATTGTCAACAGCGTTCATATGGTACGTTGTCACAAGTGTTCATACGGTACGTTGTCAACAGTGCTCAAACGGTACGTTGTCGACAGTGTTCATACATTACGTTGTCAGTAGTATTCATACTGTTGATTGTCAACAGTGTTCATACGGTACGTTGTTAACAGTGTTCATACGGTACGTTGTTAACAGTGTTCATACGGTACGTTGTCAACAGTGTTCATACTGTAGATTGTCAACAGTGTTCATACGGTACGTTGTCAACAGTGTTCATACGGTACGTTGTCAACAGCGTTCATATGGTACGTTGTCAACAGTGTTGAAACGGTACGTTGTCAACAGTGTTGATACTGTAGATTGTCAACAGTGTTCATACGATACGTTGTCAACGGTGGTCATGCGGTACGTTGTCAACAGTGTTCATATGGTACGTTGCCAACAGTGCTCAAACGGTACGTTGTCAACAGTGTTCATACATTACGTTGTCAGTAGTATTCATACTGTTGATTCATACGGTACGTTGTCAACAGTGTTCATATGGTACGTTGTCAACAGTGTTCATACGGTACGTTGTCAACAGTGTTCATATGGTACGTTTTCAACAGTGCTCATATGGTACGTTGTCAACAGTGTTCATACATTACGTTGTCAATAGTGTTCATACGGTACGTTGTCAACAGCGTTCATATAGTACGTTGTCAACAGTGTTAAAACGGTACGTTGTCAACAGTGTTGATACTGTAGATTGTCAACAGTGTTCATACGATACGTTGTCAACGGTGGTCATGCGGTACGTTGTCAACAGTGTTCATATGGTACGTTACCAACAGTGCTCAAACGGTACGTTGTCAACAGTGTTCATACATTACGTTGTCAGTAGTATTCATACTGTTGATTGTCAACAGTGTTCATACGGTACGTTGTCACAAGTGTTCTTACGGTACGTTGTTAACAGTGTTCATACGGTACGTTGTCAACAGTGTTCATACTGTAGATTGTCAACAGTGTTCATACGGTACGTTGTCAACAGTGTTCATACGGTACGTTGTCAACAGCGTTCATATGGTACGTTGTCAACAGTGTTGAAACGGTACGTTGTCAACAGTGTTGATACTGTAGATTGTCAACAGTGTTCATACGATACGTTGTCAACGGTGGTCATGCGGTACGTTGTCAACAGTGTTCATATGGTACGTTGTCACAAGTGTTCATACGGTACGTTGTCAACAGTGCTCAAACGGTACGTTGTCAACACTGTTCATACATTACGTTGTCAGTAGTATTCATACTGTTGATTGTCAACAGTGTTCATACGGTACGTTGTCACAAGTGTTCTTATGGTACGTTGTTAACAGTGTTCATACGGTACGTTGTCAACAGTGTTCATACTGTAGATTGTCAACAGTGTTCATACGGTACGTTGTCAACAGTGTTCATACGGTACGTTGTCAACAGCGTTCATATGGTACGTTGTCAACAGTGTTGAAACGGTACTTTGTCAACAGTGTTGATACTGTAGATTGTCAACAGTGTTCATACGATACGTTGTCAACGGTGGTCATGCGGTACGTTGTCAACAGTGTTCATATGGTACGTTGCCAACAGTGCTCAAACGGTACGTTGTCAACAGTGTTCATACATTACGTTGTCAGTAGTATCCATACTGTTGATTGTCAACAGCGTTCATACGGTACGTTGTCAACAGTGTTCATATGGTACGTTGTCAACAGTGTTCATATGGTACGTTGTCATCAGTGCTCATACGGTACGTTGTCAACAGTGTTCATACATTACGTTGTCAGTAGTATTCATACTGTTGATTGTCAACAGCGTTCATACGGTACGTTGTCAACAGTGTTCATATGGTACGTTGTCAACAGTGTTCATACGGTACGTTAAACAATCCATAGACTTTAAATCAGTTAACAATTATAGATAGCTTTGAAAAGAAGGGAACACCGTTTATACTGTAGTGTAGTGAGCTGGCCGTTAATATTCGACCCTGACTGAGGCAGCGCACGGTGTGGGCCTTGTCGATGTAAGGGAGATAACTCTTCACAGGCGTAGGTAAGCTGTAACCAACGCGACTTCGTTACTGCGTGTGTTCGATCCCAACCAAAACTCTTATGAGTGGGAGTTTGATAATTAGAATTTTAATGTTAAGGATTAACTGTGGATGTTTTTCGTTTCATTGAGTTATGAAATTAGAATTTTTGTTACATAGTTGTCGGAATATAAGCAGTTGATGAGCTATGATATATAAACACTGTGTGGATCTAAACGCCTCAGAGAATCTTCCAGTCTTAGCAAGGCAGAACGTGCCTTCATCTCCTAACACTGGCGCACCAGGCGATCTACATTAGACTCACGGGCAGATCATTGGAACAGTAACTGACAGCCAGCAGACAAACTGATGACATACCCTCAGAATCATACGGTGGCCCATAAGGGACATGGAGTCGGTTTTTCAATATTTTGATATTTCACTTACTTTTATCGTAACCTTTAGCAAATTAACAAAAAAATCATACAAATGTGTTATAAATCATGTATAAAAACAACCGAAACATGGAAAATGTACTTTCAAGTAGCTTTAAAGCTCTGAAATGTGAAGCGAAAATGTCAAAATCCAAAACGGAAAGGTCAAAAACTAAAATGAAAATGTCAAAAACAAAAACGACAATGTCAAAAACAAAAGCGAAAATGTCAAAAACTAAAATGAAACCACAGAAAACTATTTCCACCTCGAGGATAATATTCCCACCGCGGTGGAAATAGTTTTCTGTATTTTCATTTTAGTTTTTTACATTTTTGTTTTTGACATTTTCATTTTAGTTTTTGACATTTTCGTTTCACTTTTCGCCGATTCAATATCTTCTTTACACATGATTTATCACATATTTGTAAGAAAACTCGTGTTGATTTGCAAAAGGTTACGATAAAAGTAAGTGAAATATCAAAATATGGAAAAACAGACTTCATGTCCCTTATGTGCCACCGTAATAAAAAATCTTTCGAAGCTACACGGTTATTTGACCGCCCCCGACCGTCTGTTAAACTGCGGCATGGTATCTCGCAAACACAGGCGCATGCGCACACACGTGCGTGCGCGTCACTATATAAGGGCAATAATCTTGAACACGACGTTAAGCCCCATTTCACAGCTCACCTCACATTCTATTTATTATTTATTTTCGAAAACTACATTTACCACAGTTTCCTGACTGGGGCTGAAGGACGGACTACAATTATTGTGAACCTACTGACAAAGTACACATCACATATTCAAAAGGACGTTTGCAGTAACAGCAATGCTGAGTGAGTATGGTTTTACGTCGCGTTTAGCAAAATTAATATTCCAGCAATGTCATGCTAGGGGACATCAGAAATGGTCGTCACACAATACACCGATATGTGAGTAGAACCCGAGTCTTCGGTGTGACGAGCGAACGCTTTCTCCACTGGGCCCCTATATACTGACGTTAATAGGACGAGGTGAGGTGAGGTGAAATTGGGTTTAACGTCGCATCCAAGATTATTGCACTTATATAGCGACGTGCATGCACATGTATGTGTGTGTGGCTGCTTGTACTAGTCCGGACTGATGCCGATTTATAGTGCTAGCACACTGAGATACCATGCCGCAGTTTAACATGAATACCCCACTCAGACACAGTATACTGACTCTGAGCCGACCAGTCCTTGTTTTAGCCTCTTAATGCCGAGCGCCAGACAGGGTAACAACAAGTACCATCTTTTAACGTCTTTTGGTATGACGCGGCTGGGGATCGAACCCCGGACCTTCCGCTCTCCGGGCGGACGCTCTACCATTAGACCACGGAGGCGGTCTAATAGGACAATGAAATAGCTATATCTGTACATACAGTGACGTTAGAGTAGTGGATAACGTTGTGTCAGGTGTGCAGTCTTAGCTCTACATATAAATGCTGTGTGACATTCGTTGAAAAAAGGTCGTGAAGAAATACCTGATGGGCGTTTAATGCAGAGTTGCGTCCATTTGGCGCGCCAGAAACCCATGACTGTGGATTCGCCATGTCATGTTTTTAGATTTGTCAGCACCATACCCGAGATCGCGAGTTTCTCCAAAGTGGTAGACATCTGAGACATGCATAACTTCGGGCTTTCCTCCCACATTAAGCTGAAACGCCGTGATATAACTGAAATACTGTTCAAAGCGGCGTAATCAAAACTCGCTCACTCATGTGAGAGACAATAGCGTGTCTAAATATATATTCTTAGATATGGCATGGTATAACTTAATAAGCAATTAACATGATATTAAACATATGGTGTTTATTTGGAGTATTGGCCCTTTAAACCACTGATATAAACTATTTGGCTAAATATATATATTAAGCATTTAAAAACGACAAAAGTACCTTGACGCTCATGTATGACCAACATGCACCCGGTATCAGCTATTCTCTAGGACACGTGTCAGAGTATATGTTCAGAGCTCCTCTAGGACACGTATCAGGGCATATGTTCAGAGCTCCTCTAGGACACGTATCATGGTATATGTTCAGAGCTCCTCTAGGACACGTGTCAGAGTATATGTTCAGAGCTTCTCTAGGACACGTGTCAGAGTATACGTTCAGAGCTCCTCTAGGACACGTATCAGGACATATGTTCAGAGCTCCTCTAGGACACGTGTCAGAGTATATGTTCAGGGCTCCTCAAGGACACGTATCAGGGCATATGTTCAAAGCTCCTCTGGGACACACGCACAGATACACACATCGCTCATGTGACAGACAATAGCGTGTCTAAATATATATTCTTAGATATGGCATGGTATAACTTGATAAGCAATTAACATAATATTAAACATATGGTGTTTATTTGGAGAATTGGCCCTTTAAACCACTGATATAAACTATTTGGCTAAATATATATTTTTGACCAACATGCACCCGGTATCAGCTATTCTCTAGGACACGTATCAGGGCATATGTTCAGAGTTCCTCCAGGAAACGTGTCAGAGTAAATGTTCAGAGCTCCTCTAGGACACGTATCAGGGCATATGTTCAGAGCTTCTCTAGGACACGTGTCAGAGTATATGTTCAGGGCTCCTCTAGGACACGTATCAGGGCATATGTTCAGAGCTCCTCTAGGACACGTGTCAGAGCATATGTTCAGAGCTCCTCTAGGACACGTGTCAGAGTATATGTTCAGGACTCCTCTAGGACACGTATCAGGGCATATGTTCAGAGCTCCTCTAGGACACGTTTCAGAGTATATGTTCAGGGCTCCTCTAGGACACGTATCAGGGCATGTGTTCAGAGCTCCTCTAGGACACGTCTCAGGGCATATGTTCAGAGCTCCTCTAGGACACGTGTCAGAGTATGTGTTCAGAGCTCCTCTAGGACACGTATCAGGGCATATGTTCAGAGCTTCTCTAGGACACGTGTCAGAGTATATGTTCAGGGCTCCTCTAGGACACGTATCAGGGCATATGTTCAGAGCTCCTCTAGGACACGTGTCAGAGCATATGTTCAGAGCTCCTTTAGGACACGTGTCAGAGTATATGTTCAGGGCTCCTCTAGGACACGTATCAGGGCATATGTTCAGAGCTTCTCTAGGACACGTGTCAGAGTATATGTTCAGAGCTCCTCTAGGACACGTATCAGGGCAAGTGTTCAGAGCTCCTCTAGGACACGTCTCAGGGCATATGTTCAGAGCTCCTCTAGGACACGTGTCCGAGTATATGTTCAGAGCTCCTCTAGGACACGTATCAGGGCATATGTTCAGAGCTTCTCTAGGACACGTGTCAGAGTATATGTTCAGGGCTCCTCTAGGACACGTATCAGGGCATATGTTCAGAGCTCCTCTAGGACACGTGTCAGAGCATATGTACAGAGCTCCTCTAGGACACGTGTCAGAGTATATGTTCAGGGCTCCTCTAGGACACGTATCAGGGCATATGTTCAGAGCTCCTCTAGGACACGTGTCAGAGTATATGTTCAGAGCTCCTTTGGGACACGTATCAGGGCATGTGTTCAGAGCTCTTCTAGGACACACGCACAGGTACACATACAGACACACACAGACACTCAAATACACACACACACACACACACACACACACACACACACACACACACACACACACACACACACACACACACACACACTCTATACTTACACACCTACGCCAAAATACACATACGCCCATGCATGCATATATAAATAATGATACTGATTCACTATGGTAACATTATATGAAATGTTGGGAAAACCGGATGTAACCAAAGAAGACACAAGCAAAGGCTAACAACTTCTTTATTTACAGTAAAAGGCGATGTCTCGGTATATAGATCCCTGTACCGTTGTCAAGCAAGACGTTCATGTTCGTCAAACGTTCATTTGATACATCTAATCCATTCACGTTTACTCTTTCCAAATTGTTTGTCATGAAACGATAACTTGATAAGGATACGTGACATGATTTCCTGAAGAGTAAGTACCTTGGCCCCAAAACAATCTCGCTTTAACCAGTTTAATAGAAGGAGTCTTCCAAGTTCCCCATTCACATGAAATGTGGAGATCTTTTTCTAAATGATAAAAGATTTTAAAGAAAAAGTAATGTTTCACTAACAGAGATGTTTTCTCCGACAGACAGAAATAGTTTATTTAAGTGTCACATGTCTGTTAAACTTTTGTTCACTATGTTAGTTAATAAACAGTAAACAGTGAAACACTGACATCCAGCCATGGATCATGAAATCTAAAATCTCTCAGCAGCACATTTGAAATATAATACATGTATGTTAATATAATGTCCATATGAGCCCTATGTTGAAGGCCTTCCATGGCTTTGAGAATGGCCTGGGTGGTTGTTCATATCTGGAACACTACATCCATGTTGGCCTGGTGTTTAAGCCTAGTGGTTAAAGCGTTAGCTCGACACGCTGAAGACCAGGGTTCGATTCACAACATGGGGACCATGTGTGAAGCCCATTCCTGGGATCTTTTTAATCCTATTTATTCTGTTTGTACATCCACCAGGCCTTATACATGTACTGTGTAAACATCAATTAATCAGCGCCACGCCCTTTTTTAAATGATGACATTTTGTATACACAATGTCTTCCAGGATAACACGTTGATTTGGTCGTTAAAGCAAAAGTAATAATAGTTCATATATCTAACTTGTGATTTTTGGGGTAGGCTTTTTAGTGCATTCGCCGCCCATGCACTTACTCCCCCCCCCCCCCCCCCCCCCCCGCGAAGTTACATATGGCCCAAGTGGACGTGGGATACCACCCCCCCCCCCCCCCCCCCCCCCCACCCACCCACCCACCCACCCACCCCCCACCCACCCCAACACGAGCTCTACCCTCATTTAATGTTTTGTATCTTGGAATCACAACGGGTCATGTTTAGTTCAATATGCACATATCAATTAGAATTTGCATATAGTTTGTATGTATAACGTTACGCACTCGGAGACATCCGTAGAAATGTAATATACACTGAAGATGGGCCGCCTTAATGGACGACACTGAACACGACAGACCCCCGACGGCTAAGGTCTAATCGGCATGCTAATGGATTGATGAAGTCACGCCACGTTGCCGCAACTAATTGTTGCACAATAGTGCCAAACTCAACTTTAAAAAATACCATACACATACCACAATAAGTAGGTAATTAGAGCCGACAGAATTAACAGAATCATTCTTCGTATCCGGGCAACAAATTGTCAAGTAATCTGTATATATGCTGTGTTGTGTCTTTCATAGGCCACGTGGCCTGACGTTGTATACGTATTGTGAATATTGTTATTGGCATCGTTACTTGCATTATAAAATGTGTGACACTTTAATAAAATATCTGTCTTCTTTTTTCTTCTTGTTCTATAGATATAACGATGTGCTGAGAGAATAATATGTTTATCCAATTTACCCACGAGATAAGTGACAGACAAACATACGGACGGACGGACAGACAGACAGTAGAAAGACCACGAAACATTATCACAACATCTGCAAAGACCAACAGGAATATGTCTTTAAATTCATTGTCCACAAATACTTCATGTTCATCATTTTCTTTAATAGTATTTATATACAATGTATACCAAGTCATTAACGTAGATCTATATTAAAAAAGCAAGGCATCCCTGGCTGACGCCAGCCCTGGTTTTGAAAGAAATGTACACACTGATAACGGTCTCTGAATGTGTCAAAATATACTTAACAATTAAGAATTGTTAACAAGCCTTGATAAATGTATTTCAACAAGCAATGCATTAATATGTAGACTATTAGAAGAAGACTATTTACAAGAATTGTATACGTTCTATACTCAAAATGTTATAATTACACAAGAAAATATATGAGAAATAGTCTTGAGAACATGTTTTCGTATACAATTGCTTCTCATCTTCTTCGATATGAAATGGACACACAGAAATATTCGATCCAACGCTATGTATACGCCATGTATACGCTACACCAGGGACCATATACAGGATCATATCTGTATATGGTCTCTGGCTAATCGATGTTGATGACGTTGTTACCTCGGATACGATCGCGTGCATTGGTCATTTCTGAACTTTACACAATATAAACAATGCGTTATATAAACACAGTTCAAATTCAAATACAACTGATTTAAACATTACGAACTGACCACAGATTAAAACATATCCTATTATTAGAAACAATGGCACTATAAGCATGTGTTCTACGGTGTTGTCCCTGTACCTGGTTAGATAATCCATGTGAAGCTTTTCAAAGATAATAGACCGTAATTGGTTGGTAGGAATACCCCCTTGGTTCACAAGACAAACCAAAACGAGGTTAACTGTCATGGCGGTCTACATTGGGATATGAGCTGCCAGTGACAAACAGACAACCAAAATGCTCTTACAAGAGCCAGTACAGGTACTTGCAAATTATTTATGCGTTATGTAGAAACACTGACGTATTTAGCAGTATATCTTGTCAGCATATAAACCACTGTTTCTTTCTCTGTAGTTACAATTGTAACGAAAATCGGTGACAAACATTCTGATTTATGAAATAGAAAATGGCGTATGCCCATCTTTGTTATGATTTCGCGTTAGAAGGTTATGCGGGTTGTTTTGTGTTGTTTGGAGGTTAAATGTGGTCACTGGGTGCCGTATACACGTAGGGGAGATAAATATTTTGTATCTCGTTGGTGTAGGTTATAATGTGTGTGTATGATTACAAAGCGAGTGTAGTCCGAACACAGCTGTTGCGACGAAGGGCACCTGTCAAGCAGCCATCGCCCTAAAGTTGTAAATAACGTTCTCAATCTGTTACATGTAGTCAAGTTTATGTATGTGATTAACAGTGGATGTTGAAGGATCAGGACCCTACCTGAAATAGTGTCAAAGACGTGTTCTAGAAAAAGAAATTCATCGCTTGTAGTAACCCACTTTTTTCTTTATTTTTTTTGCATCTCAACACTAATACCACTCACTGTTTTGAAATACTTGTTTTTCTCCTAGAATTTATGATGTCTGAGTGTTTTCTTCATCCATATAAATGAACACATTTGTTAGACTATTGCAAGTATGAACATGATAGGTAAACAATGATGGTAAGAGTATTCATACATGTAATCCTTGAGGTGTATAAGAATAACATGTTACACAAGCATCAGTGAACATGCCATGGTAACTCTCTGATCAGGGGTGTTGAAATTAGTATGCCCAACTTGCCAGACTGGTGAAAATATGGTACCTGGCAAGAGGGAAAATTGAATTTAGTTGCCTTTGCCCAGTGGTTTAACTTTGAAACTTAGATTTTAGAACAAGGTATGGTGTTTGTCAACTACAGTAGAAGTACCTGACTAGCCGTGCTTCTATTCTGGAGATCTCCCTTCAGCTGATGCTTCAGTTAATAAACTTTAGTTGTCAAAATAAAATGTTCTTCTTTTCCATGATTTAGCAGGGCAAGTTGAAAATCAGACTGGACAAGTTGAAATTTTAAGTTTATTTGACTATGGGCAAGTAGGGAATGTTTGTATTTGAAACACCTGCAAATGCTCACAGAATTGAACTAAGTATTGTTTTGAAACTACAAACCTTTTCATGAATTCTTACCAATTTTGCCCTGTACTTGATAAATATTTCACAATATGATCTGTCTATAGAGATTGTTAGACATTACTTGTAATGACACCAGCAGGTGAAATAACAGTTGATAATTTAGAAATAGTTTTCGTGATCGGGATTGACTTGGAGATACGTTTGGGAAACATACATTTGAATATCCATGATATTTGTTTATACAAGGATTGCAACAGTAGACTGTGACAATGTTGATGTGCCACAGATTGGTGTCAGCATTGAGCTGATTGTAATTGGCACTAATTGAGTTTCACTATTTTTAAGTATTTTGTACACAGTGGCAATATAGTAATTACATGTACATTTCTCATTCACAGCTGATAGGGATTGACTCTGAGTTTGACCATGCCATTACTTGTTAAAGGAAATAATGATTTTTGTGTGTCTTTGGGCCGAAAAATCAGTTTTCTATAACTGTTAATTTGTTACAGAAAATTTGTTACTTGTGTCATTTGAATGATAATATTTAGTAAAGCAATCTAGACTTTGGAAATTGTTTGATGTGACCAATATGTAAGTTAATATGCAATGTTTGCTATAACAATGTTCTACTGTGTAGTTGGTTCGGTTCATCCTGAAATGTAGCTTCTGTAACAGGACTTATATGAGCGTGTTTAATAGGCATTTCTTAGAAGTTGAAGGATGACAAAATGGACATAATGTACATGGATTTAACACGACCTGCTCAGAGGCCAATATTCGACCCCAAGTCTACAGCAAATGACAGTAAAAATTCCCAATTTGAATAAAAATGTTCCATTTCCTCAGAATTTACGAAAATATCAACTTTAAGAAAAAACAATTTTGAACAATATATGCTTTCAATGGGCTCTTAGGTATCCTAGATATGTCAGGATTATGGATAACAACTTCCTTAATATACTGTTGTTGTGACGTGTCAGGATAAGGATCTATTTAAGGATTGACTGTGTATTTTTATCAGTTCATTGAGGTATGAATCGAGAAAACCGATGTGCAAACTGTATGAATATGCATAGCGGTTTCTTACTTTTTTACAAAAGTTTCCTACAAAAGTGTGCACATCAGTTTTTCGAGTCATACCTCAATGAACCGAAAAAAATACACAGTCAATGCTTATAATTAAATTTGACATGAAAACATGTTTTATCTACAATAGTTTAACCAAAAACAGCTGTATATATCAAAGCAGACAAAAATGCCAACATTTATAAACAGTCCAGGTGTAGGAATACATACTGTGGCGTGACATGAATCTGGTGATTGTTTAATTTGAGCACATAACTTGACAATCAAGGCAAGAGGCGAGATGAAGTGCAACAGTCAGACTGCAACAAACCGGGACTAATATGTCCGGGAGAAGGCGGCTGTTTTAAATGACATGGTCAGTTATCACCAGATTCAACCATTAATTCCCTGAGAACAGGAAGACACGGTCGGAAAAATGATAGTTCGAAATGAAACCCAGAGTCATGAAAGTTGTGGAACCGAGGCAAACGGGGGAAAGAAACAGGCGACACGTTTGCTGTTTCATTACTTCTCGGCCTTCGGTCTCAAAGGGTTGTTTGGACAATGAATATGCATGAATTTTGCTAAATGTCCTGTGCATGACGATACTCGCGAACAGAAAGGTAGTTCCCTCGACTGTAATATTGGGATTCCCTGACATTCCGCAGTAATAAAAGCACCCGCCTCGGTGGTCGTGCTTAATTTTTTACATTCATTGGGAAATGAATGCAATAACACGTGACCAATTCAGCTAATCAGAATGCATGAATTTCAATGAACACAATGAAAATTTAATTACAGTGTAATGTCGCTAATACAGTATATTATTGAAGTTGTTATCCATAGCTTGTGTCCACTTTGTGAGAGTGATTAAGGGGACCTAACTAATAATACATCCTAAAGCTGTATCAAAGTAATTAACATGATTTACATCTACTGTCACTGTCAGACTATTCAGTAAGCTTGTGCTCCCACTGGACAAGCGTGTTGAAGCTTCAGAGGCAATATACGCAATCGTCCATGTGCTCATAAAATAGACTTTGTAGGCATTGTAAGCAGGGACTGTACTTGACACATGATTTGTAGCTATCACGTGATGTAAACAGCCTAGTTAGCAGTCGACAGCCATGTATGCCTTGTCAGATGGAAGAAATGCCGAAAACAGTTTTCTTAGTACTTTCATCGGTTTGGCAAATTGATGCTATCAGTATGGTCTGTCAGTGAAAATAACTATTCTTTGTTGATAAAACTTGTTTTTCCTTGTCAATTACAACTGCCTCTGTGGTCTTGTGGTAGAGCGCCTGGAAGGAGAGCAGATCCCTGGCTGCGTCCTTCCAAAAGATGTTAAAAGATGGTACTTGTGTTGTGATGGTACTTACAGTTACACATGTGCGTGGAATGTGCTGTGTATTGACCTGGATTTTGTATTGCAGTATATTGCCATACTTTAACCTGTATTGCGATACATATTGCAGTATATTGCCAATTTACATTTTTATGAGTTATTCAGAGTCATACCCTGTGTTAATGTCAGATACCATCAGTCAGTGTCCCTCACTATTTTTCCTTTTCAGTGAATAAATGTATGATAAAGAGATTAAAGAATAAAAACAAAACAAGAAATAAATCTGACTTCATCCTGTTACTTTTGTAACATAGATTCAGAAAGATACTATTTTCCATCTCTATATCGATTGGGAACACAAATATACTTATTTATGTTTGCCCCAATATATTGCTACATTTACAAATATATTGCAATATGTATTGCTGAAGATTTGCACCACATTATACTGCACACCTTTAGTCGAATGTAAGTTAAACCAGGAGACAAAACAAAGACATGATGCTTAGGTAGTTATCCATTATAATGATTATGGATCCAAAGAGAAAATAACAAATTATTGGTCAAGGTGTTTATAAAGCCATCTGATTTTCAGGCTGCCATCTTAGATGCCTTGAATCACTATGCCTACAGCGATGCCACATTCCTTGCTGAGAGACTGTATGCTGAAGGTGAGTTGAGATGAGGATAGTGATAATTGTATGCAAGTGAGACTAGCATGGACACTGAGAGAGACTGCAACAGATACTTTGTCTTAGGTGAAACATGTACAATATGGTATTTATGTGAATTTATACATATTTTGCTACTGTGAAAATTACAGAATCACAAGAATGTCCCTGATTGTTTTGACAGGTGGTTTTGATACCTGTATCATAGGCAGATCCAGAGGGTGGATCCAGGAGGTCCGCCGACCCCACCCCAACCCCCCTTTTGAAAACCAAATGTAGTATGTTGTAGGCAGTAAAATTGACTGAGAGAGGATTTTGATATTTTGACCCCTCCCTTTTAAAAATGCTAGATCCACCCTTGTATATGTTTCATGTCAGTTCTCAAAAAGCTGTTACAATGGGATGACAATATGGCTGAAACATTGCCGATGCAGCGTTCAGTTCTAAGAGGTAACTACACTTGTTGTAAGAGGTGACTAACAGGATCGGGTTGTCAGATAAGCTGACTTGATTGAAGCATGTCATTGTATCCCGGTTGCATGGATTGATGCTCATGATATCAGTCAGTGGATTGTCTGGTCCAGGCTCGATTATTTACAGACCGCAGTCATGTAGCTGAATATTGCTGAGTGTGGCGTTAAACAACAAGCAGTTTTCAACAGGGAATGACAATATTGCTGTGACATTAAAATAATAATTTTAACTCACCCACACAAAACTACATCATAAGTCAGTTTTCAACACCTTTCATGTCCATGCTCTGTTTCAGTGTCGTCAGATGAGGCACTTCACCTGTTGGCAACATGCTATTATCGGTCAGGCCGACCCATCCAGACGTACATGCTGCTCCAGAAGCGAGGCTGCCCCACCCCCCAGTGCAAGTACCTTATGGCCAAATGCTGCATGGACATCCAGAAGTAAGGACTTCATCCCGATTCCTCTAACATAACGAACATAATTTGTCCCAACCCAGCAGTTCTACGGGGCTGAAGTGGGTCACAAAATAGCGATTTTATTCCAAGATAGGGTTTGGTTGACTCATGTATTAAAAAATAATTATTTCATATTTCTTTTCATGTAATAGTTTTGGAAAACTACTGTCAATTTTTCATGTGTTTATGTATTGAGAATCTCACCCCTATATCTCAAATATATCAACGCTGTTCAATAAAAGTTTAAATCTCTATGGCTTGCCGAAGAATTTTAACCTTTTATTGACAAATATTGATATATTTGGTGTCAAAAGACGCTTGGGTGAGATTCTATTTATCATCCAACATTCGTCCAACTTTTAAGCTTGTAAACAGTAATAAGTGATGTCATGAGTGTAAGAAGTACTGTTGACCTCCCTCAGTGGCTGAAAGATCAGTGATGTCATTTGATTACGACATCATGCTGACCAATTATGTCACAATTGTCTGCAAATCATTGTGATGCAATTTCATTACATCACTAGGAGATATCGCAGGGTGATAAATACAACTGTGAGTACAACTGTTTTAGGTCCAGTGATTTTGACGCAAAACATAAACCATAACAACAAATCAGTGCAATACCTAGACTAACATCTAGTCTCTGAAATGAACATGTCGCACAGAAAAAAACCAGTTGTTCAATTATCTTAATAAAAATGTAATGAAAGGGAGCCCAGTGAATCTCTTCGTTTTCACTGCAGTAATCTAGACTTGTCGAACATTATAGACTTGCATGGGCTGTATTTGATATATATTTGTGTCAGGGTCTGTAAGACAGACTATGCAATACCGTTCATGATTGGATGAATATATACGAATATATATGAAAGTTATTAAAGCTCCTGACACATTTCCTTCTGATACAGAAAGTATGATACAAACACACACACTGCTCAGAATGTCAGTTATGATTTTTGATGACTGTGCATTATTGAATAAAATTGATACTGTAAGTAGGACCATTCATTACTACCGGTATTCACGTTTTAATTATCAAATTATGAAATGTGATGCCTTGCTTAGAATTTCTATCGGTCCAAAGTTTGACAACTTAAACAAACTGTTGGACAGGTATTCCAGGAGTGGGTGAGTAAATAATAAAAACCTACAACTTTATGGATATCATCTTCTGGTTTATTGCATGTAGCAGTGTTTCAATGTAGATCTAAGCTGGAGTGATTACAACCAAGTGATGAGAGGTGTATAATATATGGAAGATATGTTGTAAGAAGCAGCCATATGGTTCATGAGCCAGATATATCATGATACAGTTAGGATTAAAACCTAAACAATCGGATTAGATAATAATAAAAAAAATTTAAAAAAGCTGATTGGATACTAATTAACTGGTTGGTCAAGCTGATGGGATACTAATTTAAAGTCTATTGCTTTTTAGACATTGGACTTCTATTGCTTCCGCGAGTTTTGTTTTTGTGAAATTCCGATGTTTAGTTGAGACTTTGTCAACTGGATTTGATGGCTTGGGGACTTTTGTTGGTGGTCTGAGAGGGCTGATTTGCTGTCTGCTCTGGCTGTTTTTATGTTCTTTGATGTGGATATCTAATGGGCTTCACAAAAAGAAAACTCTCGGATAATGCTTGATCATGGTGTACGAATCTACAACTAGGCGACGCAACATGCAGTTAACCGGAAGTTGTTATCAGTTGTATGTTTTTATTATTAACTTATACAAACTATCGGTCAAATTGAAATTTTATCGGTCTGTGACCAGTGACTGATGGACATCTGAGACTGTGAGGCCTCATTGTGATGTGATGGACCAGCATGATTAAGGGTGTTTAACTGTTACCATCAGGTGTTTGGGGTTTCAGATTCCAGTGTACAAATGTGTTGTGTTGCAGGTATGCGGAGGCTGAGGACACGCTGGCAGGGAACATCCTGAGTCGCTGCAAGTCTCTGGATGAGATCGAGAATGAGTTCGGCAACATGGCGTGCCACGTCTTCTCTCTCCTGGGGAACATGTATAGGTGAGTGAAATACTAGACCCAGCATCTCAGGATGTATGTGAGGTCATGTGTCCATAGTCAGGTTACTGTATTTATAGTGAGTGAGTGAGTGAGTGAGTGAGTGAGCATGGTTTATGCTTCTTTTAGCAATATTCCAGCATTATCACGGCGGGGGACATCAGAAAGGGGATTCCCACATTGCACCGATGTGGGGAATCGAACCCGGACCTTCGACGTGAAGAGCAAACACTACCTCACAGCCACTACTATTTTCATAAGAG
This sequence comes from Haliotis rufescens, assembly GCF_023055435.1. Lineage (NCBI taxonomy): Eukaryota > Metazoa > Mollusca > Gastropoda > Lepetellida > Haliotidae > Haliotis > Haliotis rufescens. The sequence goes on from NW_025964112.1 coordinate 2,064,606, forward strand.
AATGTCCCAGGCTTGTTGCGAGATGTGACACGAATAGATGCGTATTTAACACAATGTTAAGTTGAGCTGAACATGATGAAAGCCAAGCATTAAGATAACATGGCTGGTCAGCTTGGAGTCAGTATACTGTATCAGAGTAGGGTGTCTTTGTTAAACAGGGGCATGTATGTCAGTGGAATAGCACTCTAAAACCAGCATTAATCCGGACAATGACAAACAGTGTATGGATTAGTTGCTCAAGTTCACTGGCCAGGTGTTGCAAGCCCCCCATCAGTGTTACTAGCCCCACTTTCTGGCTACAGCCTACATATTTTGTAGTTGGAATTAAATATGCATTGACTAGAATTTTCAACTCGACTGTCGGACAAGCTTTATGGAAATGTTACTAAAATTTTTTAGAAGTCACTGGCATTTGGCTAGCAGGCAGGCAGGCAGCTGTCTTGAGCACTGAGTACAAGCAGCCATGCATGCATGTGCATGTGCATGCACATCGCTAATAAGTGCAATGATCTTGAATGTGATGTTAAACCCCATCACCTCACAACAGTGTGGATTGATCTTCCTACTGCCCATGTGTCCAAGCAAGGCCCAGTAATACACATGGAGATGTACTTTTTGTTGAGATTTAAAGGGAGGGTCTGCTCTGACAAAATGGCAGTCCTGGAAGGTTTGGGGGAATTGTTGTGACACCTCTTTGTTTGCTATCTTATGGTAATGATGTATTCCAACACAGCAGTGAACGGTTGCCCTGGTAGCATGCAGACAGTATGTCAGTTTCTCTCTCATCCAGAGGGGATTTGGGGTAGAAATATACAATAGGGATCCCCTCCAACCTATGCTTGTAGTAAGAGGCGGCTGAATGGATCGGGTTGTTAGGCTTGTTGACTTGGTTGAGCATGAATCATTACTCATAAATTCAATCACTTATCTGGTTCAGATCAGATTATTTACAGGCAGCTGTCATATGGCTGGAATATTGTTGAGAGGGGTGTTAAGCAACAATCAAACAAAATAAATACCTCGCATTGAAGTAATTCAATTATCTAATCCTGTACTGAAAATTGGCACCAGATTTGGTGCAAAGACCCTCTTTAATAAAGATACCTGGTATGACAGAGGGTATAGTCACAATGTATTGGTCTGCTATTCCCTTCACATTTTAAAATTATATTTGCACTCATATTTGTTTTCAGTAAAACGGAACGTGTAAAGAAAGCTGCGGAATGTTACAGGAAAAGTCTTCGAATTAATCCCCTTCTGTGGAAGTCATATGAAAGGTTGTGCCAACTTGGTAAGTGTTCCGGAAAATACCTGCATGTGATAAACATCTATCTGCCCTGATCATGGTTGAGACTCATTATTGTCCCCATCAGAAGTGGGAGGGGAATATTATTCGCCTCCACAAAGGAGGAGGGTAGTATAGAAAAGGTGTCCTCCTTTCCTCAAAGGCCATTCAATATTTCTTGATGAAACTTTGTACAGATATTAGCCTAGCCATGAACTGGATTCTTTTTTGTATTTTAGGAATTTGTGTAATTTATTTTTTGTCCAGTGTCCATGACAAAGAATTAGGGTTCAAATAAAGGTAGAGATTGTTTTCGGAGATTAACTGTTTGTATTTCAGCACTTATCAGGCTTATAGGTCCACTGCTGACTTTTGTTTTTTTTGGTTTCACTTTTGTATATTTTATCTGGTTCCATTGAAACAAATGGAAAACCTCAGTGTATCTGATGATAGCCCCTGGCCCAGTGATCTTCTCATTGTGACACCACCCTAGTAGCATGGCGAAAGCAAGGTTCGTACAAGGTTGAAACGGCCTTGAGTTTCAAGGTCCCTGTTGAAAAGCCTTGACTTTTAGTGTCATGATGTCAATCACTGATTGTCGGGTCCAGACTTGATTATTTACATACCGCCATTAGATAGCTGGAATATTGCTGAGTGCAACGTCAAACAAACAAACAAACAAACAAACAAACAAACAAATAATAACCCAACTAAAAAAGCCTTGAAAATGACAATTGAAAGCCTTGAATTTTGGTGTTCCATATCTGTATGAACCTTGGCGAGGTACCAGTCAGTTAGCAGTGTATCCAGTGAAACCCCTGCCTGGGTGATCATCTTGGTGAAACCACCCTACTGACATGGCGAGAGGTACCAGTGTCATTTACTATTTAGTACAAGGCCCAGGCAGCTAGTGAGGTGAGGGCCTTGAGTGTTGCACATACCACATGTGGGGACATGAGTATTTGATACTTTTCAATCTTTTATGAGTTCCCCATGTAAAAGCTAGGTACACTACAATAGGGTCATGTGATTGGAGCATCACTATCCTCACTCGTGACAAACTTGCAAGATTTATTTGTGTTGATTACAAATACCATTTATGTTCAGTGTTGGAGTGAGGCTGAGGATATCGATCTGTTATCTCTAAATGATAGCTTGTTACTAGTCTGTGTCCTCTGTGTGACAGGTGAGAAGGTTGACCCTGGCCAGGTGTTCCAGCTACCCCAGCATACAGCCCCGCCCACCAACACCCACAACATGTCACAGAACATCACCGATGTCCTCACCCCAATCTCGGAGGCCATAGCACCCGGGTGTAATGATGCCAACGTCAGGTGGGAGCAAGGTTCCCTCTTGAAGGTGAGTGTGTCTTGCATGGACACGATCAAGGCTATCGCTGTGTCTGTGATCCTGAGTTGGTCACCAGTACCCGTGCTTTTTGTAAGGGTAGAGATAGATGAGCGTGTGCTTGCATGAACATGATCAAGGCTATCACTGTGTCTGTGATCCTGAGTTGGTCACCAGTAGTCATGCTGTTTGTAAGGGTAGAGATAGATGAGCGTGTGCTTGCATCAAGGCTATCATTGTGGCTGTTACCCTGAGTTGGTCACCAGTAGCCTTGCTGTTTGTAAGGGTAGAAATAGATGAGCGTGTGCTTGCATGAACATGATCAAGGCTATCACTGTGGCTGTTACCCTGAGTTGGTCACCAGTAGCCTTGCTGTTTGTAAGGGTAGAGATAGATGAGTGTGTGTTTGCATCAAGGCTATCGCTGTGTCTGTTATCCCGAGTTGGTCACCAGTAGTCATGCTGTTTGAAAGGGTAGAGATAGTTGAGCGTGTGCTTGCATCAAGGCTATCGCTGTGTCTGTGATCCTGAGTTGGTCACCAGTAGTCATGCTGTTTGTAAGGGTAGAGATAGATGAGCATGTGCTTGCATCAAGGATATCCCCAGTGGCCATGCAGTTTGGTGGCACTCATTGCTGTGGCATAGTAAATATGTTAACATGTTTAGATCTGTTAAGTTATGCAAGCAATATAAATTGTATTGTACTTAACAGTGAAGCCACACCTGTCCACAGCAGTTTCGATAAACTACTACAAGCTATATGGAGAGTTATATTTATGTGTTGTTTTGCTCCAGATGCAGACCCCCACCCCTCAGATCTGTGTGACTCAGTCCATGACCCCCGAGAATCAGGAGCCCCCATTGGTGGACATCCCCTCTGCCCCCACAACAGCCCGCTACCCCCGCACACAGTCCGTCATCTCCAGGGGTCTCTACAGTAAACCCCTGTTCCACAGCCCTCTCACTCCTCGGTAAGTACCGCCAATGACAATCTGCATCCAGTCTTGGTGTTTCAGACATGACAGGAAACACCATGGTGCTATTTTCTTTCTGCCTTAACATGTTGAGATAACAGATAAACATTCTGACACTCAAGTAAAACAGTAAACTCCCATATAGGCCAATGTTTCCTGAAAGCCTATTGCTTTTGGTCTGTTTTAATTGACAGTGCTCTTGGCAGGCACTGTAATCATGTTTGTGTCAATTTAACTGTTCTGTTTGTGTATTGTTAAGGGAGAGTTTTAGCGATGTTCCCATCCTATTCTGAGCCATAACTTGTAAACAGTTCAATGTTCCTTTAAGAAAACTTAACATATACATTGCTCATCTGCTTATCTGGAGCCTTTTGCTCTTTTTAAATGTTTCTAAATTATTACTTTTCCTTGACAACAATTTCAACTTAGTCCTTAACGAGGCTAGAGTTGCTCAGGTAGCTGTGATGTGTGTGTATTTTGAAGTGAGAGTTTTGTTCATGTTAATGTAAGTGATCTGCTTCTGCTGCAGTTTTGGCATCCTGCCCCTGGAGACTCCGAGCCCTACTGATCATAACACCATGCCCTTCATCACGCCCAGCCCTGTCTCCTACAGTGAGCAACAGACGCTCGACCCCAAGGCGCCCAGCAAGAAGGTAAACTGTCATCAGTTGTTAGGAAGCACGTTTCAGCTAGGTGGTAATGTGGAGCAACAAATCTATTTTTAGATAACATCATGAATATCAATCAAGTCAATTGGATGACGTTGTGGTCACTGAATCTGGAATTGCCACAGGCAACTGTTTAATGTGTTTTTTGTAGTTACGTTTCCCCAACTATTTTCAGCCGGTCACACGGAGAAGTCAGAATCAAAACCAGATGCCAAAGCCTCCAGTATTCAGCATGTCTGGAAACACAGCCAACACCAGAGACATTTCTAACCAGACAGGGTGAGCCTAATTCTGCCATGACATTGAAGAAATGCTTGATTCTGATTGGTTAAAGTTAGGTATCAATTTTCTGATTGATACATCTAAATCATGCCTTTTTACAAATAAAACATGCATATGGATACATCAATAACCTACATTTTGATCTTTAAACCATTACTTCCAATAACCTGTCATCACTGCATTCATTCAATATCTGAACACTATCAGACGTTTTTATGTCCTTGACCTTAACCCTGACTGGTTTCATGGTGCAGAACAGGACATGTAGTTTGCATACTTACTAAAGCACTTGGTTCAAAATTATAATAAAACAGTATTGATTAATTTCAAAACAGAGTAGGTTCATCTCTAAAACACTTTCCCTATGTCATATTTGGTGATTACCTTTTTTTCGTGGTTAGTCTTTGTAAATATAATAATGGCCAATTCTGTACCTTTGTACTCTGATGTGGATAATTGCTCATACTAACAATTACTGTGAACTGTTGTTTTCCTTACAATTTTCAATGTCTCATTCCTTGTCTGTATGAGAGCTGGATTGCCACTTCTATTTCTCTTACTCTTTTCATTCATTCCAGGAATATTCCAAATGTCAGAAGAAGTTCACGGTTGTTTGGAAATTCAAGCTCTGTCAAGGTAATTAATATTTCATGTGTATTATTGTTGGTCAAAGATATGGAATATGTGACTACATGCTGTCTTCAATACGAACCATGCTGATTGGGTATTGGTCTGTACCCTTTAGGAAAACAACAAGAGTCAAGGAAAATCAAGATTTGCCAGTCCGAAGGCAGTTGGTCGGAAGTCCAAGACGAGACTGAGCAAGTCCCAACAAGAACTGAATGAAATCAACAAGAGTGACTTGTCTGTAGACAGCAAGCCATCCTTGCCTTCCGACACCCCAACCCAAACGCAGATCATACAGATGCAGCACCAGTCATTAGGTAAGTAGTGTCTATGTCACACTATTACATCTTTAATACTCATACATCAGTCATTAGGGAAGTAGTGTCTCTGTCACACAATATTACATCTTTAATACTCCTACATCAGTCATTAGGGAAGTAGTGTCTCTGTCACACAATATTACATCTTTAATACTCCTACATCAGTCATTAGGGAAGTAGTGTCTCTGTCACACACTATTACATCTTTAATACTCCTACATCAGTCATTAGGGAAGTAGTGTCTCTGTCACACACTATTACATCTTTAATACTCCAACATCTGTCATTAGGGAAGTAGTGTCTCTGTCACACACTATTACATCTTTAATACTCCAACATCTGTCATTAGGGAAGTAGTGTCTATGCTATTCCTATAAAATGTCAATGTTCTGTTTCAGCGGGTATCTTGAATCTCCTGCAGGCCTTGGGCAAGGCATATCTGTCGCTGTCTCAGTACGACTGTCGCAAGGCGGCAGAACAGTTCTCGGATCTGCCTGAGCATCAGTACAACACAGGCTGGGTGCTCTCTCAACTGGGCCGAGCTTTCTTTGAAGGGGCAATTTACCAAAAGGTAGACTCTCGAGAACTTACTGTGTGAATCAAATATGTCTGTCTTGAGGTTGTGTTGGCTTTTATTTGCAAATGTAGAACAGAAGATGATCTGCCTTTTGTTCAAATTGAACTGTGGTGAGGGATGCCCCAGTGGTGAGGGATGCCCCCAGTGGTCAGGGATGCCCCTAGTGGTCATGGATGCCCTAGTGGTCATGGATGCCCCCAGTGGTCAGGGATGCCCCAGTGGTCAGGGATACCCCCAGTGTTCGAATATGCCCTAGTGTGGTCAGGGATATCCCCAGTGGGCAGAGATACCCTCAGTGGTCAGGGATGCCCCAGTGGTCAGGGATGCCCCCAGTGGTCAGGGATACGCTCAGTGGTCAGGGATACCCAAGGGATACCCCCAGTGGTCAGGGATGCCCCAGTGGTCATGGATGCCCTAGTGGTCAGGGATGCCCCAGTGGTCAGGGATACCCTCAGTGGTCAGGGATACCCAAGGGATACCCCCAGTGGTCAGGGATGCCCCAGTGGTCATGGATGCCCTAGTGGTCAGGGATGCCCCAGTGGTCAGGGATGCCCAAGGGATACCCCCAGTGGTCAGGGATGCCCCAGTGGTCATGGATGCCCTAGTGGTCAGGGATGCCCCAGTGGTCAGGGATGCCCCAGTGGTCAGGGATACCCAAGGGATACCCCCAGTGGTCAGGGATGCCCCAGTGGTCATGGATGCCCTAGTGGTCATGGATGCCCCAGTGGTCAGGGATGCCCTAGTGGTCAGGGATGCCCCAGTGGTCAGGGATGCCCCCAGTGGTCAGGGATGCCCCAGTGGTCAGGGATGCCCCAGTGGTCAGGGATGCCCCACGGGTCAAGGATGCCCCAGGGGTCAGGTATTACCCAGTGGTCTACTGATGCCCCAGGGGTCAAGGATGCCCCAGGGGTCAGGTATTACCCAGTGGTCTACTGAGCTTGGAAGTGAACCTGTCCTTGTTTTGAAAAATTGATACTACTTGAAGCAATATTCAGTATTATTCACTCATTTATAAGGGGAGATAAGTACAGTTATCTCCCCTTGAGCATCTCTACCTTAGTCCTCTAGTCTTCCTTAGTGCTCTGTATGGCCGTGTGAATATTTGCCTGATAACGATGCGTGACATTGAATGATTATGGTTGATAGTGTGAGCTCACAGTCAGATGTAATTTCACTTATCTTACAAGAATGTCCGATTCTGATTGGCTAATGTACACTGCTAATGTGAGAGATATATTTCTTAGTTCACCACTCGATTTGCTAAGCTGTTGGCATTGCATTCTACATTTACATACCAGCTGCAATTTTTAATTTCAAAATAATGATATAAAATGTGATTCTCCGGATATTTTCCGAATGAAATAGACCTAAGGGGAATAACTCAAGTTTGTTTTTGGCTGCTGCGATATTCTCACTGATTTCAGACCAAAGTATGTATACATAAGACATACTGTAATGTGATTAGATGTGCAGGAACATTAACTGTAATAGAGGGTACATCAGCCCCCCTGGAGATTGGAAGACAACTGACCCTGTTTGTGTTGTGACAGGCGGAGAAGATCTTCCAGGAGTTACGTCGCCTGGAGCCGTACCACATGGAAGGGTTAGAATACTACAGCACCACTCTGTGGCACTTGCAGCGGGAGGTGGAGCTCTCCACCCTGGCCCAGGAGCTCACCGAGCTCGACAAGAATTCACCAGAGGTGAGACATGAGCATGCTAGCTAGCACTTATCCAATGTCCTACCCCGAGAGATTCTGCTGCATATAGGGGGTCCACAAAGCGATTGAGCACTACGATTGTCGTACGTTTATGTTAAGTATAGGAGTTAACCCCTACCCCTACGATCGCTTTGTAGAGCAGGGCCCTATTTCAGTGTCAGCAGGGCTTGATTTATGGAACTTGCTTGAATTTGCACCTGGTGCATGTTGACATGAAAACCTAGTTGAACCAGACAAGACCAGGTTACACCCTGGTCACATGAATTGATAAAAGATAGATGCATAAACTGGTCCAAATAAATGCAGGGGCGGTCGGGTAGCGGTAGTGGTTAAAGCGTTCGCTCGTCACGCCGAAGACCCGGGTTCGATTCCCGACATGGGTACAATGTGTGAAGCCCATTTCTGGTATCCCCCTGCCGTGATATTGCTGGAATATTGCTAAAAGCGGCGTAAAACCGTACTCACTCACTCACTCTAAATAAATGCAATCTCAGATCTCTGATGACAGTTTCATGATTTTACCTAAATTAATGACATATTGCTGTGAAACATATTCCCATGTGCACATAACCTTGAAGAACCCACAGTTTGACGTGAAGACCAAGAAAGTATGACAGTGTTTAGTTGATACAACTTAATTTTGTTTATCTGACCTACTCCTTAATCCGACATAAGCATATGCAACCAGCCATGGCAGATTAACTGGACTTGACTGAATGTTTGTGACTCTTTTTACTTTGAGAAGACGTCAACACCAAAGACAGAAACACCTTTGTCTAAGCAATTTATTTCTGCTATAGACACAAAATGTTCAGCTGAAAGTACTCTTGTATCCCAAACCTAAATTTAATGCCTCAGTCCTTCTTTGAATAGCAACATTGTGCCATGACTTAATGTTTATCAAACATAAAAACTGTTTTGTGTCAGTTTTGAATCAGTAGCAGATTTTACACGTTGTTTATTTCAACAGGCTTGGTGTGCAACAGGAAACTGCTTCAGTTTGCAAAAGGAACATGATGTAGCGATCAAGTTCTTTCAGCGGGCGACACAGGTGGACCCAACATTTGCCTATGCGTACACGCTGCTCGGCCATGAGTATGTCTTCACAGAGGAGCTGGACAAAGCGTTGACCTACTTCAGGAACGCCATAAGGGCAGATCCCCGACACTATAACGCTTGGTAAGTCTTAACATGATCAATACAGTTGTATGTGATTGTATTTGTGAGATAGATACATGTGGCTACAATTATGTTCATTGATCATTGTCAACATTCCAATATCATATTTTATTGTTTTTGAATTGTGAAATTATGATTGTTTTATTACTTGAAAGGCTTCATATTTTAAGGCCTTCCAAAGCCATCCATGCTGACTTGAAGTCCCTAGCTCCATATTGCTTGTCTGGATTGGTGGACCCAGGTTAGAATAGGTCCCTAGCACCCTATTGCTTGTCTGCCTTGGTGGACCCAGGTTAGAATAGGTCCCTAGCACCCTATTGCTTGTCTGCCCTGGTGGACCCAGGTTAGAATAGGTCCCTAGCAACCCATTCCTTGTCGGCCCTGGTGGACCCAGGTTAGAATAGGTCCCTAGCACCCTATTGCTTGTCTGCCTTGGTGGACCCAGGTTAGAATAGGTCCCTAGCACCCTATTGCTTGTCGGCCTTGGTGGACCCAGGTTAGAATAGGTCCCTAGCACCCTATTGCTTGTCGGCCTTGGTGGACCCAGGTTAGAATAGGTCCCTAGCACCCTATTGCTTGTCGGCCTTGGTGGACCAAGGTTAGAATAGGTAACGCAGCACCATTGCTTGTTGTAAGATTGAGGTGGATGGTCTGGTGATGCCTGTCATTGTACCAACATGGAGTGAAACAATACACAGTCAAACTAGCCCCTTCCACTGAAAGTCAACTAGTTGTCCAAATGAATGGCCATAATTTATTTTGTACTGATCATACTGCTTTAGGTTAACAAAAATGCTATAACATTACAGGTAGTGTTTAAGTGAGAGAAATAGTTTTTTGGAAATGTATCAAAAGTGTGATACTTATTCCTTGAGAACAAATGTCAAATATTTTGTTTCAGGTATGGTGTTGGTATGATATTTTACAAACAAGAAAAGTTCAGCTTAGCCGAAGTCCATTTCAGTAAAGCCTTAAAGATCAACCCTCAGAGTTCCGCACTCCTCTGTCATGTTGGTGTGGTGAGTAGTTGACAGGAAGATATTGTAGTATAGGCCAGTACTAACCCTACATGTTGTCATGGATCATGTGTGTTGTGTTTGGTCTCAGTGACTCTGAAGTATGGCTTGAGTATGATATAGGATATATGCAGTGTGATTATATAGGATATATGCAGTGTGATTATATAGGATATATGCAGTGTGGTGAGTAGTTGACAGGAAGATATTGTAGTATAGGCCAGTACTAACCCTACATGTTGTCATGGATCATGTGTGTTGTGTGTGGTCTCAGTGGACTCTGAAGTATGGCTTGAGTATGATATAGGATATATGCAGTGTGATTATATAGGATATATGCAGTGTGGTGACATAGGATATATGCAGTGATATGATATATGCAGTGGGATGATATATGATATGTGCAGTATGATTATATAGGATATATGCAGTGGGATGATATATGATATATGGAGTGGGATGATATATGATATATGCAGTGGGATGATATAGGGTATATGCAGTGTGATGATATAGGATACATGCAGTGTGATGATATAGGATATATGCAGTGTGGTGACATAGGATATATGCAGTGATATGATATATGCAGTGGGATGATATATGATATGTGCAGTATGATTATATAGGATATATGCAGTGGGATGATATATGATATATGGAGTGGGATGATATATGATATATGCAGTGTGATGATATAGGGTAAATGCAGTGTGATGATATAGGATACATGCAGTGTGATGATATAGGATATATGCAGTATAATGATATGTGATATATGCAGTGTGATGATATAGGATATATGCAGTATAATGATGTGATATATGCAGTGTGATGATATAGGGTAAATGCAGTGTGATGATATAGGATATATGCAGTAGGATGATATAGGGTAAATGCAGTGTGATGATATGGGATATATGCAGTAGGATGATATAGGATATATGCAGTGTGATGATATAGGGTATATGCAGTGTGATGATATAGGATATATGCAGTGTGATGATATAGGGTATATGCAGTGTGATGATATAGGGTATATGCAGTGTGATGATATAGGGTAAATGCAGTGTGATGATATAGGATAGATGCAGTGTGATGATATAGGGTATATGCAGTGTGATGATATAGGATATATGCAGTGAGATGATATAGGGTTTATGCAGTTTGATGATATAGGATATATGCAGTATAATGATATGTGATATATGCAGTGGGATGATATAGGGTATATGCAGTATAATGATATGTGATATATGCAGTGTGATGATATAGGGTATATGCAGTGTGATGATATAGGGTATATGCAGTGGGATGATATAGGGTATATGCAGTGTGATGATATAGGATATATGCAGTGTGATGATATAGGATATATGCAGTGTAATGATATAGGGTATATGCAGTGTGATGATATAGGATATATGCAGTGTAATGATATAGGGTATATGCAGTGTGATGATATAGGATATATGCAGTGTGATGATATAGGGTATATGCAGTGGGATGATATATGATATATGCAGTTGGATGATATGGGGTATATGCAGTGTGATGATATGGGGTGTATGCAGTGGGATGATATGGGGTATATGCAGTAGGATGATATGGGGTATATGCAGTGTGATGATATAGGGTATATGCAGTGGGATGATATGGGGTGTATGCAGTGTGATGATATGGGGTATATGCAGTGGGATGATATGGGGTATATGCAGTAGGATGATATGGGGTATATGCAGTGTGATGATATAGGGTATATGCAGTGGGATGATATTGGGTGTATGCAGTGTGATGATATGGGGTATATGCAGTGGGATGATATGGGATATATGCAGTGGGATGATATAGGATATATGCAGTGTGATGATATGGGGTGTATGCAGTGTGATGATATGGGGTATATGCAGTGGGATGATATGGGGTATATGCAGTGGGATGATCTAGGGTGATGTATGACCACTAGAGACACTGTTTCTCTCCCTGTCCAGGTTCAGCATGCTCAGCAGAAGTCCGAGTCCGCCCTGCAGACTCTCAACATCGCCATCAGTGCAGACCCCAAAAATCCTCTATGCAAGTTCCACCGGGCGTCCATAATGTTTGCTAATGACAAACACATGGTAAGCAGCACAGCCACTATTGCATAATGGCAGTTCCACTTTTAAGGCCTCTCTTTTGAATCATGCAAAATCATTTTGACAAATTGTAGGGTCAGTGGTTGAGAAAAGAAAATTGTTTTGAGGAAAGTTACGAGAATAAAGGGTTACCTCCCTTTGAGGTTTATTGCATGACTTCGATTAGTTAACAGACTCTGCAGGAAGACTTTGTGTTATATTCTATGTTTGTGATAATAGTTGATCCATAAAAAAAGGATGAGAGACAGTTCAATCCCAGGCCATGTCACACCAAGAGACGTTAAGAACTTGCACTTGTTGCTATCAGTACACTGTGACGGACAGGGAGTGTCCATGTTAAACTTATATCTCAGGGGGCTGTAACTAACTATAAAACTGGCTTTAGTCTGGACTAATTCAAGCAGCCACACACACATACATGCCACCCACGAAGATTATAAGTGCAATAATCTTGGACGCCACCCCATTTCACCTCATTTCACTTTGTAAATGTGAAGTAAGCGTGTTAGATTTTGCGGAAGAATGTCCCCGTGGTCTCCAATGCTGGTGACACACTACAATTTCTCATTTCAGGAAGCTTTAGAAGAGTTAGAAGAACTGAAAATGATCATTCCTAAGGAATCTCTTGTTTATTTCCTTATTGGAAAGGTGAGTTGATATCAGACAAGCAAATAGAAGTTTGTCTTCACTGTTTAAATCAGTTGATGTCTGAAAACCTTTGAAGTTGAAAAGTTGTTACTTGATAATACAGTGAAACTCAGTCCTATGTTGGCACTTTTCTTGCATTGAATGTTAAATTTGGTAGATGCTTTGAGTTTACAAGGTTAACACGTAGATATGTTAATACTGTGCCTAGAGTACTTGGAAAATAGACAAATAGGGATGTGTGTTAAGACCGCAAACAAGTTAAATCTGTTTTCTGAGCTTGTGCAGTAGTGAAAAAGCTTAGTTCAAATTGTCAAGGAAACAAAAACTCTTGAGACAACAAGGTAATTCTGCTTGAAAACATGCTTGATGTATGATGCAGGTCCATAAAAAGTTAGGTAACACCCACCTGGCTTTGATGAACTTCTCCTGGGCCATGGACCTGGATCCCAAGGGTATCAACAATCAGATCAAGGAGGCCATTGATAAACTGTACGTCCCAGAGGAAGACGACCCACTCTCTCGCCTCAATGAAACAGGTATGTTGGGGTGTTCAGTAAGCAGGGAGACTGAATATGTCCTCTTGATATCAAACTTGTTCAGAAGCCTGACAAGATCAAGATTAGAATTGGTCTTCAGGAACCCATGCTTGTCGTAGGAGGTGACTAATGGGAACGGGTAGTCAGACTCGTTGACATGGTTGATACATGTCATCGTATCCCAATAGCCAGGGTATGAAACTCCCAAAAATTTCAGCCAGACCACAGGACTGGCTAGCTGAAATACTTGCCAGCCCTGACCAAAACCTGCCTGCCCACTATAATCATATGTTTCTCAGGATAATTTAATTGAAAATATGGAAACTGATTGCTTGTAGCATAAGCGCATCGCTAAATGTTAGGTTGTCTAAAAGCTAACGGGGTTTCTTTTTGGTTACATTTTATCATTCATCTTTACATGTGAATTATTGCTTATCATCGGGAAATATTTAGAATATTTTCACCTATGAAATATAACCCGACCGTCGGGCAGGAGGATTTGAAAATCTGGCAGTTGAAATCAACCCGTCTCGGTCGGTCGGGCAGGCAGGTATTTCGAACGCTGCAATAGCATAGATTATTTCTCATGATGTCAGTCACAGGATTGTCTGATCCAGACTTGATTATTTACTGACTGTTGTCATTTAGCTGGAATATTGCTGAGTGTTGCGTTAAACAAAAACAAACTTGTTCAAAGCGTTGATGAATGGGCAGATGAGGGTGATAAAGGCACTACACCACTGCACCACTGCAGAGATGGGTGCCCAACAGGGACAATCAACTAGCTATGTTGGTATCTGGGTCCAGTAGACACGATTATCTCCCTTGGTTGATACCCTACTTCCCAGACCCATTGCCTACAGGCTGGTGTGATATAGCTCAGTAGGCTGTGAGAGATATGAGTTGTCCACCGGTCGCTAGGGAGACATGGGTTAATTTGTCCGCTACGTTAGGTTAGATGTTCGGGCTCATGGGAACATAAACTAAGTGTATTGCAGGTTTGTCTCATGCATGCATGCTTTGGTCTGAGTTGGTAAGAATACCACTGTTACACATTTATCCACTTCGTCCTTGAAGATGATAAAAAAACAAACTCTGGGGAGTTATTCCCCTAGAGCTATTACATTCAGAAAGTATAATAAGCATCATGGAAAATGGCATCTTACATCCTAAATGCCAACAGTTCAGCAGTGGGAGTGAGGAAGATAAGAAATTACCTGACATGTTAACAGGGTACATTGAAAATAAAAGAAATGGTCTCAGGCAATCAGAATCCAACGTTCGTGTTTAAAGTAAACTAAAACCATAAAATATTCTTTCACTATTCCAGGCGTAGTGTACTATGGTCTGATATTATTTCCAGTTGTAGCATTGTTCCCCTAAATCCAGGTGTAAGATACAGTTGTCCTGGAACTGTTCTCAAGAGTAATGTACTATTCCCCTGGAGGAACTTGTTAGTGTGATACTATTCCCCTGGCACTGTTTCAGGTATGGAGGAAGGAGCAGGGCTGGAAGATGGCCAGGAAGGAGCCTCGCAGAGCACCTCGTCCAACATGGACCCTGATCTGCAGGCCATTGAGAGTGATGAAAGCTTATGACAGATGGATATAGAAAACTAGACACTATAGCTATTAGACACGACCACCAAAATTGGGTGGGAAGACTGTCTACTAGACACCACTACATAGGCTGGTCAAAAGGGCTGTCTGGTCAATAGTTATAGGGCTTTCCTCTTTCTCTCTCTACCTCTGCTAGGACTTCAGATAACAGGTCAAAGGAGGATCTTACAACACAAGGACAAAGGCAGAAATTTGTCTACCTCTGATGCTGCAGTTAATGGCAAATTTCTCAACTATATTTGTTAACCTTGAAGTGTATTTTTCAGAGACACTGAGACTGTATTCTTGTAATTTCATAAGATCTTATTTGAAGTAAGATGTGATGCTAGTTTCAGCTTTGAATGATGAAGAAGATGGATGTTGGTTAATCTCAAGCACCTGTTGGAGATAGTGGTCATTAGTGAGTTGGTATAGCCCTCATAATGTTTCTAGGATTGTCAGCACCATACCTGTGCTCATGGGGTTAGCCAAAGGGGTAAACGTCTGAGACCTGCGTCGCTTTGGACTTTGGGACACAGCACGATATAACTGGAATACTGTTAATAACAGCGTTAAACCCAACTCATACACTCACTCACTCACTTTCTACTAACCTTCAAATTTTAAGTGGATTCCATGTAAGGCTTAGTGATGTTTGGATGTTTGTTAATTTCAGATTAATCACGACAATTATTCAGTGGACACTTTAGAAAAGGGTAGTGACTGTTGGGTGTTAGTTTGTCTTGGATTATCACAAAAGCATGAAAGAGAATGCTAAGCTAATCACTGCAATTATTCAGAAGGATAGGCAGGATTAGATACAACACTGTACCACTAATCCAGACAGGTCGAAGTCTCTAAGGACCAGTTGTTTTCTCCAGAACAATGTTATGTTACATAAAGCGCAAGTACGAAATGAGATTTGGACAAGTTGGATTTTAAATAATAGAATCTACCCCTGGGATAGGAAGTGTTGAAAGAACTCTTTGATCAAGCTCCTGTTGAAGATAGAGGGGAGGCTGTCACGGCTAGGTGATCCCTGCGTGTAAGTGATCTGACATCAAGCACCTGTTGGAGAGGGGTAGGGGAGGCTGTCGCGGCTAGGTGGTCCCTGCGTGTAAGTGATCTGACATCAAGCACCTGTTGGAGAGAGGTGGGGGAGGCTGTCACGGCTAGGTGGTCCCTGTGTGTAAGTAATCTGAGATCAAGCACCTGTTGGAGAGAGGTGGGGGAGACTGTCACAGATAGGTGGTCCTGCATGCATGATTCTGTGTAAGTGATTTGTGAGCAACACCTCACTTTATGTTGTATGTTTCTATGAGTTTTACGAACAGTTTGCAATATGAAGGAGTCCAGTGTTATAAACCAAGAGGCTCATGTTGATGCAAGTTGTGCATTTGTGATACAAACTGCTGCAGGAAACAGACAAGCTGGCAACAACACAAGGCAACCAGTTATGTCGCAAAGTGCAAAAGGATTATTTTGTATTTACCTTGAACTATTCGGAATATTTTTATGCTTTTCAAGCTCTGATGAGTTATTTCATGGCAGTTCATGGTAGATATTTACTTCAAGGAAACCTGTTTAGAATGTTTAGTTAGTATTTATTGATAGCAAGTAGCTACAGGGTGTTTGGGTAGAATATTGGGGGTGTGTCTTGACAAACATGAAGAGTTGATGGAAGGATTGTGTCAACTCAGATGTCTTTGTGTTAATTAAGGGATGAGGCTGGTGTAAAGATCATTGTACGTTCAATCAACATCTGCCTATGCTAGATGCCCATGGCCCTGTTGACAAATGTGATCTTAGCTGCAACTATCATATTTTAAAGAATAAAGACAGGTGCTGAGATCCCTTTCTTTAACAGCCCTTGGGGCTGTTCCACAAAGGGATCTTAGCGCCCCGACTGCCATGACCATGTTGAAGTATTGGAGGTACGATCACCTTTGCACTAAATTCGCTTTATGCAGCCCGACGCTGAAGACAGTCCTCAGAGATCAGCATCTGCCCCAAAGGCCTGTCATTCTTCTCATGAGCCTTACAGCTGAATAAGACTACAAGAAAGAAGTCAATAGGTTCGGAGAGGTGGTTCTGGCAAACAAGAAATATTGTAATATGTTACACGTTGCACGGGTAGCTTCAATGTTGTGGATGTACTAATGGTGTGGAATGTGATTGAGTCTCAACCACAGCTTGAATCCCATTCACTGAATGAAACACAAAGCCTTCAAAGGTTGTTGTCATCTGTGATTTCAGACAATTTAGGTCCAAGACGACCAAGAGAATTGTCCAGAGCCTCACAGCTCGCATGCCATATATGCCATGATATGGATTATGTTAGTCCTTTTCCACCTGTTTTGTGAATGTTAGTGCATGGAACAAAGGGTTCTGGACTGTCCATGCTTCCTTGTGGGAGATACTCACTTTGCATTTAAGGGTGGATGAACACAACATGGAGTCACCTCTCCTTAAACCGTCATTATCTAATTTAAGTTATACAACTTGTTGGGAGAGATTTTTGTTTTTATTGATTTGTAATATTTTGTTAGTTTGTGTGAATATGATTTTGAGTATTGTCTACTGGAGTCTTTTTATACCTGAATGATTTCTACGTGGACAGCATCTTGACAAGTGTGACATTATGTGCTGAGTTGGTGGTGAGCTGGCTGCTGCTGCTGATCCTGCTGCTGTTCCTCAATACCCTGCTGTTCCTCATACACCCATATCCCCTCTGTGGGGATGTAAAGTGACAGCACATGAGCAGCCCTGGAGGTAGATAATACAAGTGGGCTTGTATGTACCTGATTTCATCTGTTTGCATTCTTGTTGTGTAATAGTGCTTCCTGGAAGTGACCAAAGACATATTTAAAATATTCGAGCTGTGTGTCCTTTAATAATATGCACTTGTGCAGGTGCATCCTGCAGCTAGGTTAGTCAGTATGCAGGGTACACAAGCTCCACTTCCCGTCATGTTTGCAGTGCACATCTTGCAGTCGACAAAGTTTGAATGATGTTCATCAAACCTGCCACCATACTTGGTGATGTTTGAGACCAGATTGAATTGGCATGAGATCAGGATCTTGCTGCAGTAGCAGCAGCAGCAGCAGCAGCAGCGATATGTGTTGAAACTGTACTGTGCAACTACAAGGTCTGTGTGCGAGAGAGGTTATGACAGTATTCAATATATTGTACAGAATACCAAACTCTGATGTTACCTAACATCATACATAATAAACATATAACAACATACTGAACTGGTTTGTTGGAACTTGCGTAAAATAGGTGGATGGTGAGCATCTTTAATGCTTCATCTGCTCAACATATTATTTTGTGAAAATGATATCACAACAACCTCCACGTTGCATTATTTGTGGAATTGTATGCCACCAACAGTTGCTTCTTGGTGTGAAGGAACATTGCATCCATGGAGGTGTCTCCATGTGATGTCAAGGGCAGATTCAAGTCCACGAAAGGAATCGCTGGCCAAATCTTGTAAGGAGTCTCAATACTCTCTGCAGAGTTGCATTCCATAATTGCTGGGTTTCTAGGTTTGTCAGCACCATGCTCGCGCTATGGTTATACCGAAGCGGTCAACGTCTTAAGACCTGCTTCACAGTGGTCATTATTTCTCAACATTTAACTGGAACGCCCTCATGTAAAAGAAGTCCTGTTTAATCTCACTCCATTAATGATATACTGAGGTTGACATAAATAAGATTTAATTGGGTTTCCGTTACAGGAATACACACTTGACCAAGGGGCAATAGGGTAGCCAGGCGTTAAAGCGTTCGCTCAAGCCGAAACACCAGTTCAATTATTATATACCGGTATTATTATTTAAAAACAGCTACCGACAATGACTGGAAACGGGATTATTCTATGAATACGTATTAGCTTCCGCTGTGATGTGCCCGCCAAACCAGCCGTTTCAATCAGAGGGGGTTTATTGTGATTTAAAAGCCTTTGACTGACCAATCAGAATCGAGTAATTTACAAATTCATGGTTGAATGTTCACTCACACACTCACTCACTCACAGCCAAGACTGAAAGCAGGCCTCATATACTCAAATAGAAGGTTAGATTAATTCACATGTACAAATCTGACACGTACAAATTTCAAGACCGCCTCCATGGTCTGGTGGGCACAGCGACAGACAGGAGAGAAGGTCTGTGGTCCGATACCCGACCGCGCCATACCAAAAGATTCTGAAAGATTGTACTTCTTACCCTGCTTGCCGCTTGGCAAGGACCCACACACCCATACACACACTTACACACACACGCCATATAAGTGCAATAATCTTGGATGCGACGTTAAACCCATTTCACCTCAGCTCACCGAGACCAACAGCTTTGAGATTCTGGTACGTACAATAGGTTGGTCTGATCGTGAGACAGCCAACAGTCTCGTGGTCACACAAGGCTAGTAAAATCACCATCGAAATTGTCCATTCGACATTTCAATGAAACGAAATTCAGATCAAAACGAAGATGAGTGCTCCCGGTTCAAGCATGAGAGAGTGGTTATTTATGAACGGCAACGTCCGAGTCAGCCATAGTATACTGCTAAATGTTTCATAGGGATACTGCTACGGTGTATACAATTTACATGCACATAACATCGCACAGTTTGGTGTTTCATGTAATTGTAGGAAAATATCTCGCAGAAATTGAATAGTACGTGATTCGCGAAGAACAGATATATTGTCATCTTGGTAAGGCCACGCCAATGTCAGGATATGTTCTCAGCCTTATAAATGCTTTACTATGACTAGTCCAGAGGACTAGTGTGAACCCTATTACCATGGTCCCAGTTCTGCTGGGAGATGACAGACATGCTGCTATGTTTTCTGTCAGTGTTATTCAGTTGCGGACGAATGTTGTATGCTGTGTTCTTCCACCTTCTGCAGCTATAGGAGGAGAAAGGGTATTCACAACATCAACGCCAGAAAATAATCAGCCATGAGTGACTGATGGACTGATTCCATTGGGCGCAAAAGGCAAAATAGTGATGAAAAGTTTAAATGAGTGACTGAGTGATTTGGGTTTAACGCCGCTTTTAACAATATTCCAGTTATATCACGGCGTGTCAGCTTAATGTGGGAGGAAAGCCCGAAGTGATGCAGGTCTCGGACGTTTAACACTTCGATGGAACCCACGAGCACGGGTATGGTGCTAACAAACCTAGAAACATAATTTGGGCGAACCGAGACTCGAACCCACAATCATAGGTTGCTGGCGTGCCCAAGGGACGCAACTCTACACAGCGAATCGCGCCGCCCTAGACGACTGGGCCTCCCGTGCCCCCATATTAACTAAGACTCGGTTGATATTTCCCATATTAAAATAACACACGTGATGAATCTAGCGTCGCATTTTAATGCTTTTTGTTGTGTACAACTTTTAAATTATTTTTTGCTTTTCGAAATGCCAGCTTACTTTCCCCCATCTCTTCAAACTGTGGTGGTAATATGATAGATTTAACAAGACGCATCAATAAATCTCGTCACACATAGACCAAACGAAAGTATATTTTATTAAAAAAATAAATCGTATGTTTGTTAGTTATTTACAATCAGAGACATGGATATGGTGACAACGAGTCTCTTACCTAGGAGTGAGTGAGTGAGTGTGTTAGTGTGTGTGTGTGTGTCTATATATACATCTCCCATCGTAGTGAATGTGGAATATTAACATAAACCATTAATTAGAACGTTAAGACGAGTCAAACCCAGGAATCTTTTATCTTAATACAACCAAGCAACATTCCTGAGCGTCTTCGTCTTCCAGACAGACCTAGAAACCAAAATATCTATTTAAAAAATCACAAGCACATCTACATTACTTTGTTAAGTCTAAAAGCTAAAAGAAAGTTTTGTGACATTCTTTGCTAGCAGGATAAATCAAATGCTTTAAGAAAAAGGCTATGAAACACGTGGATATGTACAGTGTGCTTCGTTCCTTTAAGATCTTGCCTTCAATTTGGGGAAAGAGCTGTAAAATAGTTTCAAATAATCCTCAAAGCAATTTGGTAGCTTCTGTGTTTTAAAATGTCTGTACCCGACCGATCACCCAGACAACTTTGTAGCAGAATGAAGTATTCGTCGTTATTTCACCATGACACCTCTGTTACATTGCGTGGATCGATGCTCATGATGTCAGTCACTGGATTGTCTGGTCCAGACTCGAGTATTTACAGACCGCCATCATATAGCTGGAATACTGCTAGTGCGGCGTTAACCAACAAACAACAAACAAACATAATGTATGAAATCACTGAATTATTCGTTGGCTTAAAAAACATAGTTGTATAATTTACTGAGGACTAGTGAGTGAGTGAGTATGGTTCTACGCCGCTTTTAGCACTATTCCAGCAATATCACGGCGGGGGACACCAGACATGGGCTTCACACATTGTACCCATGTCGGGAATCGAACCCGGGTCTTCGGCGTGACGAGTTAACGCTTTAACCACTGGGCTACCCGACCGCCCCTACTGAGGACTAAACTGTTTGAACGTTGTAGTTTATATTTATGTTATAATTCAAGGAATGTCACGGGATAACCTTCCAATAAGTGTGAACAGACAGCATCACTGAGAGAGTAATTCAACGAATATGTTGATGTTGCTTGTCCATTAATCCTGCGAGATGCAAAGGAACTCGTGAGATCTTGATTCAAGTCTTGAATCAAGTGCCATGTTGGAGATGTACATCTATACACACATATAAATCGTGTCTCTTGTTTTGATGACACGCCTGGAAACCGCTACAGTCTCTAATGAAGAAAGATCCTGCTCACTATGTGAGATAGTCCAGAGAAAAGCAATATGGCTGCCAGTGATGTCACGTGATGAGTAGCGCTGCAAAACGATGGGGCGAAATAGTCCATGGCTCGACTGTGAATGTCGACATCAGTTTGACCACATTCCGCCAGAGAACTGACCACACACTGACGTGCGTATTCAAAAGTCCTGAAATCAAGATGGATACATCAGTAGTTTTTTCGGGATGATGGTAAAACGTGTTGAAATCAAGGTCGTTGAAATCTGAATGGCGGCTAATTGTGCACTGACATTAAACCTATTGGTTTGTACGAAATGCATATTCCTGAGATTACGTACGGATGTCGGAAATAGGAACGGTCAGAACGGAACATTTCATGATTTTTAAATTAGATAATTTACCGTACCAAAATATTCAGAACGGTTGAGACAAGATCTCAGAGAACTTGCTTATCCTGTGAAGTCTCCAATCCTTGTGTCACCTATAACGTTGCCTGCCATTCTCACCCCTATCTAACATCTATCTGCTTGTCCTCGATGACATAAGTCCTTTATCACTTCCGGTCCTCCAATGTCCACTGCACTGACAACCACAAATGTCCTCTGTCCTAGTGTAGAAGTTGTAGTTCTTTGGCAAACCCAATATTTTTTCGCAGGTACTTGTCATTTTACTTTAGCACTACCCCTTCTCTGTACACCCCCCGGCATTATTGCCACATCTAATGTAGTAGTTACCTTGTCATAGATGCTCTATATAATAACAAGTGGTTTTGAGATGGCCACTGACCTGCACATCCGGTCCTGCACGTAGAACTCCTCGTTTTCCGTGTAGCTTGTCTGGTCTTTGCGCTTGACGCATCCGATCACCTGACTCAACCTCCCCGTCTCGCACTGGGCATCAAGACCTGGAGAAGAAAGAACGCAGGATTTTATCAGGGGGCATTGGAGCTTAATGGGCCGCCCATTTGATATTCTCTAGGGGTGGGTGGTTGGGCGATTTATCGAAAAAAATACATTGCCCCCGAAAATTCTTCATAAAAATAAAAATAAATAAAAATAAGAATGTTTCAGACTGTTGAAATCAATGAAAGTGCCTGCCACAAAAATAACATTGTTGCAATGTGTTTTTCATTAAACAATCCAGGCTTATATATTTAAAATATATCTCAGGAATGTTGCTTAGTTGTATTAAGATAAAGAATCCTGGGTTTGACTCGTCTTAACGTTCTAAGTGATGGTTCATGTTAATATTCCACATTCACTACGGGGGGAGATCTGTAGCTGAATAATATGTAATCTCGATATCAAATGTAGAGATTGTTAGAGAACACCAGAGTGATACATTCATCCGATGTGCTGATAGTAGGATGATGGAAATCAGTGAGAGTATCCTATCGGTATTTGGCAAGCAGATAAAACGCAAGTCAGATAGAAAAAGGCCTCTGATCGCCTTCGTTTCGCGCTTATATAGGTACATTCAGCCTTCTTGAAACCGTCCAAACCCGAAGCTACACGAACGGTGAAGCCTGTGGTGTTTGTAAACAATCAGGGGCGGATACCTTCAAATTCCACTCTCTGTCACCGACAGTGCTTGAAATTGTACTGGCCCTTTACTCATATGCTGACAATTATTACTACAAAATATAAAACCTAACAACAGGTAAAGGGATTACTCAGTAAAAGTAAAGAGGAGGGGTTGGGGGCTCAGTAAAGGTAAAGGGGTACTATGTACAGGTAAATGGGTACTCTGCAAATGTAAAGGGGTACATAGTACAGGCAAAGTGTGTACTCAGTAAAAGTAAAGGGGAGGGGTGGGGGCTCAGTAAAGGTAAAGGGGTACTATGTACAGGTAAATGGGTACTCTGCAAATGTAAAGGGGTACATAGTACAGGCAAAGTGTGTACTCAGTAAAAGTAAAGGGGAGGGGTGGGGGCTCAGTAAAGGTAAAGTGGGTTCTAAGTACAGGTAAAGGGTTACTCAGTACAGGTAAAGGGGTACTTACTGGACAGGTAAAGGGGTACTTACTGGACAGGTAAAGTGGGTACTCAGTACAGCTAGGTATATGGGTACTCACTGGACAGGTAAAGGGGTACTTACTGGACAGTGAAAGGGGTACGCAGTACAGGTAAAGGGGTACTCAGTACACGTAAAGGGGTATTTACTGGACAGGTAAAGGGGTACTTACTGGACAGGTGGTCACAAATGTACTCCATGCCCTCCTTGATCCTGGACAGGTAAGGCAGGAAGGAGCGGTAGGCTGGCTGGACACACTCGGTCATCACGGCGTAGCGACATTCCACCTGTGAAGCCCGCTGCAGCCGCTGCCTGCAAAGACACCGGAGTTGTTACATGCACGACAATCCTCTGTAGGACTTAAGTTATTGTTGGTTTGAATGTGTGAATGGCAGTGTTTCAGCACACTGGGTCAGTGGTCGCAAGAAACATGTAACAGATCACCCCTTTTTGGTTCTTGTTTTGTCAAAAGATAGGATCGGTAAAATAATAAGATAAATAATCGAAAATCGGTTCCTCATTTGGTATTTTGTTAAAGTGAGAGGAATGTTAATTTGTTTATAGCGTTTACATGGGTAGAAATACTGCTTAGATACCGATGGCGCTGTGGTCTGATTCGTTGTTGCTACATCTCAAGCTTGGCGCTAACATATACGGGTCGTGTATCACTCGTCTTGATCACGCAGTGAAACAATTCCTCCTCTCAACTTTGCTGGTACACGTCCTTCTCTTGACGTTATTGGAACATACGTATCCGTCTGTCAACAGTAGCGGTAAATCAATCCATAAATGGGACTTCTGTAAGCCTATGTTAAAGTATGTGACTTCTGTAAGCCTATGTTAAAGTATGGGGCTTCTATTAGTCTATGTTAAAGTATGGGGCTTCAGTAAGTCTATGTTAAAGTATGGGGCTTCTGTAAGTCTATGTTAAAGTATGGGGCTTCTGTAAGCCTATGTTAATGTATGGGCTTCTGTAAGCCTATGTTAAAGTATGGGGCTTCTGTAAGCCTATGTTAAAGTATGGGGCTTCTGTAAGTCTATGTTAAAGTATGGGACTTCTGTAAGTCTATGTTAAAGTAAGGGGCTTCTGTAAGCCTATGTTAATGTATGGGGCCTCTGTAAGCCTATGTTAATGTATGGGGCTTCTGTAAGCCTATGTTAAAGTATGGGGCTTCTGTAAGCCTATGTCAAAGTATGGGGCTTCTATTAGTCAATGTTCTAATATCGGTCGCTGTTTTGGACCCTAGACATGTACACAAGATGCGGAGGATGAACATACTGGCTGAGGCACTTGATCTCATCCACCTGCACGAAGAGCTGCTGGTAGTCGACTCCAGTGCTGGACACCAGGCTCTGCATCCCCGCCACGCCGTCGCCGACCAGAGACGGCGGAAGGAAGACGCTGACGGGCTGTTCGTAGCGCCGGGTACAGGTGTCCAGCTTGATCTTCAGATGCGGGAGGTCACACGTCACCTTGTCGAACAGGTTGAAGGCCTGGCTTGGCAGCAGTGCTGGAAGAGGAGTGTATTCATCATCCTGGCTCCCACAGGAGATATCGCTAGGGTGCTACCATTACATACTCTCGACACCCAGGCCTTTGTCTAACACATACCATTCTATACCCTTGACATCCTGGTCTATATGTCCCACACATACCCCGGTAAACCCTTGACACCCAAGTCTACATGTATCACACATACCCTTACATACTCTCCGCACCCTGGCCTATATGTCTCACACATACCCCGGTATACCCTTGACACCCTGGTCTATGTCTCACACATACCCCGGTAAACCCTTGACACCCTGGTCTATGTCTCACACATACCCCGGTATACCCTTGAAACCCTGGTCTATGTCTCACACATACCCCGGTATACCCTTGACACGTTGGTCTATGTCTCACACATACCCAGGTATACCCTTGACACCCTGGTCTATGTCTCACACATACCCCGGTATACCCTTAACACCCTGGTCTATATGTCTCACACATACCCCGGTATACCCTTGACACACTGGTCTATATGTCTCACACATACCCCGGTATACCCCTGACACACTGGTCTATATGTCTCACACATACTCCGGTATACCCTTGACACCCTGGTCTATGTCTCACACATACCCCGGTATACCCTTGACTACCAGGTCTATGTCTCACACATACCCCGGCATACCCTTCACACCAAGGTCTATGTCTCACACATACCCCGGTATACCCTTGACACCCTGGTCTATGTCTCACACATACCCCGGTATACCCTTGACACCCTGGTCTATGTCTCACACATACCCCGGTATACCCTTTAGACCCTGGTCTATGTCTCACACATAACCCGGTATACCCTTGACACCCTGGTCTATATGTCTCACACATACCCCAGTATACCCTTGGGACCCTGGTCTATATGTCTCACACATACCCCGGTATACCCTTGAGACCCAGGTCTATGTCTCACACATATCCCGGTATACCCCTGACACACTGGTCTATATGTCTCACACATACCCCGGTATACCCTTGACACCCTGGTCTATATGTCTCACACATACCCCGGTATACCCTTGAGACCCAGGTCTATGTCTCACACATACCCCGGTATACCCCTGACACACTGGTCTATATGTCTCACACATACCCCAGTATACCCTTGACACCCAGGTCTATATGTATCACACATACCCCAGTATACCCTTGACACCCTGGTCTACATGTCTCACACATACCCCGGTATACCCCTGACACACTGGTCTATATGTCTCACACATAACCCGGTATACCCCTGACACACTGGTGAATATGTCCCGGGTGTTTTCATAACTTTCCCAGGGGAATTCGAAGAACTTAAAGGAACGTTAAGGAAGCTACCCAGCGATGCGCAGAGGCTGGGAGACCTAAAGTGACACGTGACCTAAAAACCTTTCTGCATAACACATCCATGTTCTAAGTAAGACTTTGAACAAAACACGAGCATGTAAGACTCGTTTGGCGATTAAGCAGTGCTCACAAGCGCTTGATTGTCTGATTATTTCATTGTTTTAATTTAATGTTTGAAATTAATGCCGTAGACGCTTATAAAACAAGATGTAAATACCATAAAGCAAACTTATGATTTATTAGAGGAACTACGGCAGTAGTTGCTTCTAGCGTATTCTGGCTGAGCAACGCTGGTATGTCCTGATAACACTGACAGATTTAAATTTGAACATGACTGCTATTCAGCCATCAGCCACTTTGTTCCAGGGGTATATATTTATATAGATGGGTGCTGCCTCTTTTATCAGGAGTGTTTTTTAAAAACAAACATGTATGAACGCGACAAAAATCAATGAAGAAATGAATAACAGTACTGTTACAAAATGATCATAAACATATATATCGACGTTATTTGCCGGTATCAACCTAAACAGTTACTCTAAACACCAGCACCCCGATGTCCGGTAGTTGTTACCTACCTGTACACACGACAAACAGGGAAATATATCCCACAACGACCATTGTGTTGGGCAATTTGTTCCCCGATAACCTGACACTCGTGTTCAAGTAGGCACTGAGTACATCGATTACGTCATATATGACACAGCGAGACTGTGGCTGGTCAACGGTCCGGCTGCATGTATCCGGGATTTAGGAATCGATGTGCGCATTATAAGTCTGATTAGGCGTGTTATCTACCTGGTCAACAAACAATCCCTATTATATGAATCGTTGTCTTATCAGCAGTCACGTGACCAAACTACAAGAGTTATGTGCCCTTTGGTCGTTATTTTGCTGTAAAGCTAATATATCCTTACAAAATACACTCTTCGTAACTGTTTTAGTTTATAGGGTGAATATTCACAGCACCGGTTTATCTATACACTTTCCAAAAACAGAAACGCACAGGTAGATGTTTAGTACATTTATTGTACTTAATAAAGTCGATATATTTCATTTAAAATCATAGATACAAACATGAATTTTTTAATCGATAGTCACATGTTGTCGTTGTACAAAGGCATTAAAAACTGTTCATTGTCACGTCACATAAGGCCACAAAGTTGCGCTGAACTCAGTATCTCGTGTGACCGCTCCGGGCAGCAATCACGGCTCTGCATCTCCTCGGCACTGACTGGATAAGTGTTCGAATTCTGTCCTGCGGAATTCTGCGCCATTCTACTTGTAACGCGTTGGCCAGTTGTGGGAGTGTCTGTGGCGTGTTCTGACGTTGACGTACACGTCGATCGAGTTTATACCAGAGGTGTTCGATTGGGTTGAGATCTGGAAGTCTCGACGGTCAGGACAAGTCGTTGATGTTGGCATTATGGAAGTAGTCTACCGTGGCACGAGATGTGTGCGGTGGAGCGTTGTCCTGTTGAAACAGCTCCCTCTGGCGGTCAATGATTGGAAGAAGGTACGGTTGAAGAATTAGATTCATGTAGTGATTTGTCACATTTCCCTGAACGACAACCAAGTGAGATCTCGTGGTGTAGCATCTGACACTACCGCCACCGAATTTGTCGAATTCACGTACACAATGTGGGGCAAAACGCTCATTTCGACGACGATAAACACGTTGTCTTCCATCCCGCCGGTGAAGGAGAATCGTGATTCATCGCTAAACCACACTCGTCTCCAATTTCTCAAATTCCAAGGCTGTAAGGTATGGCACCAACGGATTCCAGTCTCGCGAAGATGGTTCCTGACAGTCTGGTCCGATATCGTAATCAAACGAGGGATGCGTCCTGCAGTCCCCGTAGCTGTTGCATTGCGATCACGTAGGTGGAACAGTCGAATGTAGCGATCCTGTGCAGGGGTGGTAACTCTTGGTCGGACGGTCCGCAGTGGAATTGAACTGTGTGTATCGGTCACAAGGGCGGCAAATGTTGCTATGGTGGACGTTGAAATGGCGTGCAACAGAAGAGCCGATTCCCCTCTTTGGATACGATGTTCCGTTTCGGCATTTATGAACATGAAAAATGTTGACACTTGAATGACAAATTATTGGCTTATGCTTGCCTTTTTTAGCCACTACCACGAGTTACGAATGCCATAACTTGCACGTGCATTTTGCTTTACTGTTTTCCTCCTTGACATTTTTGAACAAGTGTGAAAACAATGCCGTTTAAGACATTGCAAATCGACAATGGCTGCGTTTTGACGCACCTTTTGTCGAATATCAGGCCACCAACATTTTCCAATAACATATATCCAATTTATATACCGGAATTTTTGTTCTACCTGTGCGTTTCTTTTTGTGAAGAGTGTACTTGCGTGTGCAGTAATATATCGTTACCATTCACTTGTGTAAGCACCAGTATACTTGCGTAGGCAGTAATATAATGTGTAGGCATACTTTTGTAGGCAGCCATATAACACTGCTATATACTCGTGTTGTCAGTAATATAACGTTACTATATACTTGCGTAGGCAGTAATATATCGTTACCATTCACTTGTGTAAGCACCATTATACTTGCGTAGGCAGTAATATAATGTGTAGGCATACTTTTGTAGGCAGCCATATAACACTGCTATATACTCGTGTTGTCAGTAATATAACGTTACTATATACTTGCGTGTGCAGTAATATATCGTTACCATTCACTTGTGTAAGCACCATTATACTTGCGTAGGCAGTAATATAATGTGTAGGCATACTTTTGTAGGCAGCCATATAACACTGCTATATACTCGTGTTGTCAGTAATATAACGTTACTATATACTTGCGTGTGCAGTAATATATCGTTACCATTCACTTGTGTAAGCACCAGTATACTTGCGTAGGCAGTAATATAATGTGTAGGCATACTTTTGTAGGCAGCCATATAACACTGCTATATACTCGTGTTGTCAGTAATATAACGTTACTATATACTTGCGTAGGCAGTAATATATCGTTACCATTCACTTGTGTAAGCACCATTATACTTGCGTAGGCAGTAATATAATGTGTAGGCATACTTGTGTAGGCAGCCATATAACACTGCTATATACTCGTGTTGGCAGTAATATAACGTTACCATACACTTGTGTAGGCAGTAATATAACGTTACTATGAACTTGTGTGGGCAGTTATATAACGTTACAATATACTTGTGTTGGCAGAAATATAACGTTACTTTATACTCGTGTGGGCAGTAATATAACATTACTATATACTTGTGTAGGCAGTAATAAAACGTTACTTTGAACTTGTGTGGGCAGTTATATAACGTTACAATATACTTGTGTTGGCAGAAATATAACGTTACTTTATACTCGTGTGGGCAGTTATATAACATTACTATATACTTGTGTAGGCAGTAATAAAACGTTACTATGAACTTGTGTGGGCAAGTATATAACGTTACAATATACTTGTGTTGGCAGAAATATAACGTTACTATATACTTGTGTTGGCAGTAATATAACGTTACTGTATACTTGTGTAGGCAGTAATATAACATTACTATATACTTGTGTAGGCAGTAATATAACGTTACCATACACTTGTGTAGGCAGTAATATAACGTTACTATGAACTTGTGTGGGCAGTTATATAACGTTACAATATACTTGTGTTGGCAGAAATATAACGTTACTTTATACTCGTGTGGGCAGTTATATAACATTACTATATACTTGTGTAGGCAGTAATAAAACGTTACTTTGAACTTGTGTGGGCAGTTATATAACGTTACAATATACTTGTGTTGGCAGAAATATAACGTTACTTTATACTCGTGTAGGCAGTAATATAACGTTACTATATACTTGTGCAGGCAGTAATATAACCTTACTGTATACTTGTGTGGGCAGTAATTTCAACCCTCTTCCAGTGATCTTTACACGGAAATAGCGTGTGGTGAAGCAGACTTGTACGTGACACCAGAGGTCGTGCATCTTTGCCGTATCACACAGGTCATATGTGACATTTTACAGCCCCCAGCATTCATATATTGATCAATCTTGTACGAGAATGTACATTTTTTCGATGTGACATATCTCACCTTTCTATAGTCTACCGAGGAGAGATCATTTCTTTCGGTCGATCATGGCGTTCATCGACACTGTATCACTTTGGCAAAATATCGTTGTAGCTTCTCTGCTTCCTCTTTCTCAGACTTTCTGTCATGTTCTCCCACAGTTCACTTGAATAAGGAGATATTACTCGTTATCATATATACTCACCGCCAAAAGAAATGCGAACCATAGAAACATATAGAGAAGTATGTACGTTAAGAAGAGATGTTTCCAACGTGTGTCACTTAATGACAAGGCTGAGAATCAGTCAAGTGTTACCAAAGAAAGTCTTTATTCTTATCACGACATGCTGCTCGTGATTTTCAAACTTTGGGGTTTGAGAGAATTGCTACTTCTCCTTGTCTTGTTGCATACAGCACGCGTCTTCCTTCTGGTGTTGACTGTGGCTATATGGGAGCCAGCATAGACTGTGCTACTTTTTACACAAATTGTTGTGTCACATATTGTGAAAGTCATATCCTCCAGGGACTGCCTATATGTGAAAAGATTAACACACATCTCTTTTGAAGTTAGAAGTTAAGTGCCATTTTCGTGCATAGTCCTGGACAATGTCAAAAGAACTTTGTAGTCCACTCCTATGGTTGCTAGCCAGGGTTGTGTCATCAGCCATGAGTATCGCTGGTGTTCTGCAGCGTCCCATCTGTAGCCCGCAATAATGTTTGTCAAGTTCATTGAGGAGGTCACTGATATTGAATATGCCAAGATGAAAGTTTTTTCTATTGATTAGGTTTATGATGTTAATTTGTTCAGGAGCTCTCATGCTTCTCTGTGGTCCAGAGGATATAGATGTAGACTTGAATTCCAGTCAGGTTGCTGGTTGTGAGGTCAAACCCAGGATTCAGCAATGAGTTTTTTGTATAATCTGAAATGTATATTGAAGCCTCAGTTTCACTTCTTCCTGTCATGTGATCAGGTGTGACCACACAATCTCCCTGCATTAGATGTACACGTGCTATGTGATCCTCCATGTTGTCTGTCGATTGTCACAGTCTGAATGAAAGTATGTTGGAGCACAAATGTAAGGTTTTTTTTTGCATTTCTGACATTTTGTGATGATAGGTAAATGCATTTATATGCTATTGTACTTCTTGAGTTGAAAAAGTGAATTAATGCATATATTTTAAGAAATGTCAAAACATGTTTATATAGAAAATTAAGGTCTAAATGTCACAAACTAAATTTCTTTTACTTTGTATTGTAGTTTTCTAAACCTCGTCACCTCGTCACCTCGTCACTTCGTCACTGGAGGCATCATTTCAACATTAACAGTTCGTGATACAAACGAAACGTTCAGTGTGAAACGTTTAACGATATGACACTGACAATAAATTCCCTGTGTCGCGACCGTTTCAGAGTTGTTGTGTTCTTGCGTCTGCAGATATGTACAGTGAGCATCCATGCTTAGAGATCACCACCTTGACCAACACCCTGTCTATCTGGGGAGACTTGACTGGTATTGCCGGCATATCTGACATAGGCCGTAGAATCTTTGTATGACTGTCTGATTATATGCCAGTGCACAGCACCATAACGTTACAATGCACTTGTGTATGCAGTAATTTGTGGTACCGAGGGTGTTATATCAGGAGATTCAGTCAAAAACTCGTACTTTTTTCCCAATTGATGTAAAAATATCAAGTACAAGATTGAATTGTTCTGTATTTATTCATAGGCTTTCCTCAAGAATGTGGAAGTAGAGTGTCGTCATTTACGTCATGTTTAGAATACCAGACATTCATTTGTTAATAAATGTCAGTATAACGGTCATGTGACCGGCCTTTTGTCCAATGGAAAATCCATATCTGTGTAAACTTCACATCAACACATAGTTCCTTACTCAGTGTTTTTCATGTGTTGTACCTGTGCGATGAATGTATATTATTATTCTATTATCCCAGCACTGAATAAACTGGCTTTTTGTGACTTTTCTAAGTACAACACTATGATACAGCTCACACTACATCAGCACATTGAATGCCAGGTGCTTGTAAGGCAACACTGATGCTAGACTCACACCATAGGAATATATAATGTACACGATAATGACGTTAATTTTTTTATTTACAATGTACAGCCGTAGAAAAAAAATAGTGATCTGTGAGTATAATTGCAAACATCCATACATGAGGGAGGGGTGTGTGTCATAAGGGGTCACGTGACGTGGAGGGAATAAAACAACACAAATCACGTGACTGTCGAAACATAGATGACATATCTGAACATATTTCAATGGTAGAAACAGTTTGGTCAAGTCCACTTTATACGGGTGGACAAGTGTTTAGCTGGGGACCGACCATCTGCTATTCTGGGGGCCTAGGAGATTATCCGGAGATTAGTCATGTTTCAGCTACTGCTGCGAAACCAGATATTTGATT
The DNA here is from genome assembly GCF_023055435.1 of Haliotis rufescens. NCBI lineage: Eukaryota > Metazoa > Mollusca > Gastropoda > Lepetellida > Haliotidae > Haliotis > Haliotis rufescens. The sequence continues at coordinate 2,097,700 of NW_025964112.1, forward strand.
AATGAAAACGGCGAGCTCGAAAACCTCGTTAAAGATAAACACCTGCAACAATGTCATGTTTGTGGGAGATAGCCCCCTTGATGGTATGTTGTAATTAGCTGATAATGTGATGTTAGTTGCTGATGATATGATGTTAGTTGCTGATGATATGATGTCAGAAGATGATGGTAAGATGTTAGAAGCTGATGGTATGATGTTTGTAGCTGATAGTATGATGTTAGTTGCTGATGATATGATGTTAGTAGCTGATGTTATGATGTCAGAAGTTGATGGTGTGATGTTATAAGCTGGTGGTATGATGTTAGTAGCTGATGGTATTATGTAAGTAGCTGATGGTATGATGTTAGTAGCTGATGGTATGATGTTAGTAGCTGATGTTATGATGTCAGAAGTTGATGGTGTGATGTTATAAGCTGGTGGTATGATGTTAGTAGCTGATGGTATTATGTAAGTAGCTGATGGTATGATGTTAGTAGCTGATGGTATGATGTTAGTAGCTGATGTTATGATGTCAGAAGTTGATGGTGTGATGTTATAAGCTGGTGGTATGATGTTAGAAGCTGATGGTATGATGTTTGTAGCTGATAGTATGATGTTAGTTGCTGATGATATGATGTTAGAAGCCGATGGTGTGATGTTAGAAGTTGATGATGTGATGTTAGTAGCTGATGGTATGATGTTAGTAGCTGATGGTATGATGTTAGTAGTTGATGTTGCGATATCAGAAATTGATGGTATTATGTTAGAAGTTGATGGTGTGATGTTAGTAGCTGATGGTATGATGTTAGCAGCTGATGTTATGATGTTAGTAGCTGATGGTATTATGTTAGAAGTTGATTGTGTAATGTTAGTAGCGGATGGTATGATGTTAGTAGCTAATGGTATGATGTTAGTAGCTGATGTTATGATATTAGTAGCCATTGGTATGATGTTGGAAGTTCATGGAGTGATGTTAGTTGCTGACAGTGTGTGGTTCGGTACCTTAGGGTCGAGGGTCACATCATATTTAAAGTTTATTGCCGAAATGCCGAAATGATACTACTTCAATAAACTGCGAAGCAGTGTAATCCATAGGTTCTAGAGGTATCATGTGCAGGTGTGGAAATCACCCGAGATAATGCGAAGCCACTATACAAGCCGTACATGTCTCCATCCTCCCATTCAATCGTTATTTAATATTAACTGTACATCATCTACTCGCATAATCCACAGAATGCGCAACACTTCTTTGTAAAGGTCTCATGTTGTGTATCATACAGATCTTACAACAACACGTCGAACAACGTCTTACACATTGTCATTGCAAGCGTTAGCATCACAGCGGTGACCTTGACCGCTCCACTACAGACACGTGGTTTGAGATAGGTCATGGCCTCCCTGTAGATCTTGAGCGGAGTGGACCCACACGGTCGGAACGTTGTGGCAACACACGTTGAGGCGTAGGAATACAAGCTGTAAACAAACCAGAACATTACAGGAATTATCTGATCATCTAGATGCAAACAGCTCTTTACAAACAAACCATGATTTGAAGTATTTAGTAAATCAAGAAATACAGTAACATGTTTGATTTTTGGTTTGTTTGAAGGTTTGTGCCTTCTTCCGCCTGTCGTACATCTCCGGACATCTCCGGACATCCCCGGACAACTCCGTAAGTCAATCAGTTGGCATCGAACAACACACGGACATAAAAGAACAAAACATCCCGTTACCTCGAGTTATATGTTGTGTTGAAAACTAATTCAAATCAATTACAAACTGTATTTAAGAAACCTATATTAAATAGTTCATTGTTAAAGAAAGAATAACTAAATATTCCCTGTCCGTCAATATAACTGGAGGGTAAGGAAACAGACGTTTATATTTTTCATCGTCCTTTTTCGTGGATTACGTGTGTTTTTTTAACAGTGCGAGTATATTACCTGAAAGAACGACGTCACTGGGACTATCTTAGCTGAGAGTTTGACGTCACTGGAACTATCTTAGCTGAGTTTATAACGTCACTGCGACTTTATTACCTGACTGTATAACCCCACTGCGACTTTATTACCTGAGTGTATGACGTCACTGGAACTGTCTTAGCTGAGTGCATGACGTCACTGGGACTATCTTAGCTGAGTGCATGACGTCACTGGGACTATCTTAGCTGAGTGCATGACGTCACTGGGACTATCTTAGCTGAGTGCATGACCTTACTGGGACTATCTTAGTTACTATGACAGCAGGATGTGTGTATAACGTGGCTGGGACTCGGGGAATGGCGTTACTGGAACTGTCTGGAGTGTGACTGTGTACTGACTTGCACGTGTTCTCCGTGATAGATGAGTCCGCGATCTGGGCCGGGTTATCATAGCCCCGGTGCAACAGACACTCGCCCATGTTAAGCATGTAGTCCCTCAGACACTGGTCGTTCATCTCTGCAACATCCCAGAAACATCACAGTAACATCACAGTAACATCTAGATAACAGCGCCCGACCTATATCAGATCACAGCAACATCTCAGCAACAGCAACCCGGTGTAGTAGGCTCAAACGACTCCCCCAAAATTTGACTCAAGAGTCATATAGGCCCAGGCTAACATAACTCCCCTAGCCAGGCTCAAAACACTCACTCAGGCCCAAATGACTCCCCTTGTTTTGAATTAAAATGATTGCAGAAAAGATCAAACATATCTTGTATTATAAAGGTTTTCAACCCCTCTTCCTAGTTTTCTATTCTGAAATATCAGGTTAAGAACAATCCCCAATATTGTGTGCCAGATGTTTTAGTACCAGTTATTTTATTAAGTTTATATTTAACTTTAATTGGGAAAACTCCAGATGCCTCTCTTAAGTCACTATACTTTTCTTAACCTATAATTTATTTTCAGAATACTCCCTGTTTCCTACATCCAATTCTTGAGTATCAGGCTCAACTTACTCCCCCTATTCTATATCCGATTCTTGAGTATCAGGCTCAAACTACTCCCCCTATTCTATATCCGATTCCTGAGTATCAGGCTCACACTACTCCCCCTATTCTATATCCGATTCTTGAGTATCAGGCTCAAACTACTCCCCCTATTCTATATCCGATTCCTGAGTATCAGGCTCAAACTACTCCCCCTATTCTATATCCGATTCTTGAGTATCAGGCTCAAACTACTCCCCCTATTCTATATCCGATTCCTGAGTATCAGGCTCACACTACTCCCCCTATTCTACATCCGATTCTTTGATATCAGGCTCACACTACTCCCCCTATTCTATATCCGATTCTATAATATCAGGCTCACACTACTCCCCCTATTCTATATCCGATTCTATAATATCAGGCTCACACTACTCCCTCTGTTCTATATCCGGGAATAGGCTAGGGTCTAGAGTCATCTGAGCCTGGGGAGCCTCCTACACCGGCTGCATCCACCAACACGACTCTCACTACATCTTGATAGGAAATGGCACATTAAATTACATTGATATTACTTGATATATCAAGATTATTTATAAAATGTTCAAAAATCAACATTGAATCGAGGTACAAACAAACAACTCAGTAACCTAATGAGTGAGTGAGTTATGTTTAACGCCGCTTTCAACAGTATTCCAGTTATATCACGGCATGTCAGCTTAATGTGGGAGGAAAGCCCGAAGTGATGCAGGTCTTAGACGTTTACCACTTCGATGAAACCCTCGAGCACGGGTATGGTGCTGACAAACCTAATAAAATCGGGACGAACCGGGATTCGAACCCACAATCATAGGTTTCTGGCGTACCCAAGGGACGTAACTCTGCACAGCGAATTGCGGCGCCTTATACGACTGGGCAACCCGTGTCCGAATCCAGAAGCATAAGGCGCCCGACATCATTCTGCAAAGGTTGCATCCCTTGACGGTATCAGGATGCGACGATGATGGGTTTCCATCCAGGATTCGGCTCGCCAATGATACTTGACAGGCAAACATGGTTGTTGGTTTCACAAAAGTGGTGAACGCATAAGCGTCAATTTACTGAAATATATTTCAAGGCGGCGTTGGGCCTGACTCTCCCACTCTGAACTATGTCAAGTAACTCACCTAACAGGTTCGTGCACAAGTAGCGGACGGCCGCCGCCAAGTTGTACTGGTCGGGGAGCAGGTGCTTGTACTCATCAGCCAGACACTCGTCTATCACATTGTGTTTACACGTCAGCTGGGTCGTGAACTCGTCCAGGTTACTGAAACACGTTTGCGTACAGGTTACTGAAACATATACACTGTACATCTGTCCTGTATCAGCAGGTTACTGAAACATGTACACCTGTCCTGTATCAGCAGGTTATTGAAACATGTACACCTGTCCTGTATCAGCAGGTTACTGAAACATGTACACCTGTCCTGTATCAGCAGGTTATTGAAACATGTACACCTGTCCTGTATCAGCAGGTTACTGAAACATGTACACCTGTCCTGTATCAGCAGGTTATTGAAACATGTACACCTGTCCTGTATCAGCAGGTTACTGAAACATGTACACCTTCCCCTTGTTAGCAGGTTACTGAAACATGTACACCTGCCCTGTGCCTCTGTCTCCTGATGTAGAATATCATATCACCTGCACGTGGATCTTGTGGCGGAAACAAATAGTTCCTCGTAGTCGACGAAGCCTGTTGACCTTGATGCTGACGACGACGTCTTGAGGATGCCCACCTGAAGATTGCTCTTCCTGCAGTTGGTGATGCGGTCCGACAGCTCCGTGTGTTTACAGTGTATCAGGTTCTCCACGTCGTCACCGCCACAGATCACTGGAGGACAAGAAACACGTTCACCAGCACAGCATGTCATGTAAGCAAAGAGCGATCACTGGCTCTGTATTTAATATAAATATGGGAGATTTACATCACCAGCACAGCATGCCATGTAAATATAGGAGGTCACTGGCTCTGTAGTTGATATATATGGGGGACGACTGACTCTGTATTTAATATCTTTATATGTGAGATGTAAAACTGAGAGATTGTTCTTTGTAATGAAGCAGATGTGTAAAAGTGAAAGATTGTTCTTTGTAATGAAGGTGATGTGTAAAAAATGAAGGCAACGTGTAAAACTGAGAGATTGTTTTTTGTATAAAACTGAGAGATTGTTCTTCGTAATGAAGGCCATATTTTAACATGAGAGAATGTATGTAGTTAAGGCAACTGAGAGAATTGTTCTTTGTAATGAAGGCGATGTGTAAAACTGAGAGAATTGTTCTTTGTAATGAAGGCAATGTATAAAACTGAGATATTGTTCTTTGTAATGAAGGGGATGTGTAAAGCTGAGAGATTGTTCTTTGTAATGAAGGCCATATTTTAACATAAAAGAATGTACGTAGTTAAGGCAACTGGGAGATTGTTCTTTGTAATGAAGGCAAACAAAAAAATTGAGGGATTGTTCTTTGCAATGGAGGTGATGTGTAAAACTGAGGGATTGTTCTTTGTAATGAAGGCAACGTGTAAAACCGAGAGATTGTTCTTTGTAATGAAGGCGATGTATAAAACTGAGGAATTGTTCTTTGTAATGAAGGCGATGTATAAAACTGAGAGATTGTTCATTGTAATGAAGGCGATGTATAAAACTGAGAGATTGTTCTTTGTAATGAAGGCGATGTATAAAACTGAGGAATTGTTCTTTGTAATGAAGGCAATGTATAAAACTGAGAGATTGTTCTTTGTAATGAAGGCGATGTATAAAACTGAGGGATTGTTCTTTGTAATGAAGGCATCGTGTAAAACTGAGAGATTGTTCTTTGTAATGAAGGCAATGTATAAAACTGAGAGATTGTTCTTTGTAATGAAGGCATCGTGTAAAACTGAGAGATTGTTCTTTGTAATGAAGGCGATGTATAAAACTGAGAGATTGTTCTTTGTAATGAAGGCGATGTGTAAAACTGAGAGATTGTTCTTTGTATTGAAGGCAATGTGTAAAACTGAGAGATTTTTCTTTGTAATGAAGGTAATGTATAAAACTGAGGGATTGTTCTTTGTAATGAAGGCGATGTATAAAACTGAGGGATTGTTCTTTGTAATGAAGGCGATGTATAAAACTGAGAGATTGTTCTTTGTAATGAAGGCGATGTATAAAACTGAGAGATTGTTCTTTGTAATGAAGGCGATGTCTAAAACTGAGGGATTGTTCTTTGTAATGAAGGCGATGTGTAAAACTGAGAGATTGTTCTTTGTAATGAAGGTAACGTGTAAAACTGAGGAATTGTTCTTTGTAATGAAGGCAATGTATAAAACTGAGAGATTGTTCTTTGTAATGAAGGCGATGTATAAAACTGAGGGATTGTTCTTTGTAATGAAGGCATCGTGTAAAACTGAGAGATTGTTCTTTTTAATGAAGGCAACATGTTAAACTGAGAGATTGTTCTTTGTAATGAAGGCGATGTATAAAACTGAGGGATTGTTCTTTGTAATGAAGGCATCGTGTAAAACTGAGAGATTGTTCTTTTTAATGAAGGCAACATGTTAAACTGAGAGATTGTTCTTTGTAATGAAGGCGATGTGTAAAACTGAGAGATTGTTCTTTGTAATGAAGGTAATGTATAAAACTGAGGGATAGTTCTTTGTAATGAAGGCATCGTGTAAAACTGAGGGATAGTTCTTTGTAATGAAGGCATCGTGTAAAACTGAGGGATAGTTCTTTGTAATGAAGGCGATGTATAAAACTGAGAGATTGTTCTTTGTAATGAAGGCGATGTGTAAAACTGAGAGATTGTTCTTTGTAATGAAGGTAATGTATAAAACTGAGGGATAGTTCTTTGTAATGAAGGCAACATGTTAAACTGAGAGATTGTTCTTTGTAATGAAGGCGATGTGTAAAACTGAGAGATTGTTCTTTGTAATGAAGGCGATGTATAAAACTGAGGGATTGTTCTTTGTAATGAAGGCGATGTGTAAAACTGAGAGATTGTTCTTTGTAATGAAGGTAATGTATAAAACTGAGGGATAGTTCTTTGTAATGAAGGCAACATGTTAAACTGAGAGATTGTTCTTTGTAATGAAGGCGATGTGTAAAACTGAGAGATTGTTCTTTGTAATGAAGGCAATGTATAAAACTGAGGGATTGTTCTTTGTAATGAAGGCGATGTGTAAAACTGAGAGATTGTTCTTTGTAATGAAGGTAATGTATAAAACTGAGGGATAGTTCTTTGTAATGAAGGCGATGTGTAAAACTGAGAGATTCACATAACGTATTTGAGACAAGTGGAAATAATACCATGTGGATTCTTTTGCAATCTCTGAAAAGAACCAAGTTAAATTCTTTCAAAACATTTGTCTATCCCACATGACAAATTTTAGGAACGACATCATTCCTTGTCCCATGGGGCTTTTGTTACAAAACGTGGTAACCATGGATACAGTAACATATCTAACTTCAGCAGAGGTTCAATGCAATTTGTCAATAATGGAGGCAAATACCATCCTAAGTTTACTGAGAAAACAATATGTGAAATGCTGGGTTTCCTCATTGATAACATCTGTGTAAAACTTTAGGATACGACATTTGAGAGGAAGTAGGCATCCCCATTGGCACCAACTGTGTTCCCCTTCTTGCTGATCTGATTCTTTATGCATATGAATTGGAATTTCTGCTCGGATTGGCAAAGTCAAAACAAAATAATATGTCCTTGCTTAAGCTTCAGATATATAACTATGATCCGATATCGTTCAATAACCATCAAATAGCCTTTTTCCCTACCCTGATGTACCCACCTGAACTAGCAATAAAGGAGACCAGTGAGCCCGCCTCATTTGTTTCATATTTAGATCTTTGCATAAATATTCCCAGTGACAAAACACTCTCCACAAAACTGTATGACAAGAGGGATGACTTCAATCTCCATTTGTAAACTTTCCCTTCACGTCGAGCAACATTCCAGCAGCTCCAGCCTTGGGTGTCAACTACTTCTGAGGTACAATCGAGCAGGCTCTTTCTTCGAAGATTTTAAAGGCAGCCATACGACTCTTGTTAAAAACTTGTTTGATCAAACAGCGTTTGGATAACGACACTGATTACGATGCTATAACGGGCATATTATGGACTAACATTGATACGATAAATAAGACTTCAACTTACCTATTAAAGTAAATATTAAATACACTGATCTCTCCATCAGTGCGTCTTTGTCAGTTAACCTCGGGTAAATGTCCTCAAAGAGTTGGGCGATATATCAATCATTAACAACCGGGACACACATGATTCAAAAGCAAAATGGCGGCGGTGGTGTTACTATAACTGTCCAGATTAGCCGTGTCTGCTCCGGGTAGTGTGTTTATCTAGGCCAGTATTTTCTAGAATGGTCACGGGTTTCAGATATGGGAAGTTAATCAGTTACCGTATTCACCGTCATTGACGCGCAGATTATAACCTTTGGTAAGGTTTTCAGTGTTTTGTCTCACAAACCCCCCGATATAATGAAGAAATCCTCTGAAAATTTTGCTTTGTAACCCAGACTGTTTATTCATGTAAACAATGACGTATAAGCACGCCTGTGTGACATTATTTGGGTTCGTGATAGCCACCTGTTCGTTATATCCGAGTTCGTTATATCCGGGACTTGATGTTGAAGTTTCTTTGTAAATATGAACCATTCTATGTCTCGACAGAATCAGAACAAGGGAGATCATCAAGAATTGGGACTGTCGAATTATTCCGATAATCGCCCCTGGTGGAACAGGATACGCTCACCTTTCCGCGAACACCTAGTATCATCAGTATTTGATAGAGAATCATAAACACATGCTCATGATATAGTCGCAATCGTACAATAGACTCTGTTTTTGGCACAGATTTCCTTTGAATATGGAAAGGATTTTGTCGCTTTTATGATGTGTTTAACCTTTTCATATGAAACTTGGGCTGATTAAGCTCCACAGTAGCTTTTGATACGTCAGCTGCCACGGTGATGTCACTAACTGAAACAGTTGTAATATAAGCAGTATCTAGCACCTTCGATTATCCAGAGCGTTATATCTATGGTTTTTTTTACGATAAAGGCCCTGGGCCTATTCGCTACCATTACCACAGCATGGTTTTGGAAGTGACGTCACCATATCAATCTATATCAATAACATCCCTCAGAAGTGATTTGGTTACTATTTTCCGCGTCAATCATGAAATGATAAGGGCGGGTATTGCAGCCAGGATATTATGATGGAATGGAGAAATTGTACACTGGATAATCGAGGATGAGCGCTTAGTGGCAAAAAGAGGCGTGAACCTATATTAAATGTCCTATTACATCTTCATAGATTAGTATAGGCACAGTTAGTATTATGAAGGAAGTGGTATAGATTAATACAAAAACTTAAAATAAAAATTCCTTAATTATTTTTTTTTAAACTATTAGCTGACTGGTATGTCAAATGTTACTAATCCAAGGCAGCAGTGAAATGGACATTTAAGTCTGCGATTTTGTGGAAGAAGGATATAAAATACTGAATGTTGAAAATGTCTGTTGTATCGAACAGGTTCCTGCATCTTGTGCTTGTGATGGGAGACGACTAAATACTATGACAATCCGGTCGGCGGGCTCTGTGATTGGTTAATTGCGTATCATCGCACCCGATGGCGTGGATAGTTCCTCGCACTTTCATCCGTTGGTCTGTCCGTTTCCGGGTCCATGACGTACAGCCCTCTCTGACACCGCTGAGCCGTACACACAGATTCACTCCCTTCACATGGGCGGCCGGGTAGCCTAGTGGTTAAAGCGCTCGCTCGTCACGCCGAAGACCCGGGTTCAATTCCCGACATGAGTACAATACGTAAAGCCCATTTCTGATGTCCCCCGCCATGATATTGCTGGAATATTGCTAAAAACTGCGTAAAACCGCACTCAATCATTTCACAGATCAGGTCACATGAGATTATATAGTATATATTTTACTGCCGCTTCAGTGACTTTACCTATGTATTTGTATAACTAAGATGTCTGGGCGATGCCTATTGAGTGAGTGAGGGAGTATGGTTTTACGCCGCTTTTAGCAATATTCCAGCAATATCACGGTGGGGGACACCAGAAATGGGCTTCACACATCGTACTCATGTCGGGAATCGAATCCGGGTCTTCGGCGTGACGATCGAACGCTTTAACCACTAGGCTACCCGACCGCCCCAGGTTTTATTGAACAACCTTCAGAATTTAGTGAGGTCCTACTCAATCTGCTTTGGTTATATGAAAAAAACATACATGTTACCTTCGAAGAAGACATTGGTGACAACAACACAACTTTCACGATGAGGAAAACAACCCTGCCGTTGACCGTAAACCGTCTGATACTGTCAACAGATTGGGGGAGGTGTTGACAGACATACATTCCTGCTGGGTGTACTCACTGAAGGGGTATATGGAGACGCACAGGGCGATTTTTACCTATTAAAAATATTTATATGTCAACATGCAATTTCTAAAGAAAGAAATTATCAAAAATTAGGATATGTCTATAAAACAAACACGTATATTATCTGTAACGACTACGTTTGTGGTCTGAGATCTGAAATACAATAACCATCTTTTACTTTGACCTACGTTACATCCATTACTGTCTGTCTCTCAGATGTTGAAGTGACGTGATGCTCTGAAGTTGCCCAGATGACAGTTTACTCTGAGGATGAAGTGGTGCTCTCACTCACACCAACACGTGATATCCTTCATAACGCTTTCCATAAGTGTTGCAGATCGACGGTATCCATGCAGTGTGAATGGAAAGGCTCAACGTGTCCTCTCCCCACTGTCATACAGAACTGATGGCCTGCCGTTATTAAACAGAAAAGCGCGAGGTATTATAACGGAGAGAGTGAAAAGTGGCTTTAGTTGAGTTTGGGGCTTATTGTATTATCAATATTTTCAAGTCGTGAATTATGTACTATATAGGTCCTGCCAATGATCACGGATGTGATCATGTTTGAGACGGTGACTAGTTGTTCGCGCTAGTTCACAGATACCATATTGGAATAAAACATTCTATATTTTTATATGAGGCGATGGGGAGACTTGGTTGACTGCATGTCATCCTACATACGGTGTGGGTCGCTGCTGAAAATGGTGATGCTCTGAAGATGCCCAGGTGATAGTTTCCTGTATGGATGAAGTAGTGCCCTCACTCAAATCAACACGTGATAACTTTCATAACGATTTCTGTAAGTGTTGCTCAAAATAGGAATCACTGGTTCAGGACGATACTCGGTTATTTACAGGTCGCCGTCAATATTGCTGCCTGTTGCGTTAAACAACAAATATTGTGAAATGGCCATTCGTGAAAAATATTGCGTCGATGAACTCGTAGCTCCTTCAACGCACGCATTACATTACTATACCAGCAGTTTGACACAGCGTCACAAGGAGAGCCTGGTTGTTTAGATCTGTTTCATGGTTCCTACTAGGGCTGGGACGGGTAACTCGGGTACCCGGGTCGGGTGGGTACTGAGTAGGACCCGGGTACCCACAGGACTAACAGGACCCGTGGTTAGTCACGTGATATATTGTTTAATGACAAAACATATCTAGAACTCTATGGTTACACTACAAGTAACAAATGTTCGCATTTCTTTCTGACTATGCACCCATTTCTTCTGACTTTTCATATCTTTGAATAAAGATAAAACATGAGTCAACTTCAGTGTATGCATGACCAGATTGTTTAATACATTATCTAAATACGTTTTGCCAGTGCTATGGTAAAAAAAAATATGCCCAATCGGACATTTTGTACCTATCTCTTGAGACCTACAGTGGGTACCCGGGTAGGGTCGGGTAATAGGGGGGTGGGTCCTCGGGTAGTAAATTCGGACTCGTCCCAGCCCTAGTTCCTGCACAGCTCATCCAAGAACTCATCTGCACAGCTCATCAGAAGAACGAGGGATACAACTAGAGACGGTTTAACGACAGAGAGCTGGACCCCCGTAAAAGACCCAAATGACAGGTAGCCTGCAGCCTGTTGGTGCATTGAACTAACAACACCAGGTATTTTCAGTCACATTGGCACATGGTAGGACAATACATTGCTGCACTGAAAATAATGTTTGATTTAATTCCAGCATACATCTTGACCAATATTATAAAAATCACATCTTTTACTCACATTCCATCCCTCTCTCCATTATTTGTATGGGATCGGAATAAGAAAACTTATTTTAATGAACTTGACAATTAAGTCATAGTTCATTTTCGCATGCATGATTGCCTCGTGTATTATGTCTCCGTGTTATTATCATCAATGTATTTACCATGATAGGACGGAGATATGAGTGATACACAGGTTTATCATTTAACTTGAGCATTTATCCATGACATAAGCTTATGACATAAAAACATGTATGTCATACCCCAATGACATAAGTATGCAAATTAGATATGCAAATTAGATAACCGGAAGAGCGAGCAGTTTGATTTGAAACTATATATTATAAGTGAAGTTACACCAGAGATATAATCAGATTACACAGAATCGTTGTTGTTACCGTTATTAAAGTTTCAATTATTCTGCAAAAGTCTGTTCAAGTATTTTGTTTAAAATAATCCGAGGAACTTTTTTTCTCAGCGAATTGTTTATTTTGGTTTACATGGCTATGGAAAACATGTATCACAACGCACGATCTATACGTAAGATTTCGACAAGTTTCTGATGTTCATGTTTAATGCAATTATTCCTTAATTTGGAAGCAAAAATGTGAAAATGATAAATAGAATTCATCACTCGTGTTTTTTTAATATGGGAAATATCAACCTCGTCCCGTTAATCGGTATTTGCCTCGCCAAAGGCTCGGCAAATACCGATTAACTAAGACTCGGTTGATATTTCCCATATTAAAAAACACTCGTGATGAATCCTCTATATATCTACGATGTGGTTCAGGACATATTCACTTTGGCATGCGCACGCACCACCTGGATTTAGTGACGTGACAGACGATGTGATAATTGTTGGTACAATTCTTGTCCATCTGTTAACGTGTAGCGAATGGGGAATTTGTCTATGAGTTCTTTCTTATTGCCATCACTAGTGTGTACGATCCATATTTCAGTTAATCCGATTTTACTGCCAACTCATCTCCCATCCCAATACGTATTTATTGAATGTGAAATAAAACGCGTCAAAGCCTATAGGTGAAAGCTACCCCCTGGGGAGGATGCGTCACAGCCAGTCAGCGCCCCCTTCTTCCTCCTGTTCATTGTCCACTTTATGATGTCCTCGCATAATGAAGCAGGTAAAAGAACGCCTACCCTGCGGGGGGTCAGACATCCGTGACACCTGTCTATCATTATGACGTAATGGAGACCTTTGAACAGTTTGTTTTGTTTATCGAAAATCTAACCATATAAATCATGTCTTTTGTTTAAACAGAATGATAGAAGTGGTCAGAATACTTACTTACACACAACGCATTATCTACAAAAGAAATGAACAAAACATAAAAGAGCTAAAGAAACTGAGAAATACTAAACATTATATTTGATACATGTTTCGTAGTTTCAGATGGGAAAGAAATCAGAATTCAGAATTTTCTAATGACTCGAAATAGTATAATCGTATTTGCATCGGATTTGTCTTTTATCAACATATTACGATGATAAACAATTAAAATGAAACCTCAATACATTTATCTAAGAGATTGACTAGCAACTGATTAAATTCAGATTTAAAATATGAGTTGGAACTCTGACACGTGACGGCATTATAAGAAATACACCAGGATGTGCTTGAGGGCATATTAAATATTTAGTGGCTAGCAATATGGGGTATTTATACGGGCACCTGTCGCTTACCTCCCTTATAAATAGAGGACGCCACCAGTTTAGTTCAACGTCACCACTCGGCCTTTTACTCACAAAACATGGCACTTGTAAGTACAGCTGTTATATCTCGCCGAAAATACTGCAAGATTTATCTGGATAGCTACAGTTCCAACATGATTATTATGATTAATATATTGTGTATCTTTTCCCAGATTTATTTATGTAGTTATACCGATAAAACACGACTTCAATTTCTAGAAAACAAGACTGGAAATATGTTTCATCACTATTTGAATTTATTTACTTAGAGAACCATATCGACTTCATATTATTATCTAAATGTGTATGGAAAAGCTATTTAACCCACCCCTTCAACATGCTTGAAAATGTGACATCTGGAATATGTTCGATTCTGCAATATGTGAAGTTTACAATAAAAACGATACGTTATCATGCATTAGTGTTGCCATCAACAGTATTGAAGTGAATGTTTATTTTATGTTGACAGATGCTCATCAAAGATCATTTTTCTTTGAGATTAATCTTAATTACAGTATGTTTTCACTTATCAAAATGTCCTTGTTTATATTTAAGACATCAATTTAATGACATTATATGATTTACAGTGGTATTGATATCATGGATCTGTACTTAAGTTCAATCATAATTTTCGTACCAAAAATAGATTAATAATTTTGTTTCTTTTTGCATGTTTTTGTCCTTTTGTTAATCCTGATTATTTTGTTTCCAGCCATCAGCAAGTTCAACCAACGTCGGGGGGCGTGCCCCATCCAAGTCAGTGTCCCCAAGGTCAGGAGGGGGATCTGCTGTCAGACAGAGGTAACCTTGTTTCCCTTTTCATGAGATTTACAATGACATTTCTCTTGGGAATAGACCTAAAAAGATGATACTTGTACAATTGTTACCCTGTCTAGTGCTTGGCATTAAGGGGCTAAGACAAGGACTGGTCAGCTTGGAGTCAGTATACTGTGTCTGAGTGGGATCTTCATGTTAAACTGTGGCATGGTATCTCAGTGGACACTCACATGTACGTCGCTAAGTAAGTGCAATAATTGTGAACGAGACTATAACCCCATTTAACCTCACCTCTTTTGGGGCGTGTCCTTTTTCTTTAGATGAAAGTCACTATGAATATATCATGTTTATGATTGTGAATTTAACCTCAACCAGTAAGATTCATTTCTTCTTGGAAATCTCAATTAATATACATTTAAACATTTAAACTGTGCTGATAATTATGCCAATGATTGTTGACACTAACTAAACATGGCTTCATAGGGCCTTTAGGATTTCATTTATTAGTATGATATAGTGTTATGGAAATAGATACATGTGTGTGAGTTCCTGCATCAATTTGTGTATCAAATTACTAATCCCTCTCTCTGATTCAGGAAAAGCACCACAACGTCCAGTGCGCCCCGTAAAGCAGCAGGCAGCAGTGCGGGTATGTGGAGATTCTACACCGAGGACTCTCCTGGAATCAAAGTGTAAGTGTTTACTGGAAGATACCTCAGTGGTTGTCCTCAATCACCTGGTGTAGCTCCACCATGGTGCTCTGTCTACAGGGTTTTAAATTTCTTGTTGTAAAGCAATCTCATTAAAATCAGATCTTAGTTCTCGCTACCGCTAAACAAAGATCTGAGGACATCCCATTACGGGTCACGTCAGACCGACTTTGCGCATAGTTTGACCGACCAATAGAATGACCAATCAGAAGGAAGCTTTCTCGTGCTTTACGGTACTAATTTCAAATTGGCGACTATGCTTCGAAACATATTTTGACAAATTCTCGATATCAAATTAGAAACCCAAACAAAAGAACATTCTGGAATGGCTAATAGATGGTCTAGATTCTATGGATTCAGTCGTTAAGCCCGTAACCATCGTTTGGAATACCCTGTGTTAAAGTTTTCAAAATTGCATGATTAGAAATCACATTCCGACTGTCACTTTCATAACCTGGTAAGCAACGCTCTGATTGGTCGGATGAAAGGTCGTTCTGACGTGACCCCTAATGGGATGTCTTCAGATCTTTGTTTAACGGCATCGAGAACTAAGGTCTGATTTTAATGAGATTGGTTGTAAAGTGTCCATGGCTCAGTTATAATATGTTCCTGGTTCCTTAACAGTACACTCAGATACCACATGTTTAAGAATAAAATTCATTGTGATGATATATTTTATGTGAAGCCAGTGTTAAATATACTTTCCAGTGAACTGGACGAACGTGAAAATTTCACACAATCTCTAAGGAAACACATGTGAATGCTTTTAAGTGCCATGTGGCACACACAAAAAACAAACTGCTGTTCCAAGAAGATTCAAGCACATTGGCTGAGAAAACATGATTTCTGTCATAAGCCAGTCAAGTGGAAGTAACTCTGTGTAGATCTAGTTATTGGTGATAAATTCCAGTATGTGCTACCATTAGAGCTGTGGAACTCCAGATAGAAACAACTGAATGAATACTGACACTGAAATTAAACTTTCAATCTTGTGACTGAAAAGGTGTCAAATAGAATCACTCTTATTGTCAGCCACAGTAAGTTGGTGTAAAGCGGAAAGGGTCATTTATTTTTTTTGGAAGCCCTTCCTTGTTTAATTGGTTCTTGGAAATGAGACATATTGCAGAGAAGGGTTGGTGATAAGATGTCTGATTGTTTTGTTGCAGTGGTCCCGTCCCAGTCCTAGTCATGAGCCTGCTCTTCATCGCCTCCGTATTTATGCTCCACATCTGGGGAAAATACACCCGCGCCTAAACAACCTCACAACTCATAGCAACATTGACGGAGCTGTACATACATTCATGATGCAATGAACTGGAGACATTTTATCACAAACTGTTACTTTATGCCATTATGGCACCATATTTGTCGAACTAAGCATACATGGAGGTTGCTAGGTGCAGTGTGTTCTTACTCCGGTAAATATGGTGTATGACAAATGTGTCATTCCAAAGACCAGTGTGAAAGTGGCTCAGGCATCTTAATTTTTTGTTGACCTGTTCATCAAACAAGATGCGACTCTTATGAAAAAGTATAAAAGAAATAAAGACGTAATTTATATGAGTATGTTTTGTGGTTTTTGTCCCATTGTATGGGAAATTATGGGCTCTGCTTCAACAAAGTTTGCAGGTGGGGAATGGGGATCCTTCCATCAGTTCTTCACCTGTACCTGCGTGTGATGGATGTTTCACACTACTACCTCCAAGTGGTGGACAAACGGAGTAGAAACCTGTGACGCATGGATGATGTCATTACTTTTGTCACCTCATGGTGAACTAGTGCCTATGCATTCTTTCGATGTTTGCATGTCCATGGAAATAAGATGAACTTTAGAATGTTGTTGACCAGAGAACATGAAGTCATTGTTTACAATGCCTACTATGGCTGAAGTATACTTCTTTACTTGAGGCTTAAAAAAATAAATGAATTGGTTTTCAGGAAATGACCTTTGAAAATATAGTGCCGGTGGGTGGCGGTTTGTTTTTCTTTGGCTTGTTCAAACTAGTATATAACCAAAATAAACAGTTGTGTACCATCAATCTTGTAAAGGGCCTCCTTACATAAACAAGCATACAAACTCTTATTGCCAACCTGACCATAATGCGAGATGCGCAGTAAAGCAGTGTGCAGATAAAGGGAAGTAACTGCCTGATATATTGGATCGCATTGTCAATAAGTATTAGGATTTCTTAAAAAATAATTAAAAATAGATATATAAGCAAAACATGCGACAGACTTTATGATGTGGGCAGTTCCTAAGATCCAAGATTATTTATTTTTTTAGCCTTAGTAATTAATTTGTATCTGTGAAGTTTCGTTTGGCTTGATAATGGACGGTTGAATGTAACTTCAGGAAACATGTTTTCTTGTGTCAAGGCGTTAAGGACTTTTAGAATTCACTTGGGGCACATTATAGAAACAAGTTCAAATACAACAGCAGGACTGGGGTCCTTTTGTTCATGTAACTTTGTATCCAAATGAGCAAGTCCTACGTGTTGGTGTGTTTTGGCCTATATGATTCTTTATGGTTCCCCCTGTGGTCTAGTGGAAGGTCGGTGGTTCACTTCCCAGCCGCGTCATACCACCCTTGTCATTAAGGGGTTGAAGCAAGGAGGCAGAATACTGTGTCTGAGTGGGGAGTCCATGTTAACACTGTGGCATGGTATCTCAGTGGGCTAGCACTATCAAATCGGCATTCGTCAGGACTAGTACAAGCGGACACAATCACGTGCAAACTATATGGTTAGCAGGAATGCATGTTTGCTCAGTAAACAAGCTAAAGTCTAGTTACAAAATCTACAGTAACCTATACCTCTTGTAAGAAGCGATTAAATGGATCAGTTGGTCAGTTGTGACATTGCTGATTTTTGCACAACAATTACTGACTGATGAAACATGAATATTGTGGTCTGCAGTTACAAATGCTAGGCGTTACATGTGTCAAATATAAACTGACATTGCCACAAGCTGTAGTATTTCATGGACAATCAGTAGTCTGCCCCAATGTCCCGGACTGTTTGTTAAATTTCTTCAGGTCAGCTTGGTGTTTCAAATCCTAAGACGTTCTTAAGGTAAACACCAGTGTCACATGAGCCTGAGAATGTTCATACTTACTCAGGGGACTTGGCAACTGAGGTTGACAATGACAGTGTGCAATATAACCATGTAGCCTATGCGCAGCGATAGACATTGGCACTAGTCATGTATTATAGTCTTTGACAAACTGCCCAATAGTTTTGCTATATGTTATCATCATAAGGACTAGTGGGCTACAACTGTTAGATTCTATCACTGATATGGCTGGTTTCTTTCCTGTCTGGCAATCTGGCTTGCCTTCCTTCCCATCTCAAATAGAAAATGTTCAGTTAAAAATAATACAGATTATATGGTTACAGTGGAATGGCTTGCTATTCAGCTGTCACAACTTGCTGATACAAGGCGCCATTGGCTATTGCTCTGCGGAATTAACCAATCACGGTTGTTTACCCCACACATAACATGGCTAAACTAGTCAACATTGCAGTTCAAGGGGAAAGGGCTATACAAGGTGTACCAGATGGGAGTAGAATACCCTTATTGAAGCGCTTACCTTGTTGAAGCTTTAGAAAAAAATCACACCCGGTATTTGGTAGAGGAAAACAACTGGCTACTTCAAAATGAAACTGGCTAGCTAACCTCACTGACTAGTGCAGTTTGTACCCAATGGGGAATCAAACCATCCTAAAGACCATACTTTAACAAGGCTAACACCACTTCACCTCAATTCAGGCATTCTGTGTATTATTAAGACTTTATTTGATTTTTGATAATGATTAAAGTTGGCTGGTTGGTTTGTTGTTTTAACGCTGCTCTCAGCAATAGACCTGCTATATATGGCGGCGGTCTGTAAATAATCGAGACTGGACCAGACAATCCCGTAATTAATATCTTGAGCATCGATGCACACAATTGGGATTGATGACATGCATCAACCAAGTCAGCAAGCCTGACTACCAAATCCTGTAGTTGCCTCTTACGACCAGTATAGTCGACTTTTGCGGCAGGCATGGGTTGCTGAAGACCTATTCTACCCTGGATCTTCACGGGTCGATAATGATGAAAGAATTAAATATGTCGTGTACATCGTGTCATATAGCAGGAGTATTGCTGAGTGCGGTGTTAAACAACAAACAAACAAACAACAGTTACCGATAATACACATGGAAGTTTATCCGACCTATTTTTAATTATCCATATGCTCAGTTCTGTACAGTTACTATATTTTCTTGAACTTCTCATCTTAAAATAATAGAGCACAACAAGAGTGAGTCAGTTGGGTTTAACACTGCTTTGAACAGTTTCTAGTTATAGCACCATGCGTGAGCTTAATGCAGGTGGAAGGCCTGAAGTGATGCAGGTCTAAGGCTTCTACCACTTTGGTGAAACCCACAAGCAAGACAAACCTAGAAACATAAGGGACGCAACTCTGCCCAGCAAAATGTGGTGCCTAAGATGACTGAGCCACCCATCCCCCTAAAGCATAACAGAAGTTGTAGCAATTGAAAATAGTATTTTTATTCTTGTCATTCACTTAACAAATAACGGTCATGTTGTAGAATATGTGTACTCATGACATTACATCAGAGATACTGCAGCATCACAAACTTCTTCACCTCAGTTGGTAACGGCAGCTGCTGCACCTTCGTCCGGATGTGGCATTTCTTATGCGACATTGCGAGAGAACTGCGAACCACAGTGCGACAAAGTCTTTCTAAACTTCTAGGATTGCGAAACTCATATTCCAGAAACTTTATCATATCTTTTTCGTTGTCACTCACTTCAGCAAGTTCAGCCACAATTTTGTGTTTTGCCATCTTAATCCATCCATCGCAATAAAAGTCAAAACCTGCATAGACCAGCTTCTTGATAAACTCTCGACAGTCATCACCATATTCCAGAAGGATAAAGTTCAAAGGCTTTTCAAAGGAATGAGGACAAACTCCTGCCTCCAACAGCTGTTCAGCAAAAGGAATATCGCTTTTGGCAAACAGGACAAAGGTCATTAGCGACATTGATATTCCGAACGTGTTAGGTCGGAGGATGTTGACATCAGCACCAGCGTCAACAAGCATCTGCGCTGTGTCTTTGTGGTTGTTCTCAACTGCTGACAGCAAGGGGAGGTAACCTTGCAAGTTTTTCACATTGACATCAGCTTTTCTGTCTAGAAGTTTCTGTAGGATGGCTTTATGCCCATGGGAAGCTGCAATATATACTGGCGTACACTTGTTCTTATCACAAACATTGACATCAGCACCACTCAGTAGCAACACATCAACAGCCCACTCATTCCCAGATCGACAAGCTTCACACAGGGGAAGAGAACCCTTGTTTCTTGGATGATTTAGGTCAATTTTTGTACTGTCAAGTAAGTTCTGAAGTTCTTCACTTAGCAAGCTTATTTCCTCATTGTTCAGAGTTTCTGAAGTCCTGCGACACAAATGCAACATTCTTCTCACACTTTTCTTGGACATTTTGTTTCTTATTACACTCTCTTCTACTGAAGGGATATGTGTTGATTTGACACGAGACATGCAAGATTGCTAGCAGAGTGTCAACCCTGTGGAACAATGATGAAACGTTGTGATGTTTTTTTGTTTCAAAGTATCCCCCTAGATCAACATTACATTCAACAGCTGACCACAAGTTTTATACAGACGCATTTGACGTGACCCATGGCTCAGAAGTAATAGTTTCCACGTAAAACTTATCTTTTGCATGTGCAGTCGTTAAAAGAGTCCTGATCACATTCTGGATAGTCCCAAACAAGAATCATTCATTAATAGCTGACACGAGCAAATACTTCCGTCAACTTAGTTGCGGCACTCACTGCCCGTCACTGGCAGGTTGGCCGGACATAAACTCTTGAAACAGTGAAGGCTGACTGTTCGTTCCGGGATAATTACTTCTCCGGGTAACGAACGGAACATGAACGATACCAACACAAATGCACCTTCTAACACCGTGCTATCAAATACGAAGGACAGTCCGACATTGAGAGTTACCCGCCCCTGGCGGATTTAGTACTACTTTCAATAAAGCGTATTTTGTAACGATAATATAAACAACATAAAGAACGTCTGACAGCACATGGGCTATTTATCGAGTTTTATTGATGTTTGTATTTTTAGTTCCATTGTTTTGGCGGATTAGCCCACTGATTCTCGTGAATTGCTGTGTGATGCAGTTCAGTCATTAAATGAATGGCAAACCCTACAGAAAGAAGTGTACGTAAAATGTGTAGCTCAAAACCAAAAGCTCAAGCTCAATGTCCCAAACTCTGTCCCAGCCGTGGCTGCTGCAGATATCTGCTGTATCTGAACCAATAAGTCAAATTATTTATTAGAAAAATGAAAAAATATATTATCAAACACTTATTGAAGCGAGGTATTACATCACGGGGGAACATATAGAATAATGGATACACTGTTTGACGATAATATCGTATTGGATAATGCTAGAAATAAAAACATAACTCTAAAGATAATAGTGTCGATATTTAAGTCGGATGCAGGTTATTTGCGATTAGTTCATAACAACGATACGAATGCAGAGTGAAAAAAGAAAATGCGCAATAAACTTATATGTAGTAGACATTGATTAGAAGCATGTTCCTAAGTCTTTCCTGTCTCAAATATAGATATTGCAGCAATCTACGGGTATAAATAGGAATTGATAAAAAATATATGTTTGTTAATCAGGAAAGACTGATAGATCGAGTATATTTAGACTGTGAATACTTTGGTGATTTCGAAAAACATCTTCCTTCAATTTTACACAAAGCGAACAAAACAGTACATGTATACTATCGGAAATGTATCTCCTTATAATTTTGCATTTTGCACTATTAGATATTGAAGATATGACACTTTTATTGAAAAGAACCTCCCTATTGATTGTATCGACCGGACTGTGTCTTGCCCCTTCAACAGGTGGCTATACAGGAAGCGTATTGAGTCAATATATATGTTACAGTCAAAATAAACAGGCAGTATGTATGATATGTATATTACCTGTAACATGAGACTGGATTTCAGACAGAATGACTGAAATAAATTAGACTCCTTAATTTAATCTCCTCGTTTTAATTTAGATCTCTTTAAATTACACGAAGACCAAAGTAATTACTTTAAGTAATTAATTATATTTCCACAATGAATTGATTGGTTCTTTAAACATGACCACAATAATAGAGTCTTGTTTCTGTTACTTTATTCGTTTACACTTCTTCTGACATTCAATGCAAAGAGATTTGTACAGTTTTATCTCACAAGTGAGATTTGCGTATTCTTTCTTCTACTCTGAGGGAGTTGATCTTAACACAATATTGAATGGCAATGCTAATTTTACAAAACTAGACATTCAGATATCTTGTAATCATTACATGCATGCATGCTTGCCGAGTCCAAAATATTGAAGCTAACGTGAGACTATAAATCCTACACATATACAATACTAATCTTCTTCTACTCATACACCAAACTGTTGTCCATGTCCACTTGCTTCTGTTAATTACATCACTCTACCATCGTGTATTTGTATATTGTATTCGTATATTGCCTTCATGATATATATAACTTGTACTGTAGATTATTAAAATAAGCCTCCTTGGCTTGTTTACCAATCCAGATTCACTTAATGAAGGCATGTTTAAAAGATATTAGCATGTTAAGTCAATGCTTTCAACATTTAGTCACGACCTCCACGACAAGTTGAAACGTGACCTCTCCTAATGTGTAAAGCATAAGGGTTCTCTTGAACACAGTCATGGAGTTTATGAATTAACCTTTCAATATCACCACATTGAAGTATTTCATACCGGCTTCTTTGACTTCAAGCAACGCAAATATTCGTTCTTGAATAATAATAATAATAATAATAATAATAATAATAATAATAATAATAATAACAACAACAATAACAACAACAACAACAACAACAACAACAAAAATTGCACTCATTTATTTATCTGATGATCCTCTTGTGAACCATGTCAAGACTCATGATGAAAACAAGGCATTCCACAGTTTTCTGAAACGAGCCAAGGATGTGGACATCATCTCAATGTCGGTGTTGATTTTGTTGATGGTTCTGTACTGCTGGACGGTACAGAAATGAGTGTCAACCAAGCGAAGTGCCATATCAAATCGGCCCAGACTCAGTGTTTTTCAAGAAGAGGCTTTCTGCATCGAGTTTATGTGTAGTGTGTTGAGAAGATCAGCAATCCTGCAGAGTCCTTCGCTTGGATGAAGTCGTCTGGCCTGAAAAGTAAAACAGAAGGCTTTCTGTTTGCTGCTCAGGACCGGTCACTTCAAACTCGAAACCGTCAAAGTGTGATTTTGCATCAAAATGTGAATATGAAATGTAGATTATGTAATGGATTTAATGAGACTGTCCAACACATTGTGAGTGGATGCCAAGCTTTGGCAAAGACACAGTATCTTAAGCGACATGATGGGGTGGCTCGATCATTTTATTACCGTCTTCGCCATGCTTGTGGCTTTGACACAGAGGTCCATCCAAGGTACGACCCGGAATATTCAGAGGGCGTCATGGAAAATGACAAATACAAAATCCTTTGGAATACATCCTCAGACATATCCAACCCAACAAACCTGATCTTGTCCTTTTTGATAAATCCAATGAAATCATTGATATCATTGACTTTTCTGTCAGTAATGACAGTAATGTGATTGACAAGATTGAGGAAAAACATGGCAAATATGCAGACCTCGCTTTCGAAATCTCACGCTTGTATCCCAAGTACTAAGTTGTCTGACTCCCCTAGTTCTCGGTGCCTTAGGTTTGGTACCTCCCAATCTGTTGACTGACATTGGGAGAGTACCCGGGTTTGCGGCCAGGAATACAGGCCTTCTGGCAATCTGGGTAATGCAGAAGGCTGCAGTGTTGGGGAGTCTTCACATTCTCTGAAAGATTCTTGGTGGGTTTGACTAGGCAGCGCTTCCTGGGAGAAGTCCTTTTCGCTGTCTGGGCTGCATGTAGAGGAGGCAAGGGCCCTGAGCTGATGATGAGCCTAACCAACCTGACTGTGCAAGGGTCACATGATCAC
This sequence comes from Haliotis rufescens, assembly GCF_023055435.1. Taxonomy (NCBI): domain Eukaryota; kingdom Metazoa; phylum Mollusca; class Gastropoda; order Lepetellida; family Haliotidae; genus Haliotis; species Haliotis rufescens. Next base: position 2,122,071 of record NW_025964112.1, read on the forward strand.
ACATCGTAATTCAGGAACTCATGTTCCACTGTTTGAAAATATAGCTGGCTTTGTTTTTCAGTTCATAGGGGTGAATATAAATTGTCACCTCAGTTCACACTGCACGTAAAAGAGCATCAGCCAATATATTGTCTTTTCACTTGATGTGATGAATGTCCAGATCAAAGTTCTCAAACTGAATGCTCTAGCGTCGCTGATTCTTATTCTTTAGTTTCTTCACAAACACAAGGGGATTGTGATCTGTGAACACAAGTATTGGCGTCACCGTTGTTCGAAGGTACACTTCAAAGTGTTGGAGAGCTAGTATCAGGGCCAGAGTCTCTTTCTCTATGGTTGAGTAGTTTCTCTGATGAGTGTCAAATATTTTGCTACAGTAGCAAATGGGATGGTCTATTCCCAAATCATCTTCTTGCTGTAGTACTCCTCCTGCCCCTATGTCACAGGCCTCAACATAGAGCTTGAAGGTCATGTTGAAGTTTGGCACAACCAACACAGGTGCATTAGTCAGAATAGCTTTGATCTTCTCAAAGGCCTGTTGTTGAGACTTTTCCCTGGTAAATTTGCAGACTTTCTTCAGTAGATTGATCAATAGAGCTGCTACTTGAGAAAAGTTCTGACAGATTCGGCGATAATATCCAGCCATCTCTAAGAATCTCATCAATTCTTTCCTGGTTGTAGGTTCTGGAAACATGTTCACAGCTTCTACTTTGGCCTGGACCGGTTTAACTTCACCTTGTCATACATATCCTACACCACTGTGGCCTTCACAAATTCACTCTTGGACAAGTTGATCGTGAGTTTAGCACGAGTGAGAGAGTCAAATAACATTCTCGTGGTCTTCATCTCAACATCCCACTCAACTGTAGCCACAATGACGTCATCAATGTATGCCTCACAATGGTCAATACTTGCTGTGATGGTGTTGATAAGTCTTTGAAAGGTAGCTGGGGCATTCTTCAATCCAAAAGGCATTACATTATACTGATATAAGCCTTCTGGTGTGACTAGAGCTGATACTTGCTTTGCCCTATCTGTTAACGGGATCTGCCAGTATCCCTTCAATAAATCAAACTTGCTTACATACCTAGCATTTCCTATCCTATCAATACAATCGTGTATTCTAGGCATTGGGTAAGAGTCAGATTTGGAAAGGGCACTAACACGTTTGTAATTATTACATAGACGAATGCCGCCCCCAGCCTTTGTTACAAGTATACACGGTGAACCCCAAGCAGTGCTGCTGGGTTCGATGATATTATTGTCCATCATGTACTGAATCTCTGTTCTAAGTTGAGCTAACTTGACAGGATTCACACGATATGCGTGCTGCTTGACAGGAGTTGCATCCCCTACATCTATGTCATGAAAGATACAATCTGTCCTAGATGGCACATCTGGAAATAAATGTGAGTACATATGAATTAACTCTTCCAGTTCTATCTTCTGTTCACTCGTCACATGTGATAACTTAGCATCCAGATTGTTTAAGACATCTGAGTTATTAAGCTTCACATCGGGTTCTCCCTTGCTCTTAGTACAAGAGTCTCTAGTTAATGTGTCCTCCTCAGTTATCTCTACTGTGTCTACAGTGCTAACAATCACAGTCTGTGACACACTTTCAGCATACCTATCATAGTAAGTTTTCATCAAATTGATACGACAAACTCTTTTGGTCTTTCTCCGATCTGGAGTCTCTATGACATAATCTGTGTCACTCAATTTCTTGTGTACAAAGTAAGGGCCATAGTACCTAGCTCTTAGTGGGTGTCCTGGTATTGGTAAAAGAATGAGGACTTTAGAGGACTATAGACAATGGCTACTGATCATAGTAGGATTGGATTTTCTTGTTAAGTGACTTCTGATTTAAAGCAGTGTCAATTTTGGAATTTTGTAAAGTGCAGGGAGGTTGTAACTCTTTGTAGTAACTTTCTGGTGGCTGAATGTCATCACAATTGTGACTTCGGGTGAATTCATGTATATACATGCTGATATTTTTACACAAAGTAGGACTGTAAAAATACAACAAGGAAGCCAATGGGATTTTATGACACTGCGTTAAATATTGTATTGTCTGCAATTGACATATTTGCATTTCAAACAATACATTGACCAATTACTCATTATTAACCGGACCCGTCAATATCCGGCGTAGAATAGGTCTTCATAACCCATGCTTGTCGTAAGAGGCGACTAACGGGATCGCATGGTCACCCTCGCTGACTTGATTGATGCATGTCAGCGAATCACAATTGCGTGGATCGATGTTCGTGATATCACATATTAAGCAGATTCACATATTATAAGCATATATACGGTGGCCCATAAGGGACATGGAATCTGTTTTCAATATTTTGATATTTCACTTACTTTTATCGTAACCTTTTGCAAATTAACACAATTTATCATACAAATATGTGATAAATCATGTATAAAAACAACCGAAAACATGGAAAATTTAATTTCAAGTAGCTATTGAATCGCTGAAATGTGAAGCGAAAATGTCAAAAACTAAAATGAAAATGTCCAAAACAAAAACGAAAAGGTTAAATATTAATATGTAACAAATGACATAAATCAGATATACTACTACATAAATCGTTCTTATCGTTATTAAAAATAGAGGCGCTGTTTTGTCCCCACACATAGTTGCCGTTTTCGCCAAATTCGGTGCTGTTTTCGCCAGAGAAATCGGTGACGTTTTGCTGAGGTGCCGTTTTAGCCACACCCCTTTTTGACGATTTCCACCGCTGAACGAAAATAGGACAACTACTGTCAACTTTGTCAAAAATATATCTCACAAATGTCACGCAAATAACAAAACTACTGAATACAGTATTATAAGCACTGATTAAGCTAGGGTTTCTGCTAGAAATATAAGAATCAGAATGTCTTGCTTCTTGTAATAAAACAGTAGATCGAAGTAGCATCGGTGTATTATTTAAAAGTGGTAATTGCCCCCGGTAAGTTTTGGCCACCCTAACGGCTTCGTTTATATTTGGATGAAGCATGACCTGACAAAATATACGTACAATTGCATGGAATCACAGTAAAATTACCAAATTGGCTAACTGCAAGTGAACTAGGCGAATAAGTTCATGAAGGGAAACATGGACAAGCTGTGTTGGTTCAAAGTCAAGCTTTTTGTGATACAAAGTCACTTTAACTCTCTTATCACTGAAAGAATCACCGAAGGTAGTATAGTCAGGAGGTTTTGCAAAAGTGGCAGTAACTTCTGTCTACTTAAGCGAATCCCATCGCAACACAGAAATAAAAGTAGCAAAGAGTTCCTCCCCTTCCAGGTTTTCAACGCATGCATATATAGTCTGTCATTTATATATAAAAACGTGGTTTTCATTTTTCTTTCAGTAAAATAGCGTAGACCTTTTCAAAACACGTTCTAATTGTGAAATGTGATCCTTTTTTCAGGAACCGGAATACAAAGACAGATGGACGGCGGATAGCTCAGGAATTAAAAACATCAATTAATTTTTTCCACGATAGGGAATTTGTATGGGGCGGGAGTTGTAAAACACAACAATACCATATTCGACGTAATAATCGCGCCGCTCTAATAAGGCCCACGGCGATATTTACTAATATATTGGCTAGTGAACAATCCCAATTAGCACCCCTTCCGATTGATTAATGTACACAGGACTTATTTGTTCGTGTATAATACGTATATGTTATATGCTTGCTTAATTATGGGAAATTAAATTATGGAAAAAATATATCTGTCGTATATAAACATTTCAGACTGTCAGCATAAACCACAACATTTACGATCTTTCAACTCTGTTGTTTTTTCACCAAAATAATATTCTAATAAGAGCCCCCTATTTCTAACTTTGAGAGCGCCTTATTATGTCGAATACGGTAAGGATGCCTTACGTGATGGTCCTGTCTATGTGCTAGTGCCGATCAGCGCTATGGTGTTGAATGAAGACTGTGAAACCAGAGACCATATATTATATGGTCTCTGGTGAAACATGATGGCATGGCTATGTGAACAGTAATTACACAAATCTGTGTTTGAAGATTTTAAGCGACTGAATTGATCTCAAGAACAATATTGATGTTTGTATCTAATCAACACTTCGTCAGTAAAAAACCAACAAAAATCTGAAAGTTTTTTTTTTAACCTGACATAATTTGTACTTCAGCAAATCAACCATCTGTCTACCAGAGCACCTTATGAAACGACAATTATCAAATGTATAGTCAAAAACGAAATGTTAATCGTGTAAAAACTGGAACGATACGGTCTGGTGCACATTCATATAATATTTGCCGTACAGAAAATAGTTTATTTGAAGTTTCGCCTGACGCAAGGTTGGTCAAGGTTGTGCGGTGCAAAAGTGACCCGGAAAGCGTTGTTACTGCGAGATCAACAAGCTTTGCGTATCTTGGATTTGTCGACAACACAAGCAACTTCTGTAAGTGCATGATCATTTATATACATGTTTTTTTCTACCTATGCTATGTGCGATATGCGACTGTCATTAATGATCCGGAAAAAAATTGAACTGTGTCCCCATCCCGGGGAACATGTATAATTCAAGGCACATTGAGAATGTGGATTTAGGCATAGGCCTGGTCCATAATACTAGATTCACCTGTGACTTCATGTGCTGATATGACATTTATCGTTTATGAAGTGTAGATTTTAATGTAAGAATGGAAATGTTGATCCCGAAAATTGAAATAAGTGGATCTGGTTCACTGGATCTACGTTTTGGTTATTGATTATTGATTTGATGCCCTGATGTAGGCCTAGGTCAAATCAATATTAAGAGTAGGCAAGCCAAAGCCTACCGAGTATGTTACTGAATTCAATTATTTAGATAGAGATAGTTGATAAGTAGATAGTGTTGGATAAACATAACATAAAAACAATAAGTATTAAAATGAACTTCATTTTGGATACTTGAAGTTCAGATTATCTCTTTTTATGAATTACATTTTAATGTTTTACATTATTGATATCAGATTAGAACTGTCAGCAAGTCAACGAAAAGAAAATTAAATTGGAACAGAAGTGTCATCATGGTCATGATACTGTATTACTTGCAGACACCTTGAAGACAATAAAGTCAAGTTCTTTTAGTTCAATTTGGGGCGGTCGGGTAGCCTAGTGGTTAAAGCATTCGCCTCGTCATGCCGAAGACCCGGGTTCGATTCCCGACATGGGTACAATGTGTGAAGCCCATTTCTGGTGTCCATGCCGTGATATTGCTTGAATATTGCTAAAAGCAGCGTAAAACCATACTCACTCACTTACTAGTTCAATTTATTTTTTAAAACACCAGTAGATGAAAGAATTGTTCTGATATATGTAAAGAAACTATAGAGTGGGGGAGGCAGTACCCAGACACATAACAATCATCGCAATACAACACACAAACTTATTGTCAGATTTGAATGGAAAAAAAATTGATGATACAAAGGGAGACAACTGCTGGTGGTTTCAAAATTGACCAACAGTCACAGAACATCTTGCTCAGTCTGAACCTGGTGCTGTTAGCTTGACGGCAGCTTAGGTAGTACTCTGACACAGTCGGCTGTACCCAGACAGCAGAGAGGCTGAATTTGGTCACTATCATATGTTGCTTTTTAAAAAAAAATATGCAATGGAATTAGAATGGAATGGCGACATTGAAACATAGCCTCCACCTCATTATTAACATGTCGTATCATACATGGCTTGTTATTTTTCAGACGCTTAGTTTAACATAGCTGATTCATTGAGCGAACGTATGTGGTAAACAGTAATATGAACGATTTCTAAAATGTATGATCAAATGTCACCCACAGTAAGCTGTAAATCATTATCTACACTGATAACGTAGAATTAGCACCCTACATTATGATGGTATTCAATTCATTCTTCAACAACTTGCCTCTTGGCCAATACATAAAAACAATATAGTCCTGTTTAAGACCACCGCCTCTAGCTTGGGCATCATGAGTCACCCTCATAATGTTGTTGTCCTAAATATTGAGCTAAAAACCTCAGCAACTGTCTTGGTACACAAACGGCATGGCACCAGCAATATCTCAGGCTACTTGTCTATGTGATGGTGTTCACACCTCTGCTTCTACATGATATCTCTGTGTATCCAATACTTCTGGCATCATGATTTTACATTGCATTCCTGTCAAACCTGTTGTCGGGTTCAAGAACCACCATCAAGGACATGAATGTAAGTGGTATAAAGTGAAAAATGGTAAAAAACAATTGAAAGAAAGAAAATATGCAAGTATTTAAATTTACAATAATGAGTAGTGTTTCAGCTATATCTCGCACACACCATACATATGCTACAATATAATCATGTTAGGTAATTTGGAGGCACGGGTGGCCCAGTCATCTAAGGCGCCGTGATTCGCTGTGCCGAGTTGCGTCCCCTGGGCACACCAGAAACCTATGTTTGTGGGTTCAAATCCTGGTTCGCCCTGATTATGTTTCTAGGTTTGTCAGCACCATACCTGTGCTCGTAGGTTTCACCGAAGTGGTAAACGTCTGAGACCTGCATCACTTCGGGCTTTCCTCCCACATTAAGCTGACACGCTGCAATATAACTGGAATACTGTTAAAAGCAGCATTAAATCCAACTCACTCACTGTTAGGTAATTTATATCAATGTAAGATGCAAATTTATAATACTACAGTTATCTATAAATGATAGATACGTGTATATGTGCGTCTTGATATACCTGACATACATGCATGGCCACCACTATAATGAGTCTATTTTGGCACGACCATACCCAATCTTTGAAATTTGTATAACACATTGGGTGAGTTGATCCTCTTCATCTTTTTGATATTCCAATGGCACTTTTTGTTATATTTTATCACAGAGTCTAGCTTGAGGAATATCATAAGATACAGCAGCTTTTCCTACGGACATTCTGCAAGCGGTGGCTGCTTCAACTTCCTTTTTTAGATTTCAAGGTTAAGCAAAGGTTTTCATTCATGTTGGCTCACGTTCTAAATGTTGTAAAATATATTAGTAGATCGAAATAAATGGAATGGATTCTATAGATATTTAAAAAATCTGTAAAATAATATGCAATAATAGATAATGACACACAGACTATTTTTACGAAGAAATTCTACTTTATTTTAGGAATAGGTTGAATGTAGACATCTAAATATATTACCTTATGATATATACAGATTCCATCTTATTTTTTATTAATTGCATTAAGTTATATTAATTTATATATCACTCTGTACACCCAAAATAAAGTATTATATTTTCAAATTGGAAGATCTTTAATTGATTAATTTAAAAAAAAAACGTGTCCAAGTAGTCCTTTACCACTTTTTTTCATCTAGGTAGTACCCGAACATCGCTTAAACAGTGCTATGTATTGAATTTTCAAGTTATCTTCTTTCATGGAATGTCGTTACATTTACTTAAAGTCCTACGATGCACCAAGGTTAATTTAAAATGAGTCGTTTGGAAAACACTAATTTAAGACCGAAAACAGCTTTGCTTAGCGAAAAAGTATGAAAACGTAGGGGCATGGCAGTCATGTTTGATGGGTGATCGTGGACGGTTTGTATAGAGAGTTATCTCTAGCAAACACACTTTTAAATGGCCTATGGGGAAAACGGATTATACTTGCCTGTTAAGTTTGGGTATCAGCAGTTTGCCTAATTAGCTATAAATAAATGTTTGGTGAGTGTCCGGCTACTTTCTCTGTCAGAGTACTGCTGCCACCGCTCTAAATGTTGTTTGACAAGCTACTTGAAGGCGAGTCTAATTTGCTGCTTGGAATGATCAGTTCAGTTGATCCTAATCTTGTATGAATTATCAGAGCATAGCAATCTATATATCTATTCATAAATGTCTATGCATCGCCACATATTGTTTGTAGTTTCCAAGGTTTCATGCTTCAGTTGTCAGAGAGAAAGACATGACAGTAGAGACAGAATGTCCATGCATTGCTATAGTGAGTTAAGTCAAGATTCCGAAACAGATATATGCTGAGTAAGGGGAATATTTAGGAAGTAAGGTCCCCCAAATATGTGTGTTCATCATGTGTGTCTCACAGGCATTGTAAATACTCTTCAGGGCCATTTCATACATGCATGACAACACACAAATACTTTCTAAGTTTATCTTCAAGTTACCAGTAAAAGTACCTTTTCAGTCTAATCACAGTGTCAGTAGTGGCTAGATTAGGTAGATTTGTGTAAAGTTGATATATGCAATTTTCATAGCCCTGTGATTTGTATTTATTAAATGAAGCCTAGAAAAGCATTTTCTTAGCATTTCTGACAGTACTTTAGTGCTCGCTACTGCTACTAAAAAAACAGTGGACATCCCATTACAGGTTACGTCAGAACGACATTTTACAAACTGCTCGAGCTTTTCTGCACTAGTTTCAAACTGGTGACTTCCATTCCTTTGAAAAATATCAAAACAAATTTGAAAACTGAACAAAGGAAACTTCCGGAATGTGTACTAGAGGGCCTAGGTTGTATGACAGTTCTTCCCACAGCGTATGGAAAGTCTCTTCTGTTTCAAATGTCTATTTCATTGAAGTGAAAGGTAGACGATGATTTTGATGGAATCGGTTGCACAGCCTGTAACTGTTGTTTGGGATGCGTTAACCTTTTTGAGGTTGCATGATTAGAAAACATATTCCGTCTGCCCCTTTCCTGAGTTGGTAAGCAACGCTCTGATTGGTTTTAATGCAGGAACCAATAAAAACATTTCGGCCAAGACTGTTAACATGGTAAAAGGCTTCAGCTTATGGGACATCTTTAATGATGAAGGCCAGGGACTTATCATTACCATCTCAGAGGCAGATGTTCGGTCCAATGTCTGCAGCAGTTGTCAGTGTAAATTCACAAATAGGAATTAAAGGTTCCTGTTCTAAATGAATGTAGTTGCAACTAGGGCTGTTACAATTCTCTCGCGTATCCGGTGAATCAAAGCGGTATCCCTTCATGAACTGAATTTGTTCTTCACAGTCACTAGAATCGAATGTTTACCATTTTATAGAGTGTTTTTCACTTCAACAAATACTGAGGTAGTTAACAGACCCCATCCCATCTAATGATAATTTTATTGGAATCTATTTGTTGTAGGGCTGGGACGAGTCCAAATTTTCTACCTGGGTACCCACCAACCTATTACCCAAACCTAGCTGGGTACTAGATAGGTACAAAATGTCCGATTGGGAATAGTTTGACTGTAGCCCAGGACAAAATGTATTTAGCTACACGTATTAAACGATCTGGTCATGAATACACTGAAGTTGACTGATGTTTTTTCTTTATTCAAACAAATATAAGTCAGAAGGAATGGGTCCTTAGTCAGAAAGAAATGCAAACATTAGTGACTTGTAGTGTAACCATAGAATTCTAGATAATTTTTTGTTATTATAAACAATGTATCAAAGACTAACCACGGGTCCGGATAGTCCTGCGGGTACCCAGGTCCTTCTCAGAACCCACCCAACCCAAATACCAGAGTTACCCGTCCCAGCCCTAATTTGTTGTAACCAAATCATGAAAGATGTTACTGTAGAGCAATTGGAGCAAACACTCACTGATATCACACTCCTTTTGAGGAACTATTATATTTCGCCATACACAGGTTAGAACATAACGCTAGTCTGGGGGCTAGTACAAATTTCCCATTGATTTAACATTACAAGGACATTTTATCTTTGCTTTTGGCTAGTAAAGCTATGGAGTTTACTTCTAACCCTGCATACAACTGGTTGTTGAATGGCTGTCAGTGTAAACATGATGTCACACATACTAATAGTAATAGAAGATCATTTTGGGTATGAAATCATGGTGTAAGTTTGTTTAACGCCGCACTCAGCAATATTCTAGCTATATGACGGCGGTCTGGAAATCATCAATCCTTAATTATTGATGGGTTGGATAAGGTTTGGCTTGGACAAACTACCAATATGTTGAGGTTTTTCTGCAGGTATCATCATTAACTTGAGACAAGAGACTATCGTGAGTCTCTACAGTGCTGCATTTTACAGGTAAAATGTGACCAAACCTCAAATCACTCAAATGAAGATTGCAAGGCCCTCTCCTATAAAAGCAATTTTGTAATATCGTGTTGAAACCAGTTTTACTGCAGCCATGCATGCAAGCATGCACTTATCATCGGATCTGATGCATAAGGACCTCTCTCTGAAGTAGGACAACGTGTAAATAAGAGGTTATTCACAGGATCGAGTTGATTTAGGCTCTGGTGTCTGATCTGTTACATGTCACGTGGTAGATTTTTGTGATATTATAATACAAAAGACCTGTTATGATGCCCAAATGTATTATCTCTCCGCGGATTCTTTCAATATTCATGAGAAACCCACACCTTGTATATATATTGTTGTATATATTATTCAGTTTGTGTTTGATCTGTGATTTAACAGCGGGTTTTTGTGATAACAGATCTAGTATGAGATCCAAGTGTATTATAAGTCGAACTGAGATGTGTGTGTGGGGGGGGGGGGGGGGGGGGTCACAAAACATGCACAGATGTTTCTCAGTGGTGTTCATGTCCTTTGGTATGACCAAAAAATTAGAGCATGTTATTAAATCTAAACATGTATTTATAATATAGTCTGGAAGGCAATTTAAGGTACCGACGTTTACTACAATATCTGAAAAACTATTGGACCTACTCCAGTCAAAGTTGGTATGAGATTATTAAACAGTCATACATAACTGGATATTACATTTAAAGACAATCGGTGCATGAATAAAAAATCTGTCTATTTAGCTATCACTATATTTCATCAACAACCAGACCTGTTCGTCACGGGTGGAACGAGCATTCATTGTTACAGCCATCTGCATAATGCTACCCCTGCGTCACAGGGCCATATGACACAGTTGAACCAATCAACTCAACTCGAAAGGGTGCACAGGAAACATGCACGCACGAATACGGTGTTAGCGTAGGGCGTCTCAACGTGCATGATTCCCATGCACCCTTCGTTTCTTCTATTCTTACACACTTACATAGGGGGGGTCGGGTAGCCTAGTGGTTCAAGCATTCACTCGTCACGCCGAAGACCCGGGTTCGATTCCCGACATGGGTACAATGTGTGAAGCCCATTGCTGGTGTCCGTTGTGATATGGCTGCAATATTTCTAAAAGCGGCTTAAAACCATACTCACTTACTCACTCATTCAATCTATAACGGAAATCTCCATCTGTCAATAGCATGTGCAGTTGTATGACATCATCAAGGCATCAGTAAAAGGCTTGGAAGTCAAGTGAAGCGGGCAACATGCCATTAGCCTTGGGACCCCCTTGTTCATTCCTTGGACCCCTACAGTACACTGATAGTGTACATCAGGGAAAATGCCCCGAGAATGTTACATATTTGTTGAAATAACTTATTGGACTGAACTTGTCGTTGTAAACACCATCTTCCTCAAATAGGTTGCTTTTCGTTACAGGCATGGTATCACATTCATTGTTGTTCTCACTAATTCAAGAGCTGACTGGTTTATAATTACATCTGTTCACGGTAACATATTGGCAAATGAAGACGGAATGTTTGGTTTGACTCCTGTATAGAGTTAGTTTCATCTGGTAATGACACAAGGCAATATATCTAAGTCAGTGTGAATGAAGACAGTCGGCAATAAGCATGTTTGAAAAGGGAGATGTAATCTAACTGTTGTCTGTTCACCATGAAGATGGGGCGGTCGGGTAGCCTAGTGGTTAAAGCGTTCGCTCGTCACGCCGAAGACCCGGGTTCGATTCCCGACATGGGTACAATGTGTGAAGCCCATTTCTGGTGTCCCCCGCCGTGATATTGCTTGAATATTGCTAAAAGCAGCGTAAAACCATATTCACTCACTCACTCACCATGAAGATCTGAAATTTGAATTGGTCTTCGGCAACCCATGCTTGTCATAAATGGCGACAAACAGAATCTGGTAGTCTGGCTCGCCAACTTGGTTGATGCATGTCATTATATTCCCGCTGCATAAATCAATGCTTATTATGAACATAGAAAAGTAGATGTAGTCTTTTTTGAATTTTTTTGATAATTCTTTTAGAGTTGTTTCCAAAGGTTAATTGATGATTGTTTTAGATGATCAACAGATATATACTGACAGCAGAGTTGGCAATGTTGGAAATAGTTGGATTATTTTTTTTAACATCAATGTTAGTAGGGGATTTATGCTGAAAATAATATATTTTAATATATTCCATTTTTTTCTAGTTGGCGGCTCGTAGCACTGATAGATCAACAGAGCTCCAGATACACTGCATGTTTGTGTAAGATATATTACCAAGGGTATTACCATGACCCATTTAATTTGGAGTTGCCTGTGTACAAATATGCATGAAATTTTTTAAAAAGTAATCGTATAAGAACACTGTGCATATTTACCCAATGCAGCCTTTTCAGCTTACATAGCTGAGTATGTTTACCAATCTTTATTGTCCCCCGCCATGATGTTGGGGGGGATATAGTTATATGTGCTGCCCATCCTTCCTTCTGTGTGTAGTCCGTTTGTCTGTCCAACACGTTTTGTTTCTGGAGCATAACTCGGAAACCTTTCGATATTTTATGCTGAAACTTTGCATTTGCATCAAACACATGCTGAACCGTACCTTTTGCTGTTTCCATGGCAACAAATTGAACTTGACCCAAATACAGGATACTTTCAGAGCATGCTTTATCACCAGATGGGATGCAGTGTTCATTTCTAGATCATATACCCATAGTTTTTTCAATAAATTTTTCATGAAACTTTACACCAATATTAACACAGTACTGAAATTGTCATGCTATTTTGGGGATTTCTACACAGGGTTGTCTGAAAACACTAACTATAATTACCTAATTGATACAATACCAGTCAACAAAGAAACTTGTATAAGGTATATAGTGAATTATTGTGAAAGAGCCCCAGAAACTACTGTTTACAAGTTGCACCCGAACCAGCCTACGTCCTCCACAGTGGGTGTCGGTAACTCCAGTCCACTAGTCATGTCATGACATGATTAGTGCTGTAGTCTCAATACACTTCAGGATAACCCCTGCTCACTACTCATCATAAATACAGAACGTCATTTCCGAGCATTTCCTATCCTATCCTAAACGAGCATTTCCTATTCCAAAGCACTACTGCAGTGAATAATGCAGAAAAGAGCTAGTCGTCTCGCTTGCTGTAAGTGAACAGTATTTCACCGTTGTGTACTCATGTGACAGGTGTCATGCTATTTGAAGTTACCCGAAACAGCATTTTTAGCAGAATTGTTTTAAAGAATGTCTTCTCTTTGGAGTAGAAATACCCAGTAGACTGGACCCAGCAGCGTTAGACATTGGCACTAGTCCTATAGTCCTTACCAAACTGTCCAATAGTTCAGGTATCATAAGGACTAGTAGAAATTTGCCACTTTTAAGGCCGGTCGGGTAGCCAAGTGGTTAAAGCATTCGCCGAAGACCCGGGTTGATTCCCAACATGGGTACAATGTTTGAAGCCCATTTCTGGTGTCCCCCATTGTGATATTGCTGGAATGTTGCTAAAAGCGGCATAAAACCATACTCACCCACTCATTGCAACTTTGAAGTGTTTTGGTATATGTTAACATTATAAGGACTAGTGGACACACAATGTTAGGTTCTACCGCTGCCCAAAGGAGTAAGAATATACTTCTATTTCTGCTTTCATAACAATTCACATGACACTGACTATCAAGGCAAAGTGTTCAGTACGTCCGCACACTAAATTGAATACCAACTATGCCAACATGCACCATTTATTTCAGTCTTTGTGATCATATGAGCGTGATAAAGTTAAGTGTGATGTGCATCAGCTTGACACATGTGTTACCACGGTTACAGATGGAGATGATGTTCATGATGCAGATCAATACTCTTGCAATATTGTTAAATGTGATGATTGTGCACATACATCCATATATATATATGTGTGTGTGAAAGTTAGGTTTACTATGCTGAGAAACCCTATAGGGTTGGCGTATTAGCACAAAGGTCATACGGCAATATGGGATACACATTTCAATTTGATTGGGGCCAAAAAACTTCTTTGTTATATATATATATAGAGGTTATCACCCGAGTGTGTTTGGGGACAAGCGTGATAACCTGTTTATCATATAATGTCATTCTTTTATTCTGTGCTTGAAAATCGTTTTCCCTCTCTCACAAACATTACAGAAACATTGTGGGTTTTCCTGGAATGCGCGCTTTAATATTTATTACATCACAGGGTAAGTGATGTGTCAGTCGGACAGTGACATTTAGCCAATATGGTTCCAACTGAAATCTGTTTCTTATACAGTGGCGAAGCAACATATACGCAAAACATCAATTGTTTTTACTTGCCTTTCGCGGCAATCCATTGGTCTGTCTGCTAGAGTAACTGCCCTTTATCAAAGGGTAGCTACTCTAACCCTGTCTATGAGACGTCATGGCAATGTTCAGACGTTGTTGACAGGCGGCCTGTCCTGTCATAACTTTAAGAAGTGCAGTCAGATGTACACACAGCGACAAAACGAAACAAGGTAACAATTCAAACATATTTCGGCCAAATCCAACTATTTTAATTTGTGGAAAAGGTTTCAAGCCGCAGGGGTCTACAAGCACAGATATGGCTACTGATCCGGCTTGGCTAGGCCTAGTGCCCTTGCAAAATTGTTTCGAAAGTTGCCCAAACTTATAAAATGCCTTAGCTATGTCACAGTTAGACACTGATTTTCAGTATATAAGACTGTTCTTTTGATAATGATAGCAATTATTCCAGTAGTTTATCCAGATTCCCGATGGTTAATTCTGACTCGATCGCCAAATGACAAGTGCGACGCCATGTTTGTTTATAAACACTGAAAGTAGTCCCAACTTGACCTTTGAAATTTTTGCATCTCTATCCGCATATGACCCCAACGGATATCGTTTTTATCCGTTGGCTTTATCCTGCCAGGAAACCTACCCATTATATGATAAACATATATATGTATTTTTCAAGTGAAACACTTTATGACTAATGGCATGGTTTAACCCTTAAATGATAATGTGGAACAAATGACAATTCTAAACTGGGCGCTGCTTCAGTCACTAATCCAGACTTCAGATTGCGAGATCGGTTATGACGTATGGATAACGAGACGACCTATACCATGATTCCATCATCAGTATGGGATGTTAATGTACACAGTGCGAAGCTTGTGCTGTTTACATAGGAACCCAATTCATCCAAATGTCTCAAGATAGTAGATATAATTTATATACCGTATTCGACGTAATAAGCGCCCCGCTCTAATAAGCACCCACGGCGATATTTGTTAATTTATTGGCAAGTGAACAATCCCAATTACCACCCCTTCCGATTGATCAATGTACACAAGACTTATCCATTCGTGTATAATACGCACTCGTGTGTTATATGCACCCTGAATCATGGGCAATTAAATTCTATTAAATATATCTGTTGTATATAAACAGTTCAGGCTGTCAGCATAATCCACGAAATTTATCTTTCAACTCTGTTTGTTTCCACCTAAATAATTTTCTAATAAGAGACCCCTATTTCTAATTTTGAGAGCGCCCTGGCCGCTTATTACGTCGAATACGGTAATTTAATTACCGTAATTATATATTCTTCTGTGACTATCAATACACATGGGGCATATTTGTGATACGTATGTTGCTGATGTCCGTATTGCAATATATAGGTATACCCATGATAACGTATATATCCCATATCTAATAGGAAGCAAGTTTTTTCTCTACAAGTGCAAATTCCAAGACATTGATTGCTAAAACTATTTCCTGTTTATCAGAACTTTGTCATCTCACAAGGTATTATAATGAAAAGGTGGCACTGAGATGTCTAGTAGGTCGCATCACCAAGTTCCAAAATACATATCAGAAGACCAAAAATAGTTTGTAAGTCAGCTCACACTCATTCTACTGAATTCTAGGGCTGCAATACCAAGTAGCAAATATTCCCATCATCACATGTTGAATTTGAATGTTTTTCTCATAAATATGTGGAACATTATTCAATTCAAGCTTTCGCATATTTGGCTGTGAGTTATATGTGTAGTGGAATCCAACATACTGCATATTAAGACGACACCAGGGCTGGTAGCTGAATATCACGAGTCATACCTTTATGTGAGAGGTGATACGTGTCCCATGTACAACACACAGGTTTGTAGGTTTGTTTGTTTGTTTGTTGTTTAATGCTGTACTCAGCAATTTTCCATCTACATGTATATGACAGTGGTCTGTAAATAATCGAGTATGGACCAGATAATCCAGTGATTGACATCAATAGCAGCGATCCACGCAAATGTGATACGATGACATACATCAGCCAAGCCTGCCCACTCGATCCCAATAGTTGCCTCTTACGACAAGCGGGGGCGGACCGTTAGCCTAGTGGTTAAAGCGTTCGCTCGTCACGCCGAAGACCCGGGTTCGAATCCCGACATGGGTACAATGTGTGAAGCCCATTTCTGGTGTCCCCCGCCGTGATATTGCTGGAATATTGCTAAAAGCGGCGTAAAACCAAACTCACTCCCTCACTCACTCTTACGACAAGCACAACACACAGGTCCCAAATCAGGTGAAATCATGTAGTGTTGGTGGTGGAGAGTAGTTGGATGGGTGACTGCGTTCTGCAGCTTGACTCTGAGACCTTACGGGACTCATCATCATCATCATCATCATCATCATCATCATCATCATCATCAAATCTACAGTTAGGTAACCTAAAATTTCAAAAGTCAGTAGGTTTATCTCCTAATTTCAACTGAAGCAAATTAGAAAAAAAATGTACTTTTGTTCAAAACTGATTTTTTAGAAGTTCCTGTTTTCTTTAATTCAGAGGTGTTATGACATTGCTGTTCAATGAAATACAGCAAAAATTAATCATTAAAGCCTCTTCCGCTTTATTGGTCCTACTATTAGTGAAATACATGTCTCAATACACATGCCATCACATTAGTTACAACTGCATGAACATTACATTTAATTAAGAATTGACCTTCACTTTGTGTGAGTTCATTGGAGTATGAACCTGCATAGAGTGAAGGCCAAACTGTATGAACGTCGGAACTTGCGACGACGTTCATACAATGTTTGGCCCTCACTCTATGCAGGTTCATACTCCAATGAACTCACACAAAGTGAAGGTCAATTCTTATAATTTTTTATTACAATTTCTTTCCTCAAAGGACGTAGGCCAAGATCTAAACACAAATTTTATTTAGTACGTGTGACTTCATGTTTACACTGACAGCCAAACAACAACCAGCTATATCGCGGAATAAAATAGATCCCCCCAAAAGAGAGGTGACATGAGCGTATGGATGCAGAACTTGCTCTTCAGAAACATCTTATGCAACACATGTGTTCATATAATATCACCATTAGATGAGAAAGGTCTGTAATGAACTACCTCAGTAAGTCAGCCACAATGACAGCGCGTCGTAATACATAAATTACATCAAGTACAAGACGTCAAAATGGCCGACACGATAAAGGATAGGATTTCCAAAGTTGTTTATGAACCTGTGGCGGTTACATGTGTTAGTCATAATTGATCAACTGATCGATTATTGAAAGGTGATTAAAGATGCGTCAAACAGACACCAAGGTAAATTCGTAGATTGCTGGAGACGGTCACTGTCAGCCTAGACACAGATCGAGTCTATACTGACGATAGTTTGGATGTGCATTTTTTCGTTTGTTCATTAGGATGGGCCGTAGCAAGGAAATTCGTGAACAATCATGCAGTCAAGCTCTCTTACGTTTCTCAATGTATACTGAAATGCTGAGACCAAGATAAAAGGTTCTAAATGATCAGAAATAATGCTAATGTATGTTTTCGTGCTAGGGAATTCCCAGGGGTTTACCCAGGAATGTGGAAGTAGTCCGTCAGTGTTTACGTCATTTCAAGAACACGGTCTTGTGAAAAACGTATGAACGTCAACTTCGCGGTCATGTGACCGACCTCTCGTTTAATGGAAAAGCCGTATTTCGTGTAAACGTCAAATTAAAAAATTATTTCCAGTTTACTGCCATTGGCTGAATAATGGCAGAACGCCAGCCTCTCAACATGCTCAACAGGTGTAAAATAATCTCTGTAGGTATTGGTGATGTCAGCTGTCCCAGATGCTCCCAGCAACATGATGGGCTACGACTTCATGAATAATGTATTCATCATACACATGCATTCAGCTCACATTACCCAGTGTGTATTAAAGCCAGCTGCTCATGACAAGAATGCAGAGCCGCAAACTAACTGAGGCATCAGTGTATGCAGGGTCCGGTGGGAAACGGCAGTGGATGGGTTGTTGCTGTTTGACATCTGTATGTTGCTGTTTGACATCTGTTTGCTGCTGTTTGACATCTGTATGTTGCTGTTTGACATCTGTATGTTGCTGTTTGACATCTGTATGTCGCTGTTTGACAACTGTATGTTGCTGTTTGACATCTGTATGTTGCTGTTTGACATCTGTATGTCACGGTTTGACATCTGTATGTTGCTGTTTGACATCTGTATGTTGCTGTTTGACATCTGTATGTTGCTGTTTGACATCTGTATGTCACGGTTTGACATCTGTATGTTGCTGTTTGACATCTGTATGTTGCTGTTTGACATCTGTATGTACGGTTTGACATCTGTATGTACGGTTTGACATCTGTATGTCACTGTTTGACATCTGTATGTCACTGTTTGACATCTGAATGTACGGTTTGACATCTGTATATCACTGTTTGACATATGTTTGTCACTGTTTGACATCTATGTTGCTGTTTGACATCTGTATGTTGATGTTTGACATCTGTATATTGCTTTTTGACATCTGTATGTCGCTGTTTGACATCTTTATGTCGCTGTTTGACATCTGCATGTCGCTGTTTGACATCTGTATGTCGCTGTTTAACAACTGTATGTTGCTGTTCGACATCTGTATGTACGGTTTGACATCTGTATGTTGCTGTTTGATATCTGTATGTCGCTGTTTGACATCTGTATGTTGCTGTTTGACATCTGTATGTTGCTGTTTGACATCTGTATGTCACTGTTTGACATCTGTATGTTGCTGTTTGACATCTGTATGTCACTGTTTGACATCTGTATGTTGCTGTTTGACATCTGTGTGTACAGTTTGACATCTATATGTCACGGTTTGACATCTGTATGTTGCTGTTTGACATCTGTATGTCACCGTTTGACATCTATATGTCACTGATTGACATCTGTATGTCCGAGGCAGGATTTATGACAAACTGAAAGTTGAACCATCAGTGTTTACAAAAACCTATCATGTGCAGTCTTTCATTTCTTCAGGATTTACAGGAATACAGTTGGCTAGCGGTGCACACTTTCCAGGTTCTTCTGATTGTGTCACTGACTACGATCTGCATGACTAAAAAGTTTCGGCCCATACCTACACACTCTGTGTCCCACTGACCCCACATTGCTCTGACAAGCTGGAGTATGACTGAATGCATTGCAAAGTGATGTTAGTCTGACATGACCAGGTCTAGTTCATCCCAAAGCCCTAGTTTCCGTGTTTTTTTAACCCCTATATTAACAGTTGTTGTCTTCTCGACTTGCAGGCTTGTGATGGTTTGACTGAGAGCTAGCTGTTCAACATGCGAGTGCGGCCCCAGACTGTGAAGCGACTGGTTTATGCCGGTGTCGCTGCCGGTGGTGGGGTGTTTGTAGCGACATTCATCTACCCTAGACTCTCTGTAAAGAAGGTAGGTCAGTTTAAAGTGAAGCTTCCAGAATTCTTTTCACCTGAGATAGAACTCAGATATAAACGTGTACTTGTTACTGTCATCTGGTGGGAATCATCTGAATTACTTGAGTTTATTTCATGAATGAAACGTTTTGACCTGCCCAGTGTGTAGTGGATTGGTGTGTTTTAGCTCACCGGGTCCGAAGTACGGAGGTGAGCTTGTGCCATAAGTGGCGTCCGTTGTCTGTCCGTCGTCTGTACGTCAACATTTTTTTCTCACGACTCCTTCTTCGGAACCACCAATTGGAAATTAACGAAATTTGACTGGCAGCATCCCTTGGTGATGTGTATTCAAAATTGTACAAAAGGTGGGGCTGACCCCTCCAAGGGCCTGACAGGCAGGGCCATATAGGGGTAATTTGGCTATATTGTTTTAAATGACTTCTTCCCTGGAACTAAGAGATAGATATCAACCATATTTGGTGGGAAACATTCTCCAGGATTCGCCCTGGGGTCCAGTCTTGCCTCTGGAAACTTAGATCCTGGATCATAACATGGAAACAGTTCAGATCTTTATGCTACATTTGTATCTAGAGAAGTACATGCTCTCAGATTTGCCATCCACACCTTTTAAATGCTGACAGAGTCAAAATTACGAAATATTTGCAGCACTATATACATGTACAATGCAAATGTATATTTTGTCATGATTGCGTAAATATCCAGGTGAGTGACACAGGCCCTATGGGCCTCTTGTTAAGACTAAGTTCTGGTTTGGTAAGTCCGCATGATGAGGAAACTGCATCACAAATTTAATTACTTCTTAATGTTAAGGAGTTAAAACTGATGATGATCTACATATGCCTTGCAAAGTTATGTCCCTTACCCAACTTGTGCCACAATCCTATGATCTTTGGTTTGAGTGGACACAGATGTGTTGCCACAATTTTTTGTTCCCCTAGACATGTCAGAAACCTGTGATATTCATTCATATTCCAGTGTCTTGGTTTGTTAGCATCATACCCATGCTTCATCAAAGTGGTAAAGACCTGCATCACTTTTTTAGCTTACCATACACATTTTCCTGACATGGAATTAAACAGTTGAGATACTGATGAAAGCAGCATTACAACCTACTCACGGACTGCTTCTGTTTGCTACAGACAGAGCTGGGACGAGTGTTGGCAGCAGATGTCCAGCAGCAGTACAGCAATGCACCTCTGCCCCTACGGGAGGACATCCACAACCGACTGGCCACAGAGGAGTTTGATGTCCTGGTGGTGGGAGGTGGTGCCACAGGATGTGGAGTGGCACTGGATGCTGTCAGTCGAGGTAGGCACTGGATGCTGTCAGTCGAGGTAGGCACTGGATGCTGTCAGTCGAGGTAGGCACTGGATGCTGTCAGGTGAGGTAGGCACTGGATGCTGTCAGTCGAGGTAGGCACTGGATGCTGTCAGGTGAGGTAGGCACTGGATGCTGTCAGTCGAGGTAGGCACTGGATGCTGTCAGTCGAGGTAGGCACTGGATGCTGTCAGTCGAGGTAGGCACTGGATGCTGTCAGTCGAGGTAGGCACTGGATGCTGTCAGTCGAGGTAGGCACTGGATGCTGTCAGTCGAGGTAGGCACTGGATGCTGTCAGTCGAGGTAGGCACTGGATGCTGTCAATTCAGTTAGGCACTGGATGCTGTCAGGTGAGGTAGGGGCTAGAGCTGTCAGTTGAGTTAGGCACTAGATGCTCTCAGGTGTGTGAGGCACTAGAAGCTGTCAGGTGACTTAGGTACTGGATGCTGTCAGTTGAGTTAGGCACTAGATGCTCTCAGGTGTGTGAGGCACTAGATGCTGTCAGTTGAGTTAGGCACTAGATGCTGTCAGTTGAGTTAGGCACTAGAAGCTGTCAGTTGAGTAAGGCACTGGATGCTGTCAGTTGAGTTAGGTGCCAGATGCTGTCAGTCGAGTTAGGCACTAGATGCTGTCAGTCGAGTTAGGCGCTAGATGCTGTAATTACAGCTGCCCACTCGACTTGTTGCCAGGTAAAGTGGACACTCTGGAGATGGATGTTAAAGATGGAGAGTGAATGTAAAGTGTTTTTTCTGACCTAAAGACTTGTATTGTATTTTCCGGGATGAGAGCCTGTATGTAATGGGATTTATCCGTTGCTTCTGTCACTATAATGGTTGAGATGTATGTTGAGGGATGAGAGGCTTTGTAATGTATTGCTACCAACTCTGTAGCAGTTGTGATGTATGTTCAGGCTTGAAGACATCTCTGGTTGAGAAGTTTGACTACTCAGCCGGAACCAGCAGCAGAAGCACGAAGTTGATCCATGGCGGCGTCCGGTACCTGCAGAAGGCAGTCTTCAACCTTGACTATGAACAGGTACAACACCAGTGGCAGCACAGAGATTACATTGTTGTTAATAGTTTTTAAACATTATATTGACATATGATGGTTTAACCAGTCTTTGTAATGCATATAGGGTGGTGAGTTTGCCTGGTTCGTTAAAGAGTTCGCTCTTCATATCAAAGACCCAAGCTAGATTCCGTACATTGCTACAATGCGTGAGACCATTGCTTGTGTCAGACACCTTGATACTGCTGGAATGATAATAAAGTTATCCCACACAATATGTTTCACCTTTTGAAAACAATATATTTTATCCTGACTCATACTATTGCTTATCTCCTCTCGTTTCTGAAAGGTAGTTGAAATTTCCTGAACTGAATTCAGGAGAATTGAAAGAAACAACTCACCCGAATGCACCCCTGCGCATGCACACCGGAAACACGTGACTAAGCCATTATACTCGTCACATTCTCATGTTTGTACCAACTGCGTGGTTGAGGAAAAACTTCCTGAGCTTTATAATCCAATTGTAATCTTTTTCATTAATTGATTTGCTCGGTATACATTCTTCTAATCTAATTCATCATATCTAACAATTATTTTTTTAATTTGGCTCAATATTTTGGCTCTGTTTGTCCGGCATCCCTCAACACTGCACAACAGACAAAGAGGTGTGGTTTCTGCACCCTTTTCGGTGGAGAAGAATTTGCACAGTACCTGTTTGTAGTGCAGAGGAAGAAGATGGACTGTAAGAGGAAGTAATTCAGAGAGAAAGTTCCTCTAGAACTTCCCTGCCCGCAGATGCAACCAGTCAGCCCTACAGTTTCTCCCCTTGGCAGCATAAGCGTTGATGCTCTTATCAAGGGCTCAACTTGATCGAACAAGAAATCTTTTGCTGTTTCTTCTGATCCCAAGAAGAGTCTTCAATCCCTGGTGAAGAAGAAGAGTTCTTCTTCTGCCCCATCGAAGTCCTCTCCAAGTAAGAGGGAACATGTCTACACTTATGTGATCACCATGAAGTCGATTGTTGTATCATCCGTAAAGGGATTTACGAACGGGTCTACGAAGTCTACTTTGAAGACACATAAGATAGCTGCACGCAGCCTACTACCTTCATGCAGCTGACTACCTCCATGCAGCTGACTACCTGCACGCAGCTGACGACCTCCATGCAACCTCTGACAGTGGTTACACCACTATCTTTGCAGAACACGTGTTGGACTAGTCCTTCATGCAGCCTCATAGGTTCGCGCAGCAACAAACCTGCACGAAGGAGCAGAAGTTCAAACAGCAGCTAACCTACACACAGCCTGAAGGGCTCACGCAACCTTCAGCATTCATGCAGCCTACATTCTTCCACCACGGTGCAATACAAGCTGTGGCAGTCATCAGAGCTATAGCTCATTTCATTGGGCTCCACAGCTGAAGGACAAGTTCTGGATGATAAGAACAGAAAACTCAACTGGCATTTTACAAAAATCTCCATCAAACGACAAGATCTGCGGCCCTTCTGAGATTAACCTTTCAACTGCACAAGCTCACAGACAGTCTCAAGCTACAGATAGAAGGCAAGACACAAGCGAGGAGTGTCGGACATTCTAACGGAAACCCTATCAAGTCCATCCGTGCCATCACTAACAGCCTGGATACTCCATCATGAAATAACATGAAAAAGTGGCGATAACTGGTCGCTAGCTTTGACGTGTACAGTTTCAAGTGTATCCAGTCCAGAATGACATGTTGAAATGTTTTAACTGTTCGAAAATAGCGTATGTGAAAATAGGAAGGCGGATGCCCCGATGCACACGCGACCCGCCAGTCACGACCATGGGTGGATTGTTGTGGCCCCTCTCGGCAGTGGGTGATTTTACATAGCGCTTTAATTACTTTCGCGGAGGTCGCGGGTGACAGCACAGCCACGGTGATTGAATTAATTAGTATCAAGCGCTTCGCTGAGTACTGCGGACCGCACCGTCTCGCGTACAAGAGACGGCAGAGCCGTCACGCGTACACGTTACGTCTGTGACTGTCCATGTTGAAGCATTCCAAATGGTGACAAGGGAAGCAGGTTGTCCATCGGTGGACCTATTTGCAACCAGATTCAACAGACAGAGGCTTCGTCTCGGCAGGACCAGTTTGGGCCGTTGACAAACTGGTGATATCCTGGGCGGTACTTCATGTTTATGCATTCCAACCACCAGCACTGATGGCACTGATATTACAGAAGATCGTCCTAACTAAGAACCTACTATTGATGTTGGCCGGCAAGAAACTGGTTTCCAGAGCTTGTCACATTGGCAAGGAAACCAACCCTGAAACTCCCCAACTGGCCAAACTTCCTTCTACATCTTCACACCAAGCAAGTTCATCAAAGACCAGATCTCTACAAACTTCACATATGGAACATATTGTGTTCAACCTTACCAGAATATTCAGCCAGAGCAGCCAAGGCAGTCTCCTTACCCCTTCACAGATCAACGAGAAGTGTATGTGACAATAAATAGAAGCATATAGAAGAATATCACGTTCCCTGGGGGTTATAAGAACAGATCCTGATCTGAACCACGCACACAGGTGGAACCCACCACCTTCCTTGGTATTCAAGCAGTGGTATGAGTCAGGATAAGGTAAAATATGTATTGTTTGGTGTAAAAATATAATATATGCTTATCCTGACTCATACGCTATAACGCGCTCCCAGCCAGCTTCCCCATTTAATTAAGGAAAAAGAGAGAGTGATGAGGTCATGTGTTTCCGGTGTGCATGTGCAGACCAGGGGTGCGATCATGTGAGCTATTTTTTTCTGTTCTCCGGGAACACAGTTTAGGAAATTTCCACTTCCTTTTGGAAATGAGTTGAGATAAGCAATAGTATGAGTCAGGATAAGCATAAATGATATTTTTACTCTAAAAAATACAATTATGAGTTTCCATAGCAACAGCTTTGACTTAGACTGAAAATGGCAGTAGTGCTTGTTTCCAGAGCAGATCTCGAAAACCGTTCAATAGTTCTTCACCAAACTTGGCACATAAATAGATCAAGTGGTGAACTGGTATCTTTTGATAGTTTAGGTTTCTCTAAAAAAAATATTTTTTGAGTGTCCATGGTCACAAGTTTCATAAATTTATTCCTGACAAGTATTTACCATTGCAGGGACATCAGTGACATTGTCCTCTGGTACAATATCATTAATGTTTTACTTTTTTTCTTAACTTACATTATTATTTACTCTCCAGTATCGGATGGTGAAGGAAGCCCTTGCAGAAAGAGCTAACCTGATTGAAATCGCCCCACATCTTGCCTACCCGTTCCCCATCATGTTGCCTGTATACAAGTAAGTGACATCGCCCCACATCTTGCCTATCCGTTCCCCATCATGTTGCCTGTATACAAGTAAGTGACATCGCCTCACATCTTGCCTACCCGTTCCCATCATGTTGCCTGTATACAAGTAAGTGACATCGCCTCACATCTTGCCTACCCGTTCCCCATCATGTTGCCTGTATACAAGTAAGTGACATCGCCTCACATCTTGCCTACCCGTTCCCATCATGTTGCCTGTATACAAGTAAGTGACATCGCCCCACATCTTGCCTATCCGTTCCCCATCATGTTGCCTGTATACAAGTAAGTGACATCGCCTCACATCTTGCCTACCCGTTCCCATCATGTTGCCTGTATACAAGTAAGTGACATCGCCCCACATCTTGCCTACCCGTTCCCCACCATGTTGCCTATATACAAGTAAGTGACATTGCCCCACATCTTGCCTACCCGTTCCCCATCATGTTGCCTGTATACAAGTAAGTGACATCGCCCCACATCTTGCCTACCCGTTCCCCATCATGTTGCCTGTATGCAGGCAGGCGTGGATGCATGCTTGTACTACTCCTGACTAATGCCGGTTTTATTGTGCTAGTCTCCTCAGATACCATGCTGCAGTGCACCCAGACACAGTGTACACAATCTGAGCTGACTAGTCCTTGTCCCTTAATTCTAAGTGCTCGGCACGCTAACAACAAGTACCATCTTTTAACATCTATTGGTGTGACTTGGCAGGTTTGAACCACTGACTGCCTGCTCTCCATGCAGACACTCTACCCACTACACCATAGAGGCAGTGATTCCTGCATGGATCAGTGAAGATGAGTCATGAGTGGGTTGTGAGGTTGTAGAGATCATCTGGACTGTTTTTTTTTTAATCAAGCGCAGAGTTTATGACCAATAGTTTCTTGACAGTACTTTTGTCAGTCATTTACAGGGGTAGACACCATGATTTAATCCAAAGTCCACAGCTCATTTTGGACTAGCTGTCTGCAACTTCTCCGTAGCCCCTGCCTAGTAAAATTCTGTTTGGTCTAGTCAGTTCAGCTAATAATAACAGTCCATATGAGAACACTGAAATCAATTGAAAATGATGCCAAGAGCCAAGACTACAACCATTACGCACATACTGGACGAGTGACTCATTTAACTGGAGGTTGGCAACAAGACGAGTCCTTCAAGATCTACCAGATCTCGGACACGCTGTCTAACACTGACTTACCCGAGTCGACAGTGTACACAGCTGTGTGTGTTTGACAGGTGGTGGCAGGTGCCGTACTTCTGGGCGGGGATCAAGATGTACGACCTGGTGGCGGGGAAGCAGCTGCTCAAGTCCAGCTACTACCTGTCCAAGAAGAAGGCCCTGGAGTTGTTCCCCATGCTGAAGAAGGACAGGCTTGTTGGTGCTCTGGTCTACTATGATGGTCAGTGGGCTGGAACGTTCCTTAGCTGTCTTCACTTGTGTTGGGGACCCGTGAAGATCCGGGGTAGAATAGGTCTTCAGCAACCCATGCTTGCTGTAAAAGGCGACTATGCTTGTCGTAAGAGGCGACTACTTGGATCGGGTGGTCAGGCTCGCTGACTTGGTTGATGCATGTCATCGATCCCAATTGCGTGGATCGATGTTCATGATATAAATCACTGGATTGTCTGGTCCAGACTCGTTAATTTACAGACCGCCGTCATGTAGATGGAATACTGCTGAATGCGGCGTTAAACAAAAAACCAACCAACCAACCAAATTGTGTTGGGATTGAGGGCTGGTTCCCAGTGCCTCATGCCTGTAGCAAGCGCAGATCAGTATTAGGAGCAGGTGGTCCAAATATGTGAATGCTGATTGTGTGCTCATGCTGTCAACCACTAGTTTGACTCCATGATTTGGTATTGTTCAGTCCACTGGAATATAGCTTGAATATTTCTAAGTATGACATAAGATAAACTTCCCTGCTGCGCATTATTTATTTCACGTGACTAGAATAATAAGTTACCTGAATTAAGTGTTGTTGTAATGTTGATATTTTTAATAGTTTCTGAAGACATGTTGGTTATTGGTAGAAATAATACTCTACTATTTGCATTAGATTCTTAAACCTTACTATAATGTCAGTAGTAACAATTATGTTGAATGTAGTGTGCCTTTAAGTTATATGCTATTGGATTTCTAGATGTACTATCAGCTAATATCAAAACCTTTTTAATGTACCATATAATACCTTTTTGTAAACCTTTTGGTCCAAGTAAAAGTTTCCATTATGAATAATGATGATCACGTTAACATGGTTGAGATCGTGTTTTAGATGCAGGGTTTTACAGGATGCAAAGTATTGCTTCCTCCATACATGAAAGTTAAGGACACAATTAAAATTCACTGTGCATCCCATTGGACACAACAGAGTATGGGTGCTGGAGTGATTGATATTATTTTAGTTGCACATAGATTTATCTGATATTTCAGTTGTTCCAGGACAAGTTAGGACAGTCCATCAAACAAGGAAATCCCCCATCTTCAATAAGCATAAGGCATCACACATACATTGTGTTGTATTTACTGTTGGTGCAGTGGATGCCATTTTAATCTTTGGTACCCAAAAATATATAACCCAGAGTCCTCAGGACTCTCAAATATAGAGACCAAGGTAAATCTATGTGGATGTTATCTAGGGGTGAAACCATACATTGTACACTGGTGCATCATAGCTTTTCATGCAATGATACGATACACGATACGTTTTCTTCTGTATTGATACAAGGTGATACACTTGTTAAAGTATATTACTTACTACTCATTTAATGATCCCCAGCATTGTTGTCAGTCAAATATCGCAAAATGTTGAAATTAATGTTTGAAGTACACAACTAAAAATAGTAGCTACAAACATGTGTCTCAAGCTAGCTTTACCTTTAGTACATGCTCCAAAATATTTATACATGTAGTCAAGAAGTTTCCACACAATTTGACGTAAATATGTATATCGCGATATGTGTCGTATTGTTACCTATGTATCGTGATACGTGTCGTTCACCCCTAGTGTTATCCTGGGCTTTCCCTCCTTCTCCACAGGTCAGCATGACGACGCTCGGATGAACATTTCATTGGCGATGACAGCAGTGAGGATGGGCGGGGCACTCACAAACCACACGGAGGTCGTTCATCTACTCAAGACCATGGATGGGGAGGGGAAGGAGACAGTGTGTGGAGCTCATGTTAAAGATTTAATTTCTGGTAGGTGTCTCATGTAAGGGTAGTGTTTGAAGTTTGTAGGGGGCTCAATCTTCTAAGGTTTTGCCTCATGCTGCGCACAGCTGCTTTAATGTCTGGATGAACTGGTTCTCATCTCAACACCAGATCTGCCTTGGTGATGATCCTGTCGGTATCCTACCTGTGGTCGTTGCTTAACAAAAAATGTAAAAGTGAAACAAACTGCCTCAATTCTGGTTTCCCACACACATGAAGCTGACAAACCTTGATTATTGATATGCAGAATACCAAGCCAGCATCAGACCCAAACTCACGCACTGAAAGCGTTATTATTTTGTAAACATTAACTGACTAAAGTACAGCATGTTCTATCCTTTGCAAGATCGATTACCCAGTGTATTATATTTCCTTTCTATTTTGATAAATATCCTTGACCCATTTGCCACCAAAGTTGATGTTGACACCTCATCAGCCATATTTCCTGCCATGCTTAATGGGCTCAGCTTTCCATATTAAGCTTCTTTATTAATTTTTTAGCATTATGGATCTATGAAGCTATGGCAATGAATAGGCCCGTGGTATTTATCACTATAGAATGGAGATATAATCCCTGGATAATGGATGTTGTCACCATTAATGTTTCGGCCATGATGAGCGTGGGAATCGGAATGTTGATTGTGGGTATTACCTGCCACTTTTTGTGTTTGTTTCAGGTAAAGAGTTTGATATTAAAGCAAAGTGTGTGATAAATGCAACTGGGCCGTACACGGACTCCCTGCGTAAAATGTCCAACCCTCAGGTGCGGAAAATCTGCCAACCCAGCTCAGGCGTACATATTGTGCTACCTGACTACTACAGGTGAGTAGCTCGTAATACATTACCACTACAGGTGAGTAGCTCGTAATACATTACCACTACAGGTGAATAGCTCGTTATACATGACCACTACTGGTGAATAGCTTGTTATACATGACTACTACAGGTGAGTAGCTCGTAATACATTACCACTACAGGTGAATAGCTCGTTATACATGACCACTACTGGTGAATAGCTTGTTATACATGACTACTACAGGTGAGTAGCTCGTAATACATTACCACTACAGGTGAATAGCTTGTTATACAGACCACTACAGGTGAGTAGCTCGTAATACATTACCACTACAGGTGAATAACTCGTTATACATGACCACTACAGGTGAATAGCTTGTTATACATGACCACCAAGGTAAATAGCTCGTTTTACATGACCTCTGCAGGTGAATAGCTCGTTAAACATGACCTCTACAGGTGAACAGCTCGTTATACATGACCACTACAGGTGAATAGCTCGTTATACATGACCACTACAGGTGAATAGCTTGTTATACATGACCACTACAGGTGAATAGCTTGTTATACATGACCACTACGGGTGAATAGCTTGTTATACATGACTTCTACAGGTGAATAGCTCGTTATACATGACTACTACAGGTGAATAGCTGGTTATACATGACTACGACAGGTGAATAGCTTGTTATACATGACTACTACAGGTGAATAGCTCGTTATACATGACCACTACAGGTGAATAGCTTGTTATACATGACTACTACAGGTGAATAGCTGGTTATACATGACTACAACAGGTGAATAGCTTGTTATACATGACTACTACAGGTGAATAGCTCGTTATACATGACCACTACAGGTGAATAGCTTGTTATACATGACCAGTACAGGTGAATAGCTTGTTATACATGACCACTACAGGTGAATAGCTGGTTATACATGACTACGACAGGTGAATAGCTGGTTATACATGACTACGACAGGTGAATAGCTCGTTATACATGACCAGTACAGGTGATTACCTGGTTATACATGACTACGACAGGTGAATAACTCGTTATACATGACCAGTACAGGTGATTACCTGGTTATACATGACTACGACAGGTGAATAACTCGTTATACATGACCTCTACAGGTGATTAGCTGGTTATACATGACTACGACAGGTGAATAGCTCGTTATACATGACCAGTACAGGTGATTAGCTGGTTATACATGACTACGACAGGTGAATAGCTTGTTATACATGACTACTACAGGTGAATAGCTTGTTATACATGACCACTACAGGTGAATAGCTTGTTATACATGACTACTACAGGTGAATAGCTGGTTATACATGACTACGCCAGGTGAATAGCTTGTTATACATGACTACTACAGGTGAATAGCTCGTTATACATGACCACTACAGGTGAATAGCTTGTTATACATGACCACTACAGGTGAATAGCTGGTTATACATGACTACAACAGGTGAATAGCTCGTTATACATGACCAGTACAGGTGATTACCTGGTTATACATGACTACGACAGGTGAATAGCACGTTATACATGACCAGTACAGGTGATAAGCTGGTTATACATGACTACGACAGGTGAATAACTCGTTATACATGACCAGTACAAGGGACACTACTACAGAAGGGTGACTGATTCGGCCCTGATTGACTTAGTGGGTCACCTCACAGTGTAATTAATACTTGCTACCATCCACTGACATCTCTGCTACAAACAGAGTACAAACTGCTATGCGCCATGTTGAATAGGTTCCAGTTGAGAACCCTTCTCTCACAGCCTGTTGTTCGTGTTCCAGTCCTGAGAGTATGGGTTTGCTTGATCCATCCACCAGTGACGGGAGGGTCATCTTCTTCCTGCCCTGGCAGAAAGTTACACTAGCAGGTAACAGGAGTTGTTAGCTTGTTTCTTGTTGAACACCACACTCAACATTATTCCAGCGGAAAGACTTCACGCGTATCCCCAGTCCAAAAGTAATATGTATGCATTGCCACTCAATCCTTTAATTATATATTTTTTTAAAGTGGGATATGAGCAGAAGTCTTACCATTCCAACTATATGACAGCTGTCTGGAAAAAATAGACCAGACAATCAAGTGATTGATATTGTAAGGAATCCGCAGCAACCTATGCTGGTCATAAGTCTGTGTACCTGATCAGGTGGTCAAACTTGATGATTTGATTGATTGTGTGTCATTTTACCAAAATGGCGTGAATTGTTGACCACGATATTGAATCACTGGGTTGTCAGGTCCTGACTTTGTTATCTACAGGCTGCTCTCTTATAACTGGAGTATTGTTATGTGGCCTTGAACAATGTAACAAGCTTGGAGTCCCCTGGAATAGAGCTAAAAACTCCATGGAACTGGGCCATGTAGACATGTAGGAAGGTCTTTGTAGTTTTGGATAGTGAATCAGTTGTAATGATTCGATTCCTTTGACATGAGGGTGATAACTTGTCATGAGATGTGATATGATGTTAATCAATAGTTGTGATGGTAACCTGGTAAAACCATGGCTGTGTTTTACTGTTGGTAGTTGCTGGAAGTAAGGAGACATGTGCATTTTTGATTCAAGGACTTCACATGTCCTCAGTCTGAAAAAAGAGGAATATTTGCCATCTGGGTTGAGTGATTGAGTGTAACAACCTTCCCATATTTGCACATGTACATTTTAGCAATTCTCAGTGCCGATTGGTCAGATTAAGTAATATGACATCACACTACACTCTCCTACCCAGCATAGTACCTCTGCATAGTGGCCAGCATAGTACCTCTGCCACAGGCCAGCACCATCTGATGATTCGTCACATCTTACACAGTCCACTCAAGATAATGCATATGTTTTGCATGTGTTTCATTTTCGACAAAGTCTACACATCCAATAAACATATCATACACTTTGTCGTCGTTTGGGACAGCTGATAAAAAATTCCTGCTCAATTGTTGATTGTTCTCTAATCTATTCCTAAATGTCCTCTAATCTATTCCTAAAATAATGTAAGAAATTCTGGGAATATTTACCAATTGCAATTCATTTTTATGGACACAGTAATTTGTGATGCCTTCAGACAATGCTATTGGGCTGTTGTTTTGCATGATGTGTAGTGTATGTTGTCTGCTGTGCCAGGTACGACGGACAGCCCGTGTGATGTCACGGACTACCCACAACCCACAGAGAAAGAGATTCAGTTCATACTTAATGAGATCAGGAATTATTTGAATCCAGATGTTGAAGGTGAGATTGGCTGATTCTGTGAAACAGATAAGTGTTACAATATATATTTGTAAATGCTTCTAACACTGTAGATCACTGTAGAACAGCAACTTGGTCTGCTAGTAACCTGTCCACTTACATAAGACCTGACATGCAAATAGGACTAAAAGAGCTAATGTCACAGTTTGTCTGTATGGATAGACTTACTGTATTCGACGTAATGAGCACCCCGCTCTTATAAGTGCCCACTAGTGAACAATCCCCATTGATATTTATTTAAATTATTGAAATCATGAATGTAACATTATGTCAAGGGTTCAAACCAACTGGAACTTTATATTAGAACTGAAGCATATTGCCATAACATGCAATCCAAAATTAACTTGGGTTCTATTTTATTAAAGACTGTGATAAGTTTCACATAAGAAGGGAGTCTGTTTATCCCTGTTGTGTGACTTCTTGTGTTTTCCAGTGCGGAGAGGAGATGTGTTGTCTGCCTGGAGTGGCCTGAGGCCACTTGTAGCTGACCCAAACAAATCTGATACTCAATCCATTGCTAGAAACCACATTATAGAAGTCGCTTCTGATCATCTTATAACAATAGCAGGTACGTGACGCTTCAGAGAAGCCTGGACCCTCATTTAAGAGGTATCCTGACTAGGACATAACAGGACCTTGATGCCTCATCGTTATTGCTGAAACTAGCTTCAGCCAGGACCCTCATTAAAGAGGTATTACCATGACTGGGACATAACAGACCCTGATACCCTTACAGTGTAAGGCTACTTAAACTCGCATCAGCCCGGACCCTCATTAAAGAGGTATCAACCTGACTGCACAGTAACAGGATCCTGATTCCCCACTGTTATGGCATGGAGCTGCTGAAACTGGCATCAGGTGGTACATCAGGTTACGGAGTGCAGCAAAAGCTGCCTTTCTGGCTACTGTGTAATGTTATTTATACATCATGTCTGAGACTGATTCTTTCATGGCTCCAAGGCCCCATTCCATAAGGCAATATCGGCGCTAAGATGGTCATAACTTCCATACTTTAACACAAGATTATGATAGTCGGAGCTCTGAGATGACTTTCTGGAATGGGATGCGGTACAGATAAATCTCCTGTACCCCAAGCTTGTTATGAGACACATGGCCAGGTCATCTAAGACTGAACCGAGTTGGGGGCGCTGTGGTGGCCTAGTGGTTACAGCATTCACTCGTCACACCGAAGACCTGGGTCCATTCCCCACACGGGTAGACGTGTGAAGCCCACTTCTGGTGTCCCCCACCGTGATATTGCCGGAATATTGCTAAAAGTGGCGTAAACCAAACTCACTCACTAAAATCCCTTTGGCATGGGTTTGAATCACAAAATTAACTTGACTATGATTCTTGGTTTGTCAGCACCATACCCGTGCTCATGGGTTTCACTAAAGTGATAAACGTGTAAGACTTGTATGACTTAGGACTTTCCTCTCACATTAAGCGGCCATGCTGTGATGTAAGTGAGATGCTGATACTCACTCACTCACTCTTTCTCTGTGTGCTCCAGGAGGGAAATGGACGACGTATCGTCACATGGCGCAGGAGACCATTGACAAGGCTGTGGAGGTGTGTGGCCTGACACCCACCTCGGGCTGCCGCACACAGGGTCTGATGGTGGAGGGATCTCATGGCTTCACGCCCACACTCTTCATCAGACTCGTCCAGGACTTTGGTCTGGAAAATGAAGTAAGGGTTGTGATTAAGTTAACCGTTAGAGATGTAAGGTATTAGTTGGTGTGAAACACTGTTGGGAAATGTATTAGTTGAATGTATGTATTTGTACAAAGATGGACCGCCTCCGTGGTCTAGTGGTAGAGCGTCCGCCCGGAGAGAGGAAGGTCCGGGGTTCGATTAAAACATTAAAAGATGGTACTTGTTGTTGCCCTGTCTGGCGCTTGGCATTAAGGGACTAAAACAAGGACTGGTCAGTATACTGTGTCTGAGTGGGGTATTCATGTTAAACTGCGGCATGGTATCTCAGTGAGCTAGCACTATAAATCGGCATCAGTCCGGACTAGTACAAGCAGCCACACAAACACACACACGTACATGCACGTCGCTATATAAGTGCAATAATCTTGGACGCAACGTTAAACCCCATTTCACCTCACCTCACTTGTACAAAGATGTTACCATAAACAGGAGCATGTAATTTCTTTAGCCGCTTGTCCAAAATTTAGTAAGCTCAGATAATAATAGTCCATATACTGACACTGTACCTGCTACTGAAAGTAATGACTCCAAAGTCTGATCAGATGAGATATGTAGTCTTAGTGGTCAATTGGTTGTTAAATATTGACTACACACAGTCAAGAAGTAGATGAAAGGAGAGCTAATGTCTGTTGTCTCCAGGTTGCTCAGCATCTTGCCAACACATATGGAGACAAGGCATTTAAAGTGGCCAAGCTTGCCAACCTGACAGGACGGCGGTGGCCGATTGTGGGGAGGAGATTATCAGAGGAATACCCGTATACAGAGGCCGAGGTAACCATCAGAAGTTGTTGATATAGGATGTGAGGCTGATTAACCAATCAGAAGTTGTTTATGTCTGGTGTGAGGCTGGTTAACCAATCAAAAGTTGTTTATGTCTGGTGTGAGGCTGGTTAACCAATCAGAAATTGTTGATGTCTGGTGTGAGGCTGGTTAACCAATCAGAAGTTGTTGATGTCTGGTGTGAGGCTGGTTAACCAATCAGAAGTTGTTGTCTGGTGTGAGGCTGGTTAACCAATCAGAAGTCATTTATATCTGGTGTGAGGCTGGTTAAACAATCAAATTATTCAAGCAAGGTGTGAGGCAGGTTAACCACACAGAAGTTGGCAATGCATGCATTGAGAACAGTTAACTAATCAGAAGTTTTTGATGTATGATGTTAGGCAGGTTAACCAATCAGAAGTTGTTGTTTCATAATGAGAGGCCAAGGTAACCAATCAGACATTGTTTGTGCATGGCCTTGTATTATATGTTGTTTTCCAATGTTGGCAGTTTATGTCACAGCAAGGTCATCAAACCTGGAACACACAAAACACTGGATGTTTTTTCATATCCAAAAGCAATTTCTTTGATCTCACATCAAGGATGGGGCATAGTATTTGGGACCTTCAATATTCTGACACAGGAATAAATTTTCGACCCCAGCAGTATTGTGTCTCTCTAGTCCCTGTCATATGGACAGTGTTGATCAGTTCAATGTGCGTTAACACCAGCATGAGTACAATGTATGAAGCCCAGGATGTCTGCCGTCATATGGCTAGTATATTGCTGATGTGGCATAAAATAAAACCCACCCACTCACTCACTCACTCACGAAATGATGCTACTCTCTGACAGGTAAAGTACGCTGTGCGGGAATATGCCTGTTCAGCAATAGATGTTTTGGCACGACGTACTCGTCTGGCATTCTGCAACGTCCACGCAGCGGAGGAGGCCCTGCCACGCATCATCGAAATCATGGCTGAAGAACTAAAGTGGAATAAAACAAAACAGAAGGTTTGTTGCTGCAGAGCTTTGTTTGAATCCAGCTTAGCTATTAATCTTTACAACTACCAGGCTTTCTGTGCATTAGCGGGGCACGGGTGGCCAAGTCGTCTAAGGTGCCGCGATTCGCTGTGCAGAGTTGTGTCCCTTGGGCACGCCAGAAACCTATGATTGTGGGTTCGAATCCTGGTTCGCCCCGATTATGTTTCTAGGTTTGTCAGCACCATACCCGTGCTCGTGGGTTTCACCGAAGTGGTAAACGTCTGAGACCTGCATCACTTGGGGCTTTCCTCCCATATTAAGCTGCCACGCCGCAATATAACTGGAATACTGTTAAAAGCAGCGTTAAACCCAACTCACTTACTCAATTCTGTGCATTAGTCCCGCAGGGCTACTGTTGAGAATGTCGCCATCTAAACAAAGGGGCATTATATACCCTATGATCCTGGTGATTTCATTTGGAGGTATTCTCCATGTTTCAGTATGGGTACAGCACGTTGTGTGTTTCCTGGAGTACACTTTCGAAAAAAGTATAAATAGATAGCACCCTCAAAATGTGCCATAATGTCCCATGTATTGTATAGCTTATTGATCACTTCTTGCTTTACATACTTCTGTATACCCATGTATTTACCCTGATTAAACATTGAGAGACTTCATTATGTCATCAACTATGGGTTCAGATATTATGAAGGCCTGATGAATATCTTGATAGACAAGTGAGCAGCTTGCGTGTTGCTCAGTACGTCTGCACACGCTGTGAACATGTACATGTTTGTTTAGGAGGAGACGGAGAGAGCAAAGCGCTTCCTCCGCAGGGAGATGGGTCTCGACATTAAAAAGGCCTCGGAAATGCAGGCTCCGATTAACTTCACCAAGGATGAAATCAACATGTACGTGAAGAGATTCAAGGGCCTGGACTATGACAACAAGGGCTACATCACCATCAATGACCTGCGTAGATACTTCAAGGTGAGATCCGCGTCTTGTTGCATTGTCCATGATGTCGTGAGTTCATGTTGTCTTGTGGACTAAGGCAAGTCTTGGACTGTCATTTAGAAGTTGATAACATATGGACATCAATCTTGTATGGGTGACAATTTCTTTATTATGTTTCAATGGTGTTTAAGAGCAGATTGGTTTATTGTCCATCTGGAAGCTTGGGAAATAAAAGAACTTGTCATCCTTAAGATATTTTTACCTTCATGTGTTTCACTTAATGTTGAAAATTAACAATGGAATGTTATGTCCATATTTTGTAGATTATTTACAATAGTAAATGTCTTATTGTAGAGTGTTTTGTTGATAACATTTATAAAGCTAGTGCTACATATATTTTATTCACAATGAATACATTTGCCTGGAATCTTGATGTGATTATAACTAAAGTCAGTGTTGTTTTCACCAGTACATGGGCTTGACAGCTTGGAAACAGTTCTTCTATGTAGATATCATTTGCACAATTGTTTATATGTCGGAAATGCCAAGGAACTTCAACTCAATACACTCTGCCATGTTTCTGTTTCAAGACAGCCAGTATGTGTGTTGACAGCAAGTATGTATAGTGAAGGACTTGTGAGTTCTTGTACACTTCTGCAGTACCACACAGCTAAATGTACTTCTGTTCACCATGCTTTAAATGACAACCCAGGAAATGGCTGTCTTGCAGTTTTGACTCTCAGTGCCATGCAGTATGTGAGAGTTGTGTCTTGGAGATGTGAAGATTTACAGATGCACTGTGTGGTAGGACAAACAGTGTACAAACTCAGCAGCCCTGACTCCTGTACAGAAGTGGGAGATGATCAAATCATTTGCTAGAGACACAAATCAATTGGTTCATATCAGTTAGTGAAACAAAATGAACACATGCGCTTTTTGACAACAAATTTCAGACTATATGTAATAATATATTAAAATACCTTTAAAAATGTTATTACTATGCTTTGGTGTCATCAGGATAAAATGCCAGCAGACTGTTTAGGTTAAAATACTGATTAGCTAGTTCACTTTGCCTTATGCTGAAGTGAAACCAGCAGACTAAAGGTTAAAATACTTATTAGCTAGTTCACTTTGCCTTATGCTGAAGTGAATGCAACAGACTGTTTAGGTTAAAATACTGATGAGCTAGTTCACTTTGCCTTATGCTGAAGTGAAACCAGCAGACTAAAGGTTAAAATACTGATTAGCTAGTTCACTTTGCCTTATGCAGAAGTGAATGCAACAGACTGTTTAGGTTAAAATACTGATGAGCTAGTTCACTTTGCCTTATGCAGAAGTGAATGCAACAGACTGTTTAGGTTAAAATACTGATGAGCTAGTTCACTTTGCCTTATGCTGAAGGGAAACCAGCAGACTAAAGGTTAAAATACTGATTAGCTAGTTCACTTTGCCTTATGCTGAAGTGAATGCAACAGACTGTTTAGGTTAAAATACTGATGAGCTAGTTCACTTTGCCTTATGCTGAAGTGAAACCAGCAGACTAAAGGTTAAAATACTGATTAGCTAGTTCACTTTGCCTTATGCAGAAGTGAATGCAACAGACTGTTTAGGTTAAAATACTGATGAGCTAGTTTACTATGCTGAAGTGAATCCAGCAGGCTAAAGGTCAACCAGTCTGAGGCATTGTTTGCAAACAATAGCCAAAACCACCACCTGCTTTAGTGACCACATTGCAAGAGTCGACTCGTTAGCAGGTTGGAAACTCTACTTCTCAGAGAATACTCTGCCTTGTTTCACTTCATAGGACCAAGAAATTATCTTGTAATCTAGGCTTTGATAAACATAGTTTTCTAATCCAATCAAGCGGCAGAGCTCTATTGTTTTGGTATGAGAATTTAATTGTACATGAACTAAAGCTGCGACATCACACTCGGAAATTGTTTCATGCAACAGCGGTAGTAACTATCAGTCATCGTCCACTAGTCCTTATGATGATAACATATAGCAAAACCCTTCAAAATGGCGATGATGCATGTTTTAGAAACACCCAGAAAAATATGACCCAAATATCAGAGTGTGTTATGTAAACAAAGCCAATGAAAAAGTCCAAATCACACACTCAGAACTGCCTCACTTGTGTATTCAGGAAGCTTTCACACACTGAAGCATCAGTCTGAAGCATTTTACAAGTGCTCTGAGTGCTTTGATTTTAGTAAGTGAGTGAATATATTCCTCTTATCATGGATAAGTTGCTGTCCTGTTGTCAAGTATATCAGGATATTAATATACTCTTAAAGAACTAGGGGCACGGGTGGCCAAGTCGTCTAAGGGGCCACGATTCGCTGTGCAGAGTTGCGTCCCTTGTGGGTTCGAATCCTGGTTCGCCCCGATTATGTTTCTAGGTTTGTCAGCACCATACCCGTGCTTGTGGGTTTCACCGAAGTGGTAAACGTCTGAGGCCTGCATCACTTCAGGCTTTCCTCCCACATTAAGCTGACACGCCGTGATATAACTGGAATACTGTTAAAAGCGGCGTTAAACAGAAACTCACTCACTAACTCACTCTTAAAGAACTAGGAAAATGTAGATACTTGGATTATTGACAAAAGGTCTACATGCCAACTGGTATTAATTCATTATCATCTCAAAACTTCAATGGAGAAGTAATATCTAACCATTGTTACATTCAAGGAAACATGAAGAAAGTCATGATATGGATTGTCATATGATGCAATGGATCATGTCTACCACCACTGTCTGCTAGCAAGAAGAGGGCAGGTTTTGTTGGCATATGTGTACTTTAGGACATGGCTGTTAGTAGCTCAGCCGGTTACTCCAACTTGTCAACAACTGTCTTCTTAGTTTCCGATCCAGAACAGGTTGAGTGGTAGCCTAGTGGTTAAAGTGGTCACTTGGCACAGGAAGGCACTGGTTCGATTCCCGAAGTGGGTACAGTATGTGAAGACCTTTCTTCGTGTGGGACAGTAGCTTAGTGGTAAAAGTGTTCACTTGTCACACGGAAGATCTGGGTTCAATTCCACACGACTGTACAATATATGAAGACCTGTATTTTTGAGGGGCAGTAGCCTAGTGGTTAAAGTGGTCACTTGTCACACGGAAGATCTGGGTTCAAATCCCCATGTGGGTACAATATATGAAGACCTTCCTTTTTGAGGGGCAGTAGCCTAGTGGTTAAAGTGGTTACCTGTCACACAGAAGACACTGGTTCAATGCCCCAGTGTGTCAAGTCCATTCTTTATGTCTCTTTGATATGGCTGGAATATTGCTAAAAGCATCACAAAACACTCCCTACCTCACAGTAAGAAACAAAACTGGAAAGATATATCTTATTTGTTACCTTAAATACTTCATCCAAAATCATACAATGAAATGAGAGGTAAGTAATAATATCAAAAGAGGAATTGTTTGATAGTTCCGACTCCCTCATCCACATAACTACACCATCAACCTAATGTTTGTATATTCTCGTCTGTGACACATTCTTGTATTCTTTTGACAGAAACTTGCCTATTTTGAAAGTGAGGTTTGTTCATGTGCTGCTGCTTCCTGTTAGCTTCCAGTGGTGTTGTCAAGAATTCAGTCCTAGACCAAGTAGACCTTCTGCCCTAGCACAGTGGCTTAACACCTGGTGTTCTGTCTAACCTGCTTCATTGCACACTCACGTAGAGATGGGTAGATTTGAACACTTTCAATCCTTTTCTTCAAATGCAGTATTTTCTTGAAAAACATTTTGAAAAATCACCACTGATTTTATTATTTAGCTTGTCTTGAAAGCACTCATGTAGAGATGGGTAGATTTGAACACTTTCAATCCTTTTCTTCAAATGCAGTATTTTCTTGAAAAACATTTTGAAAAATCACCACTGATTTTATTATTTAGCTTGTCTTGAAAGCACTCACTTTGTCTCTGTCTTCATGGAGCGTTTATTTTATTTGGGTGTTATTGGATGTTTACATACCTGGTAAACTTTTGTGGTGCATTTCTGCTGACTCGGCATCTTTTGAACAAATTGAATCCACAACACTGCTTGATTACATTCGTTCTCACCTACCTGGTGTTCAGATCTCCAGGACCAAAGGTCAGGGTGATTTATAGTATGGTGAATTGTCTGGGGCCTTTCGCCCTTTGTCCATTATTGTTTATTCCTTCTCTGACTTGGCTGATTCTGAGATTATGTTACAGAGTTGGAAGTTCACATAAGTCAGCAACTATTGTCCTCACCACTTGCGATAGATTCACAACATATGGCAATGATTAATTAACAAAGATAGCTTCTTGCTGTTCTGGTACTTATAAAGTGAAAACAAGCCATTCCAGCGATAAAGAATGTTACCTACTGCAATGAAATGTTTTTGCAAAGTGCCCTTTTAAAAGAATATCCAGTTTGCTCGTGATGAACATCATCATTGAGTTTCAATCATGTTACAGTCTTGGTAAGGGTTGGCAGACTGCGAGAGGTTATATTTACCAGCTATGACAACTTGAACTAGTGACATTGCCTTCACTTTTAGGTGAGGTGAAATGGGGTTTAACGTCATGTTCAGGATTATTCCACTCATATAGCAGCGTGCGTGTACTAGTATCATCTTCAGACGTCTTTTGGTATGAAGTGACTGGGGTTCGAATCGTGACCTTCCACTCTCCAGGCTGACGCTCTACCACTAGACCACGGAGGTGGTCCCTCTACTTTTACTTTAAATTAGATGACAACTGAAGATCAATTTAGCTGACTTGTGAAAATAAGAATGAATTTGTCACCTGGATTTGATTAGGATTTCTTGCACTAAAATTTACTTTTCTTTCGGTTTGGAAAAATACTGTTGAAATCGTCGAAAATAGATGGACATAATCTTGTGAGAAAAATGTGGATAGTGTTACTAAAACAAAATGTCTTCCATGTAGGAAATTATTATACAATTATTGATGTTTGTAAAATAATATTATTTAAAGAATTCAGAAAAGTATGTTTTGAGATTATTCTGCCTCCACCCATCAGACATTTCACATTACACATTCAAACCATATGATCATACTCTCTCTTCACATCAAACATGCAACATGACACATTCAAACCATCTGATCATACTCTCTCTTGACATCAAACATGCAACATGACACATTCAAACCATATGATCATACTCTCTCTTCACATCAAACATGCAACATGACACATTCAAACCATCTGATCATACTCTCTCTTGACATCAAACATGCAACATGACACATTCAAACCATATGATCATACTCTCTCTTCACATCAAACATGCAACATGACACATTCAAACCATCTGATCATACTCTCTCTTCACATCAAACATGCAACATGACACATTCAAACCATCTGATCATACTCTCTCTTCACATCAAACATGCAACATGACACATTCAAACCATCTGATCATACTCTCTCTTCACATCAAACATGCAACATGACACATTCAAACCATATGATCATACTCTCTCTTCACATCAAACATGCAACATGACACATTCAAACCATCTGATCATACTCTCTCTTCACATCAAACATGCAACATGACACATTCAAACCATCTGATCATACTCTCTCTTCACATCAAACATGCAACATGACACATTCAAAACATATGATCATACTCTCTCTTCACATCAAACATGCAACATGACACATTCAAACCATATGATCATACTCTCTCTTCACATCAAACATGCAACATGACACATTCAAACCATATGATCATACTCTCTCTTCACATCAAACATGCAACATGACACATTCAAACCATATGATCATACTCTCTCTTGACATCAAACATGCAACATGACACATTCAAACCATCTGATCATACTCTCTCTTCCCATCAAACATGCAACATGACACATTCAAACCATATGATCATACTCTCTCTTCACATCAAACATGCAACATGACACATTCAAACCATCTGATCATACTCTC
Organism: Haliotis rufescens; assembly: GCF_023055435.1. Lineage (NCBI taxonomy): Eukaryota > Metazoa > Mollusca > Gastropoda > Lepetellida > Haliotidae > Haliotis > Haliotis rufescens. The sequence goes on from NW_025964112.1 coordinate 2,165,172, forward strand.
TCTTCACATCAAACATGCAACATGACACATTCAAACCATATGATCATACTCTCTCTTCACATCAAACATGCAACATGACACATTCAAACCATCTGATCATACTCTCTCTTCACATCAAACATGCAACATGACACATTCAAACCATATGATCATACTCTCTCTTCACATCAAACATGCAACATGACACATTCAAACCATATGATCATACTCTCTCTTCACATCAAACATGCAACATGACACATTCAAACCATCTGATCATACTCTCTCTTCACATCAAACATGCAACATGACACATTCAAACCATCTGATCATACTCTCTCTTCACATCAAACATGCAACATGACACATTCAAACCACCTGATCATACTGTCTCCAGTTCAAACCATATGATAAAAACCTTTTGAATCCTTAAACAGCAACACTTCCCCTACTTCGCAGCTGAAGATTTCCCTTCCTATAACCTCTGTTCACGTGAATGTACCTGGTGAGCTACGGAGCCTTCATGCTACTCTTGCTAGTTGTCATCTGGTATGAGTTCATTTCAGTAGAATACGGACATCGTGTTTCAATGTATGACACAAATGAATTCTTGACTTCAGAATATTATTAATATTCTCAAATATTCACTTTTAGTGGCAAAAATGATATTGGGAAGATTTACTGTTATAAACTAACAATAGACCAATAGGCTTCAGCATATCACAGTAAGCTTCACCTAACCCGGAACCTGAGACACAGTGGGCCTTCAAGGTGGTGCAGGGAGACTAGTCTGACTACAATGACTGCTTACATGGCTGTATTTCTGTGAGGAGATTGCTGCTGTCGGAGCAATGATTTCACTGCTCCAGATTCAAACACGCTTTGTTGATCCTGCATCCGTGTACCAGACATATGGCAGACCACTTGAAAATCTGATTCATTTCATTTTACTTCACTTCACCAGATAAATTCCTCCAAAACCCACACGACAGTGTTTCAGAAAAAAAAATGCCGTGAAGTTATCTTATTCCTTTCTTTAATCCTTAATCATGTTAAGTCTTTATGCACATTGTAGTGATAAGTCTGTCAAAGTCCATTTATTGTCAAAACGTCTGTTGGCCAGCACAGGATTTTTATGTGGCCGAGTAGTTGAGAATGTCATGAGAGGATTGGACAGATGCAATGACTGAACACGTTAGCTAGTGCATGGATGGGTGATCATCAGTGCTAGGACTTGGATGCCTGATCATCAGAGCTAGTACTTGGATGCCTGATCATCAGGGCTAGTACTTGGATGCCTGATCATCAGAGCTAGTCCTTGGATGGGTGACAATCAGAACTAGGACTTGGATGCCTGATCATCAGAGCTAGGACTTAGATGCCTGATCATCAGAGCTAGTACGTGGATGGGTGATCATCAGAGCTAGTGCTTGGATGGGTGATCAACAGAGCTAGGACTTGGATGGGTGATCAGGGCTCGTACTTGGATGGGTGATCAGAGCTAATACTTGGATGTGTGATCATCAGAGCTAGTACTTGGATGGGTGATCAGAGCTAGTACTTGGATGGGTGATCATCAGAGCTAGGATTTGGATGGGTGATCATCAGAGCTAGTACTTGGATGGGTGATCATCAGAGCTAGTACTTGGATGTGTGATCAGAGCTCGTACTTGGATGGGTGATCATCAGAGCTAGGACTTGGATGGGTGATCATCAGAGCTAGGACTTGGATGGGTGATCATCAGAGCTAGTACTTGGATGGGTGATCATCAGAGCTAGTACTTGGATGGGTGATCAGAGCTAGTACTTGGATGGGTGATTATCAGAGCTAGTACTTGGATGGGTGATCAGAGCTAGTACTTGGATGGGTGATCATCAGAGCTAGGATTTGGATGGGTGATCATCAGAGCTAGTACTTGGATGGTTGATCATCAGAGCTAGTACTTGGATGTGTGATCAGAGCTCGTACTTGGATGGGTGATCATCAGAGCTAGGACTTGGATGGGTGATCATCAGAGCTAGGACTTGGATGGGTGATCATCAGACCTAGTACTTGGATGGGTGATCATCAGAGCTAGTACTTGGATGGGTGATCAGAGCTAGTACTTGGATGGGTGATCATCAGAGCTAGGACTTGGATGGGTGATCATCAGAGCTAGTACTTGGATGGGTGATCAGGGCTCGTACTTGGATAGGTGATCAGAGCTAATACTTGGATGTGTGATCATCAGAGCTTGTACTTTGATTGCTGATCAAAGCTAGTACTTGGATGGGTGATCAGAGCTAGTACTTGGATGGGTGATCATCAGAGCTAGTACTTGAATGTGTGATCAGAGCTAGTACTTGGATGTGTGATCAGAGCTAGTACTTGGATGTGTGATTAGAGCTAGTACTTGGATGGGTGATCAGAGCTAGTACTTGGATGGGTTATCAAAGCTCATACTTGGATGTGTGATCAGGGCTAGTACTTGGATGGGTGATCAGAGCTCGTGCTTGAATGGGTGATCATCAGAGCTAGTACTTGGATGTGTGATCATCAGAGCTAGTACTTGGATTTGTGATCAGGGCTAGTGCTTGGATGTGTGATCAGAGCTCGTACTTGGATGGGTGATCATCAGAGCTAGGACTTGGATGGGTGATCATCAGAGCTAGGACTTGGATGGGTGATCATCAGAGCTAGTACTTGGATGTGTGATCAGGGCTAGTACTTGGATGGGTGATCAGAGCTAGTACTTGGATGGGTGATCATCAGAGCTAGTACCTGGATGGGTGATCATCAGAGCTAGTGCTTGGATGGGTGATCAGGGCTCGTACTTGGATGGGTGATCATCAGAGCTAGTACTTGGATGGATGATCAGAGCTAGTACCTGGATGTGTGATCATCAGAGCTAGTACCTGGATGGGTGATCATCAGAGCTAATGCTTGGATGGGTGATCAGCGCTAGTACTTGGATGGGTGATCATCAGAGCTAGTACTTGGATGGATGATCATCAGAGCTAGTGCTTGGATGGGTGATCAGGGCTCGTACTTGGATGGGTGATCATCAGAGCTAGTACTTGGATGGGTGATCATCATAGCTAGTGCTTGGATGGGTGATCAGATCTAGTACTTGGATGGGTCATCAGCATGGAAGGACTCTAGGAATGACTACAAGAACATAGTATAGTATAATGACTTTCTTGAGAGTATTGTTCGTAGGAAATACTGAAAATTGATAAAAACATAGGACCAAAAAATTCTAATTCTATTCTACATTTGTGAAAATATGGGTCTATAAGAAAAAAAATAACCTGCCCAATGCTATGACTGTGTACTCTTATTCTTTGACTTTTATTTTATTGTGGTATCGTACTCCTAACACCTCATCACCTCCACACCTGGGTTCATCACTTCACACAGACTGCTGTACACAAGATCACCAGACACAGAGGACTGTAGCTGAATGACAGCTGACTCCATGATGGATCGATGCATGACCCAAGTCTGTGGGAATCCATGACAAAATACGTCCCAGTTTGCATGCTGTAAGAGCTGACAGTTGGTTCCGGTGAATGACCTGGCTGATTGTGTGTGATTGTACCCTGACAGTGCAACCCCTCACTCATGATGTCATCCATTGACTTGATTACTTGCAAGACTCTGTCATAGCTGGATGGAAACAACATTCACTCACTCACTCACTCACTCACTCACTCAGTGACCATAAATCATCTAGCTAAGGCCATAAATAAATATATTATTAGACTTTCATCTCTATAAGAATCACCAACCTCACATAATTCAATGGTCCCTAAGGACCTCCAGACAAAGACATCGGTGTGTTCCTTTATTCCTTTATTTGATTCAATATATTGCTCAAAAATAGTTGAGGACCACCCGATTCTTTCCTATTACTATGGTTAATCTGTCATGCCATGTTGTATACACCATAGTCCCACCAAACATTCACACTTCATGCGAATCTCACCTGGTGACGGGGGCACAGGTGGCCCAGTCATCTAAGGCGCCGCGATTTGCTGTGCAGTGTTGCGTCCCTTGGGCACACCAGAAACCTATGATTGTGGGTTCGAATCCCGGTTCGCCCCGATTTTGTTTCTAGGTTTGTTAGCACCATACCCATGCTCGTGGGTTTCACCGAAGTGGTAAACGTCCGAGACTTGCATCACTTGGGGCTTTCCTCCAACATTAAGCTGACACGCCGCGATATAACTGGAATACTGTTAAAAGCGGCGTTAAACCCCACTCACTCACTCACTCACTCACCTGGTCACACTTGATGTACACAGATGCCTTCAACAGTTTGTTTAAAAATAAAAATAAAGTCCTCTTGGCTCACATTTTAAAATTTGGATGAAAATCTAATAATTCATTTATTGTGGCCTTATCTCCTCATTGAACATTGATGCTGTAGAGCAGTATGTCATATACTTTGTACATGTCATTAACACATTCGCTCAAGTCTAACTTGCAAGATGGGTTTGTGTTCAAGTAGCCTGTTTCTAACATTTTGCATAGACAGAAATGATGTGTTAAACTCGCTTCATTGATACCTGTATGTTGTTATAACAACTATATAGATGTAGATATTAACATGACCAACCGTCATCGTAGTCTGCTTGAACAGTGGAGGAACTAAAACTGATATTTTCTGTCCATTTGGATCCATTGTTTTGAAATTCAAATGAGATTCTTTAAGTCATGAAATTTTCAATAATTATATGCACCTTATTTGATAAAATTGAACTTTTGGTTAACCACCTACAGAATTTGTGAAGAAATTTAAATCATTAAAACTACCTTGAAATAGATTTACTAGATTTTCCATTTTCAGATGAAATTTGAGGAATAACTATTATGTCTCAAGTCTTCATCCTCTCATAGACATGTTTGTACTGTGTGGAACGCTGCATTGTAACCGGCATGTTGTCTCTTGCAGAAAATTGGAGAAAGAGTGACTGAAGATCAGCTTCATGACATTCTCAGTGAAGTCGACCTCAACAAGAATGCTCAAGTTGACCTTGGCGAGTACCTCCAGGTAAGAGGGCTTGTGGTTTCGTCAGTTTGTATGTACAATCCGCTCTTCCTGGAGGAAGGGTTTATATTTATGCCTGGCAATCATCTCAGAACAGGTGTTCACATTGTCGGGTAATCTGCTTAGAACAGGTGTTCACATTGTCGGGTAAATGAAACAGAGCACATGTTCACTTTGTCAGGTAAACAGCTCAGAACAGGTGTTTTCTTTTTGACAATCATCTCAGATCAGATGTTCACTGTGTCTTGGAAAATGTTTATTTCCACTTCGACTTGGAGCCGAATATCAACCTCTAAGCCAGTCCAGTTAAATGACTGTTACATTGTCGGAGGTTTCCTTTCTGAGAGGTCCAGCGCACGTGTCCTTAAAGTCCACAATCTGCATCACTTCAGGCTCCGCTCCTACATGATTCTCTGAAAAATACTGTTTAGATAAGCAACTCCCTCACTATCCTTATCAGAGGTGTTTACTGATCAGGTGTTCACTCTTTGAGGTGTTGACTGGTGCTCAATCTGAAATGTGTTCACTGGCCAGATGTTCAATCTCAGAGGTGTTCACTGGCCAGGTGTTCAATCTCAGAGGTGTTCACTGGCCAGGTGTTCAATCTCAGAGGTGTTCACTGACCAGGTGTTCAATCTCAGAGGTGTTCACTGACCAGGTGTTCAATCTCAGAGGTGTTCACTGGCCAGGTGTTCAATCTCAGAGGTGTTCACTGACCAGGTGTTCAATCTCTGAGGTGTTCACTGGCCAGGTGTTCAATCTCAGAGGTGTTCACTGACCAGGTGTTCAATCTCAGAGGTGTTCACTGACCAGGTGTTCAATCTCAGAGGTGTTCACTGGCCAGGTGTTCAATCTCAGAGGTGTTCACTGACCAGGTGTTCAATCTCTGAAGTGTTCACTGGCCAGGTGTTCAATCTTAGAGGTGTTCACTGGCCAGGTGTTTAATCTTAGAGGTGTTCTCTAGCCAGATGTTCACTAATACAGCTGCTTCTTGAGACACATTGAAATGTTCAAGGTCTCAATCCCACCACTCAATAGTATACATATGTACAAATGTTGAAAACGTCCAAATCCTGCTCCCACACATACTGCCTAGCAGTAGACATGGTTAGAGTTGTCTCTGTGAGGCTTGGGTGTCACTGTTCTGTGCTCTGCACACTGTAGAGGCAAAATTTATGCACAATGAAATGCAGTGAGGTTTCTGTACCAAAACATTATGTATTGAACTTGGTGAAAGGTCCATATCACAAGCAGTAGCCAATCATTTTCAAGATGCATTTTTCAATGACATTGGCAAAGCATGGCCATGATGGCCGAGCTGTCATCGTTATGATACAGCAAGCCAGGATATTTTCATTCTTTTCAAAGAAACTAAATGATGATCATGATGAAACAAGGAAATGCCAGTCGATAGTTTGCAAGGTAGCCTGTCAAGTAAGGTTGCCAAACTTAGGTATGCACCTCAGGTGTTTCAATGGAATTGGCTTGCCCTTTATCTGTAGCTTAGACCACGACCAAAAATACTATGTCCTAGATCATGTGTTCTATCACCAGCTTGAGACTGGCCTTCAATAACAACTGTACTTCTTGTGTGTCCGTCCTCATCCTCCCATGTTAGTTGTGGCTGGAGCAGCCATGCTTGTACAGCCCTATAACGCCCACCCTATAACGCCCACCCTGTCTTGTGTGAGGCTAGGCCTCTGTGCTGCAGTAGGCTATATGGTTGCAGGGAGAAATCTAGTAATGACCACCGTCAGTATGACAAAAATAGTTGTAGTACACATGGATTGATTTTTGTTTTGTTCCTAATGTGGACAATACCAGCATGAAGTCCGTTTCCTTCGTGGTTTGAGGAGCAGTTCTTGAATCTCTGGTCACACAGATATTTTTTGCAAATGTGGGTGAGGTATGAACTGAGGGACAGACCCCTTCCTTCAGACAGCAGATGTCGTGGAGTCACCAGATAATGTCAAGATAAATATGTTTATCATATAATGGGTAGGTTCCTCGGCAGGATAAAGCCAACGGATAAAAACGATATCCGTTTGGGTCATATGCGGATAGTGATGCAAATATCAAAGGTCAAGTAGGACTACTTTCGCTGTTTATACTAACATGGCGTCGCCCTCGTCATTCGGCGATTGAGTCAGAATTAACCAAGGCTCGCTAAATACAATGTTTATTCCTAATGCAGGATATTTAGCTTCCCCAAACACACTCGCGTGATAACCTCTATGTCTGCGACACTACATAAGAAGTTAGCAAGGTCATTTTTGACTTTGTATTGGTGTTATTTACAAACCCGATGGAACCAGAATCTGGAATAGTTGTACCAGTTGCAAATGTCTCAGTAGTGCCTCGAACTATTGAAATCGTCTGTGTAAAACTGCCCTCAATAGACACCCCTAGTGGTATGAGAAATATCTCATGTCATAAGTATATCCTTTTGTTACAGACAAACAAAAGCACAAACACTTGTTGCCATGGTAACCTTGGTAGGTAAGGGAGGATGGTGTGGTTTGCATTTACAACGCGATTGTTCCAGATTACTTGCCTCTCCTTCTGTAGTTTCCATCCTCACCGAGGGTTTTACTTTCAACACTTGTCTGTCGTGGTGTATCATGCATTTCAATCTTAATTCAATCATTATCTTAAAATCAATCTTGGTTCATCATTCATTTCTCTCAGAAATCAATCATTGCCTGTGAGGGTTTCACTTTTGACACTTGTCTTTGTGGTGTATCATGCAATTCAATCTTAAATCAATCATTATCTTAAAATCAATCTTGGTTCATCATTCATTTGTCTCAGAAATCAATCATTGCCTGTGAGGGTTTCACTTTTGACACTTGTCTTTGTGGTGTATCATGCAATTCAATCTTAAATCAATCATTATCTTAAAATCAATCTTGGTTCATCATTCGTTTGTCTCAGAAATCAATCATTGCCTGTGAGGGTTTCACTTTTGACACTTGTCTTTGTGGTGTATCATGCATTTCAATCTTAATTCAATCATTACCTATTGGGATTTCATTCTCAAATCAATCTTGGTTCATCATTCATTTGTCTCAGAAATCAATCATTGCCTGTGAGGGTTTCACTTTTGACACTTGTCTTTGTGGTGTATCATGCATTTCACTCTTAATTCAATCATTACCTATTGGGGATTCATTCTTAAATCAATCAGGGTACATCATCCATTGGGGTTTTGCTATCAAATCGGTCATGATATTGTGAGCTTTACCTCCAGATCCATCATGGTATGGTGTCACTCTTAAATCAATCATTGTCTTTTGGTTGCCATTGGTCTTGGGTCAAAATAGGTCCACAGAACATGATGTATTTGATACCTCAAAGTAGTTAGAGGTACCATGTCTGAGGTCAGAATCGGTCCCCTGGACTTGATATCAGTGATACTACTGACAGAGGTACATTTGACCAGTGGCCCTGTGCTCATAGGTTTTCCCAAAGTGGAAATCACATAAACCTCATGTAAGTTCACATTTGGGACTTTCTTCAACATTTAAAACTGACCATCAGGAAATAATATTATCACTTGTACATAAAGTAAAAATTGCGCTCTCACAGTTTTTTTAGTTTTTTATTTGTATAATTATTTTAGTTTCAGGTGTATAATCTGTTTTTTATCTTTTTCATCAGAAATATGATTTAGTTACTGTAGGGAAATAAAATTGATAAACCCTCTTTTCCTGCTTTTACCTGTTTTGTTTGCACCAGACCTGGGACCAGAATAGCTCCATAGGTTGTCTCCCTGTCAGCATTCTAGGGCAGAATAAGTTCCCACAATCCAATCATGGGGATTCCAGTGCAGAATGAATTCTTATTAGCCCATTGTTTCCCTTGGATATTGGAGAAGAATAGGTCCCCAGTACCTCATGTTTGAGGAATAGGCTATCCTTGTTCTGGAAGAACCTATGTATCCTGGAGGTGTAATATATGTCCATGGAAGGAAGGCAATCCACCCCCCATTAGACACCAGCCCTCGATCTTGTCCTCAGATGTCCTAGATGTGTGCCATGCCAGAGATTAATAGGTCCCAACTACCACATAATTGTCAATTGGGAGGATTCCGCAGCACAACAGATCACAAGTCCTCCAGTACTGACCAACTTTGCAGATTCCAAATAATAGATCCCAATGCCCCATGATTGTCTCCCCATGGTAGACTACGTCCCCAATGCCCCATGCTTGTCTTCCCCATGGTAGACTACATCCCCAATGCCACATGCTTGTCTCACCATGGTAGACTAGGTCCCCAATGCTTGTCTCCCATGGTAGACTACATCCCCAATGCCACATGCTTGTCTCCCCATGGTAGACTACATCCCCAATGCCACATGCTTGTCTCACCATGGTAGACTACATCCCCAATGCCACATGCTTGTCTCACCATGGTAGACTAGGTCCCCAATGCCCCATGATTGTCTCTCCATGGCAGACTACATCCCCAATGCCACATGCCGGAGATTCCATGATAGGTCACTAATGCCAGATATATTATTCTACATTGTTCCCCTCGTGGAGTCAGAGAGAAAGGTCATGTGCCATCCTTGCTGTGTCAGGCCCTGTACATTCAGACCTGTGTTATATGTGCCATCCGTTCCCTGCTTACCAGCTTCTGTTTGCTTTCTCCCAGCTTGTTAGTGTGCTGAAAGTCAAGCAGCAGGCTGTGGCGTCCGTGACCTCCAAGCTGGACCAGTGTGAGCTACACCAAAGCATTAAAGGGGGACCAGGCTTAAGTCAGTGGGCAGGCCTAGCAAATTTGATTCAGATCATCAAAAATCCGTTTTGTTTATCTGGAAACAGAAGTGTATGTGCATCAGTCTAGCAGTGAATGAGTACCCTAATCACATAGAAACAGTGTCTGTGTCTGACACAATTTACAACATCTTCACAAAGGTTGGATACTGGCCGAAAGCTTGGAGCGTGGTTCCCCTTTTAAGAACCTATTGGTATGCATTGCTTTACTATGCAACTGTCACAGGCTTCCTTCCGCCTCCTTCTTTCACTTCCTTCCTTCCACAGCCAAAGTTTCTGTTTTGTTTCTTTTCGCATGATTTTCTCCTTTTATGAGTTGGTTTTAGTTTGGGTTTTTTTGTCAATAGGATTTAAAGTAATTGATAAATAGCAAAATATATTTTATTCTTAATGTTGGCAATTTACATAGGAATAAGCGAATGAGTTAAGATTTTATGTTTCCACGGCAATCTTTGAGCCATAGACTGGAGAACAGAAGAAGTAAACTTTTCCACTAAATGTACATCTTGTATTGTACATATTGATATATCCGTGCACAACCAAGTCTTTTGGTGGCAGTTGTTTCTGTAACAGCACAGTTTCAGACACGCCTACTTGTTGTTTCAACTTTCTACCTTGTCTCTGACAGACTGGTTTCTGTGTATGACCAATGTCAGCTTCACTCCATGCTGGATTACCACAGTGAGATGACCTCTTCTGTAGAGATGTATGATATAGGATGATACCATGCTAGTGGGGATAATGATGATAATGATTAGTTTCTGGCCAATGGTAACTATCACTAAGGAAATGTTGTTGCTGATGACCTGATGACCTGTTATGTTGTAGCTCATGAGTGCTCTTAAGAGTGGCCGGGTGTCCAACTCACGACTAGCCATGGCAGCGGAGCAGAGCGCAGAAAGAGAGAAGATTCCAGTGGAGAGGAGTGGCGGGGGAGTGTAATACTAGGGAGTGGAGGAGCAGACCGGCAGATGACCATGGAGTTTATCACAGTCAGATTCTCCAGCAGCAGGCTGTGGATCTCATCATGTTTGATAGATTGTTTGTTGGGAGACTGCTGTTGCCATGGTGACATGTAGTTTTCTGTACTGACCAAACCTGTAGTAACCTCATAGGATGGCAGTTGGAACCAATTACAGCTCTCTAAGATATAGCATATATATCATTCCAGCTTGCTCTGTTGACTATTGTGATATATACCCTAGCATCTTCCTCTTAACTTACTTCATGGATAAAATGTGCTGAGATAGTGAAGCCTTAAGAAGCAGATGTACCAACTCAGTTAAGAGTTCTATGGTTATCAATATAAGCAGTGATCACTAACTATGACGTTATCAAAGCCTGTAAGTACCTTTCTAAGGTTTCTTCTAATAATTTTGGTTTTGTTGTTTGAAAACAGTCTGTAGGAAAATATTATATTTGTTGTTTACATTAATCAGTTACGATGAACATATTTTCACAAAACAAATTGAAGGTGATGTTTTATTTATTGATGATCCTATTGTTAAACCTTGTGATGATGGTTTATGAAGTACTCACAGGTATTGCCTTACAGACCACACGTAGTATGTACCTGTTTTTAAATACATTATCATAGAACTAGATCCTAATATTTATATCCCTATAGATTGGTTGACCTGTATAGCTCAGTGTATTTTTTCAGTTATGCGTCATGTGTTCAAACCGTGTGATTTGTATTAACACTGGTTATTGATGCAAGGCATACAATGCCTGTTTCAGCTTGTACTGTAAACTAGGTACAGCATGTTGACTTCGTCTCATATCTGTGTTGTAATGTTAAACAGTGTATTTTGTATCTTGCGCCAAAAGATACAGACGATGTTTGGAAAATTGATTACGAGGGCATTTTTTGTCACAAGGGTAAACTCCTACCATATTTGACTAGAATAATTTGCAGGAGTAATGAGGATATATATACTTTCTGAAACTGCGGTGCAAATTCTGATGAATACATAATAATAAGTTTCTTTGAAAACAGTATTTGATTACATGGCAGTACTGCTCCTTTTCTTCTTACACCAGATGTGAAGTCTGTTTACGATGTTAGTGTTGAAAGTCCAGGTAAGGAAGGTTTCATCAAGAAGATAAGAGAGTCCATTTGTTTGCAGCAGTACAGATACAATGCCTGATATGGACTGACATCCATGTAAACTTTTCATCCAAGTACATTTCTGATGTTTCAAGTTGAAGTGATCATTTACAACAGTGCTACCCATATCAAGGATTGCCTATATCAAGGAATGTAAAACCTCAAGAAATAATTTGAATTATGGTTTCATGTTGTGTTGATTATTTACGACAGTCAATATCTAGCTCAGTTATTTATGATGAAGGCCATGTACAGCTGATTTTGAAATGAGTTCAGCTTAGGTGAATTCTATGTGCACATATTGAAAACAGACTCCTTTGAGCTGTGAATGAATCTCTATTTTTCCAATTAGATGGTAGATAATGTACTGTATATGCATGTTTGATTTGTTTACCATTTCATTTCTGTAAAACCTTTTTCTCTCATTTCCATGGAAGGCAATAAAATATATTCTTGTTTCTGATGACTCTCCTCAATTTTAGTGTTATTTTTTTTTTTTATTTAGTAGGTCACTAGTGAACTTGAATTGCCTGGACCTGTGACCTATTTGGCCGCACCCCTGTGCCTCATGATATAAGACCACATGGATGAGGTCACCATGGGTTATTTCCCCTTAAGGGCAGTGGCGTAGCCTAGTGTTTAAGCATTCACTCACACACCAAAGGCCAAGATTTGATTCCCCACATGGGAACAATGTGTGAAGCCCATTTCTGGTGTGCCCTGCCGTGATGTTGCTGGAATATTGCTAGAAGCTGCATAAACGCATACTCATTCTCTATTTCTTGTGTGAATCGGACACACCAGGAATGGCATAGAGTGGGCAAGAGTGGAAATCCAGTACAAATAAGAATCTTGAGTTGAGTCTTTCAACAGCGTTTAACAAATAAAAAGATATTTTGGTGGGGGCATTTTTAGGGGCAGGCCAGTCATGAGAAACAAGACATGTATTTAAGCAGCCAATGCAAGTGTGCTAATGTATTGTTGTTACTTTACATGATTTGTTAAAGTTGTTATATTTTCCCATGCTGACATATCCTGCTGTACCACCATCCTTGTTCTCAATGGTCCTGTGTGATGCTGTGATCTGTTCAACTGTACATCAGACTCCCACCAAAGCAGGTGCTTTAAATAGATTGAATACAGGAAATATATTTTGTTATTTTGTCGATGTAAAGCCAGTTCTTCAGGTAGACCGTCTCACAATCTGAGAAATAAAACAGCTGTTTTCTCTGATATGAGTTAAGTTGATTCATCCATATGAAAATATTTCAGGACCTGTGAAGACCTGGGGTGGAATAGGTCTTCAGCAACCCGCGCTTGATGTAAGAGGTGACGAGCCGCTCGTTGACTTTGTTGATGCATGCCACGTATCCCAATTGCATGGATTGATGCTCATGATGTCAATCACTGGATTGTCTGGTCCAGACTCGATTATTTACAGACCGCCGTCATATAGCTGGAATATTACTGAATGCAGTGTTAAACAACAAACAATCTGAAAATATTTCAGAGATTCTGACGGGCTTTATGTGTGATTGTTGGTGTTTTGTGTTGAAATGCTTCTATAAACATGCATAAAAACACCCATGTGCTGGTAACCAGTGTATATTTAGCAATTGAAGAGTATTCCTGGTGTGTTCTGATGTTCCCACTGTTCTTCAAGCTGTGTACTCCATAATCAGACTCATTTGGAGGCTAGGTCTTCATGTGCTCTCAAATATTGTTCTGGTAATTCTCTATTTTGTGTCCCTCAGGCAAGCCAGAATCCAATGTCTGCATATTGCTCATGGTCATTGGTTTCACAAAGTTGTCAAAATCTAAGATTTCGGTTTTTCTCCCACATAAGCTGACATGCAATGATAAACTGAAATACTGTTAAAAACATTACATCCAACTCACTGAAACTCACACACCCCAAATCCCACTCACTCACTCACTCACATGTGTGAGTGTATGCTCTCAAACCACAAATGTGCCTCGCACCATCAGTATTTCGTTTAGTAAGTTGCATCGTTCATACCCTTCCTGGTGCTTGTCATAAAGGAGATAAAACAAGGATTGGTCGGCTGGAGTCAGTATACTGTGTCTAAGTGACTATCCTTTTAAACTTGCATGGTATCTCAGTGTTCTAGCACTATATAATTTGTCAAGCACCGACTACAGAAGTAGTCCCACACACGTGCATACACGTCCCTATACAAGCGACATAATCTTGAACGCGACATTTAATCCCATGTCATATCACTTCGAAATTTGAATGCCTGGTGCATTGACCAGGCTTTAAAATAAGAAGCGGCAACAGGAAGATATACTGTATATATTTATTATAAAATCTATGACAGCTGTATTCAGAAGCATCAAACATGTACAGCTAATATATCATAGTACACGGCAACTGAATATTGCCACACAAAACAACAATTTTGAAAATCTTGTGTTGTCTTCTATTTACATGTATAAAAAAGCTTTGAAGATTCATTATGACAAGTTTCCTATCTGATTGCAACTTAGTGGTTACAGCAAGCCAAGCCTCCCGCAACACATCATTGTAGGATCCCAGCCTGAAGGCTCTCCTTTAAAATAGCCGTAAGCATCGTTAGACTGTCTCAAATGTGAAGTTTTGCGGATTTCATATGCTGATGGAGCGTGACCTATGGCAGGCACTGGTACATTGAAAACTGAAACAGAAAAAGGATGTTGACAAATTTGGGAAAACAGCCATAACGTTGAGCTGACCTACTCAGAACCTATAAAAACGGTGGCAGGGTTAATTCAGCTCTTTACATACTATACTATACTTTACCATATCATCTGACATTAACCAGATACATAAAGATCCCATCAAAGCCAGGGTCCACATTATGCTCCAGAGGCTGACCACCATGGACTCCCCTCTACAAAACGAACCTCCCACAAAACGAACCTCCCACAAAACGAACCTACCACATCCACACGTGAAAACAGACAAATCCTTCATGTAACTTCAGATTTTTTGTCTAAAGATTAGATCCATCACATAACCTGGTTAACTCATCAGCTGTGATGTAGAAGATAACCTATTTCCTTTCCTCAAGCTTCCCCATTCCAGACAGGACTACACTGAATCACACCCCCAAACACGAGGCAGGAGACCGCATCATCCGCGTTATATACTGTAGCGTTTACAGCAGAACTTAACATAAGGAGACTTTATTAGTCAAACAAACTATCCTAGTCTCACCTCCTCAATCTCTCCGGAAAAACTTGGATATCCTTGACAAGACCCCAGCAGAATGCCAGCCTGTCTCCTCTCGATATTACCTGCAACAGGGCACAGCAGGACGGTAATACTTGTCAAGCGATGGTGGTTTTAGTTTTCGATTATATGATGAATTTTATCATGTGATAATAATTTTCAATGTTTCCTTATTTATAATATTCGTTAGGTGAAAATGGTTATTTTCGGTAAAGAATATGATGGTAATATTTGTCAAACGACAATGATTTTATTTTCGGTTTTATGATAATACTCGTTGCGGCCATAAAATGTCCGAGTCCCGTGATGGGATTCGAACCACAGACCTTCTGGTTCGAATTGTTCAGATGGCCGAAGAGGTTTACACCCTGTCAGCGAGTTGACAAGGTAAGGATGTCATCTGTGGGCCTGCTACAGTAGTATTCTAGTTTATATCGGTGTCATGCATTGTTTCAGTATTATGTTCAAGTCGGACAGTCATGCCGTGAGCCCAGCTTATGTCTACCATGGGAAGCTGAGTGGAATGAGTCCATCAACTCCTTGCCTCACCTGACAGAGGGAGCACCTTCTGTTTGCCGTTGACCACGCCCTTGATGTGAGACCCGTCATAGGTTAGCTGGATATTATTGTAGCCAGGTCGCTGCGGAAACACATCACAAGCATGTACATACATCAGAGTGTTTGACACTACACAACGTAACACCATGAAACATGTTGTATGGTACACGGTTTCCTGCGGTAACTCCGGGTGAGAGTGGGCCACTAGAAGTAATATTTTTCACAAGAGACTATTTAAAACGGGGATAGGGTGGTTAGGCTTCTTTGCTCATATTTCCAGTAAGCAGCTGACCTGGTCAACATTCGCTTGTTTACAGACTTTCGTCACATCGAAATGTTTCGGACTGGAGCGTTAAATAACATTCACTCACTCATTCTCTTGCAGACAACATCGTCTGCACAGTGTCTGCACACTTCTTGCATCGTTTGCACACTGGGGTGTGTCGTATACATTAAACACAAACCTCGTAATGTTGTTTTAGTAATATGTTACACCCGTGAACATCCGGGGTAGAATAGATCTTCAGCAACCCATGCTGGCGATCGGTTGGTCAGGCTCGCTGACTTGGTTGATACATGTCATCGTATCCCGGTGCGTGGATTGAAAACTGTGTTGATTGGGGGTATTCATGTTAAACTGCGGCATGGCATCTAGAACTATAAATCGGCATCAATCCGGACTAACACACACACACACACACACACACACACACACACACACACACACACACACTTGCATGCACATGCACGTCGCATTATAATTGCATGAATCTTGGACGCGACGTTAAACCCCGACGTTAGGCTCGATTATTGACATGCTGCCGTGAAGTAGCTTGAATATTGCTGACAGCGACGTACAACACCATTGACTCATTCACTCACTTCCATGATGCAACCTACCGCTGGAAGCGACAACAGGACTGCTCGGGCTGTCCTCTCCGTCTTCAGAGAAAACACGACTCTCTTCCTCCCGGCCAGAATCATGATGGAAGGACCCTCGCCATCCCGGCCATTGCAGTTTGTGACCAGCGCCTGGTGTGGGTTAGGGCGCGCCTGTCGTCTACGTCTCCGCAAGCTGCGTCTGCTGATAACGTGACCCCTGATAGGTACAAGGTCATACTGGAGTGGACCGATGTAAGTCTTGTCTACTTGGACGGGGACAGAAAGTCCACCGGCTGTTCCTTGTCCAACAGCAGTTGCTGAGGCCCCGCTATGTGACGTCTCACCAGTACCAAATGTCCATGAGTCACCCGAGACAGTTCCCGACACTCCCTGAGCTCCGGTATTGGATCCTAGGGAAGAGGATGATTTCCATGTTCCTGAAACTGTTCCAGACATTGTCCCTGCTCCACCCCCTCCACCGCCTCCTCCAAAACCTGCTGCTGCCGCCAACGCCGCTGCTGCTGCTGCTCCTGCTGACCCTGTCGCTGATCCTGCACCTCCTCCTGTCATTGTATTCATCATCATCTGTTTCAAAGACTCTGGCATCTCACCCGTGCCTGAATACACCTTCCCATCGGGTCCGGTCATCTGCCACTGAGTGTTCCCCGCCGCGGCCTGCAATAGATGGGGTGGAACCTCGCCCGTGCCAGTCTGCACAGTACCATCAGGGCCGATAAGAGACCACTTGGAGGAGGAGGCGATCACCTGTCCAGAAGTAGGTCCTTGTAGGATATTAGTTGGTATTGCCCCGGTTCCTGACTGAACTTGTCCGTCAGACTTTATGATCGACCAATGTGCTTGACTTCCAGAGTCCATACTCACTTTCTGAATAAGGTCAGCTGGGATGGATCCAGAACCTGTTTTAATGGATCCATCCGGAAGTTTCAGGGTCCATCTTGAGCTGACGCCCCATCCATCTGCCCCACTCGGAGCGGCACTTCCTGTCTGAGTCATTACAACCTTTCCTCCAGGTAATGATCCACCCAGCCCGAGACCTGCACCTCCACCCATTATCTGCATACTTCCGCCCATGCTATCTACTGGTCTTCTAATAGTACCTGTTATGTTAACATTGTGGTTTCCATTAAGGATATCTTGAGGTATAGGTCCACTTCCTTTCTGCTCTGATCCATCAGAGCGGGTGACAGTCCATTCCATTGTACCTTGGACCATGCTTTGAGGGATGGATCCATAACCTGTTTGGACAGAGCCATCTGGTTTGGAAATCTGCCACCTCCTACGAGTGTTGGCCGTGCCCCTCATTACAGTAACACCTTGCCTGGTCATTATATCATTGTAGAGGTCCTCCAGGGCGGACGGGGGCATCTCACCCACTCCCGATGTTTCCTTTCCTCCTGAACGGATGATCTTCCATCTTGTAGTTCCTCCAATATCAGAATGACTGATGATTGTGCCTGAAATAGTTCTTGCAGTGACCCCGCTAATAACATCAACAGGGATCTGCCCAGTCCCGGATTTGATGATGGATCCGTCAGATCCTAAAATGTACCACATAGCCGAGGGTCGAGGAGCAGATGATGGAACAGTCATGCTTCCACGGACTGAATATACTTTCGATATTCGTGCTACGATGTCATTAGGAACATTACCACTGCCAGTCTCGAACACCGTTCCGTCAGGTTTGTGGACGGACCACTGGAAAGGCACGCCCCCTGCTCCCATGGTTTTGCGCACCGTCCATATGGTAGCGGACACTCCTGGTGTCTGTGGCACAGCACCAGTTCCTGACTGAAGAATGGTGCCATCTGACTTCATTGTGTACCATTCCGTGCCCCCAGTAGCAGCTGGAGTTTCTCCTGCGGACATTATCCAGCCAGCCTCAGAATCTGGTCCTGTGAAATCACCAAAAAGGGAATCTTGTATAGCGCCGGTTCCAGCA
Organism: Haliotis rufescens; assembly: GCF_023055435.1. NCBI lineage: Eukaryota > Metazoa > Mollusca > Gastropoda > Lepetellida > Haliotidae > Haliotis > Haliotis rufescens. The sequence continues at coordinate 2,183,708 of NW_025964112.1, forward strand.
TTCACGGGTGCTGTCTGGCCTGTACTGGTTCCTGACATGGACCACGATCCACTTATTCCCGTTCCGGTGCTGACAGTATCTGTTTTGGATACTGTACCAGTTGGTTGACCAAATACACCTCCAAATAGAGCGTCCTGTATTTCCCCTGTAACAGTGCGCCTTGTTCCAGTCGGAACTCCACTAGGAACAACCGGCCTACTGCCCATTCCGATGTTAGAAGGGACTGTTGGCGCCCTAGTGCTGGCAGGAGTTGGTCTTGGTGTAGGGCGTTCTGTTTTTGGTACCGCCCACTGATTATCGCCACCAACACTTCCAGTAATCACACCTGTTCCCGCCATCGTACCCGTAACAATATCAACAGGTACACTTCCCACGGGAGTTCCTTCCATACCCCCGAAGATGGGCCCTTGGTCCAGCGATCCTTCTGTCATTGTCCATCCGTCTACTGGACCTGGTTGGTCAACGGTTGGTCCAGATGGCCCACCAAATGTTTGTCCTGTCATTTCAAAGTTGGTCCCAACATACTGAGGGCCCTGGTCAAACGGCACTTGGAAGTCTTGTGTTCCAGTATTGAAATCTGTAATGGTGGATCCTGTTTGAACTGACATCCCACGATTGACAGCTTGGATATTGGGTATGTTGACTCTCGATCCACCCAAACCTGGCACTGGCATTCCACCAACAGGGAACCCAGACTGACCAGTGATATCGGGTTGCATCCCAAAGATATCAGGATTAATATCCTGAGCTCCCGGCCAAGTAGACGGTGTTGTTCTCTCTGTCCACTGTGTGCTGGTTGTGGTCGTCCACGCCCTACCCATGTCTGGCTGAACCACGGCTGGGCGAGTACCCCTTTGATCGCTTGTTATTGTCTGGTGGTCAACATGAGGACGGGTTTCTCCCTGTGTACGCCTTTCAGTAGCAACCGTACCACCTACAATGCTCCCTCCAGTCAATATCCCACTGTCCCTACCACCTGATGTACCCCGAGTGCCACCAGTCCCCCACCCTGTCAGTGTTCCGCCCATCATTCCGCCCTGCTGCCCACCCGTAATGCCACCTGTCATTTGACCATGCTGGTTATCGGTCTGCGAACCGCGTGTCCACGACCCTGATATTGTTCCACTCATTGTGGCACCCTGCGACCCACCCGTCATACCACCCGTCATCTGGCCACCCCGAGTATCTGTCTGCATACCACCCCTCGTTCCACTACTTGACCAGGAACTTGTCATCTGACCACCCCGTGTGCCACCCTGCGTACCAACGTTGTTACGTACATTCCACGCTCCCTGCTGTGTACCATCCGTTGCTCCTGTGAGAGTATTGCTACCTTGTGACGATGATGTCCCATGCATGCTGAAACCCCCGTGTCCCGACACCATCTGAAGCAGGTTCATAGGAATTCGTCCATACCCAGAGTTCGCCACCTGTCCGTCTTTGCCTATCAATTTCCACTGACCAAGAACCCCAGAGTTTGTAACCATCTGCTTCGCCAGGGTCCCTTTAATAGATCCCGTTCGAAGACCGGCTAAAATATTTTCAGGAATCACATCATAGCCAGATTTCATGACCGAGCCGTTGAGATCCAAGATGTACCAAATAAAGGATCTTGTTCCGGACAGTTTCGTAATCTTGTCCTTGGTCAGGACCCCTGATCCAGATTCCAGAATCTTGCCATCCGATGAGAGACGATGCCAGGTGGAACTGCTGGTAGGCGCAGTGCTTGTTCCTGTCAGTGTGTACCTGATAATGACCCCCTTCATTGACCCCTGTTTAATTGCCCTGAGGACATCTTGTGGAACGACCCCAGTTCCAGATCGAAGTACCGATCCATCTTGTCGATAGACAAACCACAAATGCTTCTGACCATTATCAGTGAATTGGATGATGATGTCCTTGCTTATCTGACCCTTGCCTGACTTCAGAATCTGTCCTGTTGGGGATAGGATCTGCCAGTTTGCGTTCAGCCCAGAAATCTCGGCGATCTGCTTCACCAGGGTCCCTGAAAGTTCTCCCCGGATCAACAGCTGAAATATTGCCTTGGGGACATCTCCGTTCCCAGATCTCAACACTGTGCCATTGGTCCCATAGACGAACCACACAATCCTCAGCCCAGTATTGGAATTGAAACTTCCGATTCGTCGTAATATTTCAGGCGTGATTAATCCGTCCCCAGATGTAACGACTTGCCCGTTGAGTAACAGTATCTGCCATACAGCCTTAGTGGACGCAGATCCCCCGGTGATGATCTGTCTAGCCAGTGTACCTGATAATATTCCTTTTCGGATGTCGTGTATGATCTTAGCGGGTATGCTCCCCTTGCCTGACCTCAGGATATCTCCGACCTCACTGACCAGGTACCAAAGAGTTCTGTGGCTTTGTCCCTGTGCTGCAATACCGCCCGTTCTTGGTGGCATTCCTGGTTGGGCCAGACGGTACTTCATGTTGATAACGAGCTTCGAACCGTATTCGATGCCGGCAAACCTCCATATGTTGATGATGCTCTTGCCGTCAAATATGGCTTGTCCCTTGCCAGTCAGTTTAACGTTCGTGACACCTGCCTGGACATTGTTGCCGGAGTGGTCAATCACGCCTCGGTCAAACTTGTAGAGGACGGAGGGCTTGCACACTGTAACACGCGAAGGACTTTATTAACATGTAGTCGTTCATTGTTAGCCACAATGTCATCTAATATTGATATCAAGTTTATTTAAAGGGAGACTCCACGTCCCAAATTCCAGTTCTAGGCATATTTAGTGTGTAGGGTGATTAGGGTGCTTATTACATTGATATAAACGACGGTTTGCGTCAAAAACAAAACACGTTTGTTCGACTCAGATGCTGCTTGCACTGACTTCCATTAAGCAAGAAACTAGCGCCCCTTTAACACAATTTCTGGATCAAGGCGTGGAACACCAATACCGCTGTGCCCATTTATAAATGTTGGGAATCGCCTTGCCCGAAGAGTGAACCTTTAACCCAGTAACATATCTCACCGTTTCTACATGGGTAGAAGAACTGAATAACTAAAAAGATATCCCAGCTATGTATGTATATATAACCATGAGTGTTAACCTTACTGTGAGAAAGTACATAAGGTTACGCAATCCTATTCCGTATTATTTTCCGGACGAGTTTCGTTCCGTAATATTCCGTATGTGGTGTATGAGTTTTTTTTAACCCCTTGTATGCATGTGAGAGTGACATGATCGATCGACATTGGAAACATTGAGAACAACGTGTGCTGAGCAAGATTGTATGAACTTTTCTGACTGTATGTATGCATGTTTTCATCATGCGTTAATAAACATATTTAAGACGACAGATTGTATTTGAATCACCACTGGAGGCTCCATCCTCCGCATCACTCATCATGGTTCTGTATAGTTAATTGTTCTATTAAAAGTATAGAAAGACTTTTTAAATTGAGCAACCACAGTCATATTACTGCCCAATCACACCCAACACCCCCAAGTCCAAACTCCCTCACTCATACGCTCCGTGCTGCCACCTACCCCCCGATGTGGTGTTGCCTGAGTGAGCAGCCATGATACAGTTGCAAAGGTTCTGGCTGAAGACGGTGCCCGGGGCACACGGCCGCACCATGTCGCCGAAGCCAGGGATAGTCTGGATGTAGTTCCTCCGGTCAGGGTGGGTCTTCAGAGCGCAGGAGCCTGCAAATGATGACCAACCAGATTATTACCCCTTCATACAATGCCCCCCAAAGCTATGCCTACATGTTAAAAAGATCACATGTCCAAGATAGCGGACAATCCAAAAACGGCTGTCGACTAAAATAGACTTATACGACTAGATAGACAAAAATCACTCTGTGTATAAAATGACGCAAAGCAAATAGTCAAGGGCCTGTCTATATGAGAAACGTTTCACTTACGCATTTGTCAGATCCTGGGGGAAAGAGTTTTTGGGGATTTTCGCACAAATTACTGATTGGTAGAAAGTTTATAATGAGGTTCCGTTCTGTTGTATTTTTGTGATTTACAGAATATCTTTTATACGTCTTTAGTTTGCAAAATGGATGTCAAAATGAACCGAACACGACCCTACTACTGTAGGCGACATTTATCTCCTGCGAGACTCTGCGTCATTGTCTCTGATGTCATGGATCGTTGCTCATGCTATCAGTCACTGGTTGTCTGAGTGAGACTTGGATATCTACAAGCCACCGTGAGATATACAGATAAATACTAAAAATTGATTTGCCTAAAATGACAGTAGATGATATCACAGTACAGGGAATTTCCCACATAATTCAAAATGGTGAAGTGTATTAGTGTGCGTAATTTTGTCAGGGTTGAAGGCGAGGGACATGTATGTTCCTGTTGTGTCAAGGGGGTTTACACTCTAAAACCATAACGTTCAACACAGACGTGGGTGAACATTCGACTGAAGTACGACCAACTTATCAATGACTTACTATCAGGAAAGTAGTCCAACACATTATGAGCTCAGGTCATCACCATAAAATAGCCAATCACGGGCCTCGAATTCGAGCTCACGCATATGTTTGATACCAGTTATCTCAAATGGGTTTCTCACCCACAGGTGTGTAAGGAAGCTGGTGATAGCAGCTCTGGTGTCCACAAGCTATGGAACTTACTGCTGGGAGATCCGGACGGTGGGTCCGGGGGGCACTTCTCACTGCACGTGGGGTCCTGCACACACCCAACATTGGTCAAGTACCGGGTTCCCTGGGGACAACAGGAAGGCACGGAGTTACCTCCCTTGCACATCCAGTAAGCGCGGCAGCCATTTCCGTTATAGTTGTGGACGGTGTTATCCCGGCGTTTGCTGCAGGGGTCTGTGAGTGATAAACAAGCAGATGGAGTAGACCGAGATGACGTGCACGTGACGAGATGCTCAATTATATACATTCTGATGTCACAATGAAATATATATGAAACATGCCTCCCCGAGAGTCACCTTGAGCTTAAAAACAAAATGGTCTTGAAGGTCGTGGAGTTGGTAAATCAAAGGAAATAAATGTTGATATATGGGCAGTTCATTGAGTCAACCAAGCACAATATTTCCTTCTTAGGTAACAAAAAACGAATTCCAAGAATATATGGTAAAACAGAGAGAAATATAAAAGTGATACGGAAAAGACTAATTTTCATATTTCAGAACCACATGTCAACACATTCTGAAATATTCTGAGGACCTTAATGGTAAACAATGAAATGTGTGGCTCAGTGTGGTGAACCGTTGGTACCTCTGTAGCAGCTGACGAGCTCCGAGGGCCTACAGCTGATGGCCTTGGTGTCCCAGTACTGACCGAATGGACACGGCCGGACCATGGCGCGGAATCGGGGCCCCTCGCGGAAGCACTGGACGTACTTGCTGCAGTCCTCGGGGTAGGGGTTGTAACCGATGCCGTTGTCGATGATGCACCCAGTACACAGCTCTGAAAATGGACAAACTACTGAAACATCGAGTCCACGGATTCCTGTGTGCCGAGTCTAGACAGTATAGTCTGGTGTCTGTTTCCTGTCCAGATCCTACACCTGGAGAGTTGTCAGACAAATAACACTTCATTTTATTAACTGAAATCAAATTTGCTAGTCTCCCGTTAAACGAGAGTAGTATTTTACCAATAAATTTTTTGTATCTGTCGGCGTGTTACAGCCCATAGTGCTCACGTCTGTGGGTTAGATGTTCTCGAGCTACTTCTCCGGTAATGATGAACTGATTGATGTAAATGGACACAATTCGTCATAACACGTCCCATTTTAATTCTGGAAACCCAATAGTCCAGAAACTCTACGGTCTTTGCCCAGTCTCGGTCAAAGGTATTTACAAAATTAAATATACTGTTTTCATGGGAACATACCAAGGAAGAAAAAATGAAATAAAAATTGTTCAAAAACTCAATATTTACACTATGTCGCCCATGGTGCCTGCCCATTGGCGAGAATATGTTCCTTTACTTAAAACTCATGTTTTTGTTTCGCAAATACATAAATGTATTACTTTCAAGTATCATGACACATAACTTAATCCAACGATTTTATAGCGAAATTGAAATATTTCGCCCATGGACATACAGTTTTGCGTTTCTCGACTCTTTGGCAGAAGTTCTCCTTACTGTTGAAATGACCTACCTGGCATGATGATAGGCGGCATGGGCGTGGTGATCACCGGTCGTGGCGTAGATGTCGTCGTGGTGATAGCTGCAAGGACATGGACGTAGGCCATCAGAAACATGACATATTTCATCAGTAAACAGTGAAGGCGTTACCTTTCCTTGTGACTATTATCGGGCTACTTTGTACACAATGTAGACGTCCCTATAGACCAGGCTGAACATGCTGAACTGTAGCTACCTGTAGCTTCAAATATAAGATTGCTACGTACAAGGAAATACATATAGTTACAGACAAATAATGAATATTATTGTGTATCGTTTTTTAATATTACTTTCGTATATACTTGGATAATGGGTTAGGAATAATTAATTTGCAGACACACTGACAGACAATAGTTTATTTCCGTCTCACCTCTGTACAACATAAGATCATAACAAGTAATGCGTATATACATGTAAAATGTACAGAACCATTCGAGTATGTTTATTGAGAGACATGACATGATTCAAAGTGACATTGCTAACAATTTTGTATATAAAGGATGCTTTCTCCGACTTGGGATTCAAAACCTTTTAGCACATGAAGAGCATATGTTTGAATCTTGAAATATGTTTATGATTTTTTCTTTTTCCGACAAATTAATAAAATCTGACCATTTATCAACACATGTAGATCTTCCCTTATGTCATCTAATAAAAACTCATTGAAACAGAACATGCTCCTAAACCCGTCTGGACAGTTAAACAGTTTCTCTCTTGAGCGAAGATTTAGCGAAACTTGATCAACCTTTCACTATCTAAATTACATATGTATGCTACTTAAAACAGTTATAGGGGCGGTCGGGTAGCCTAGTGGTTAAAGCGTTCGCTCGTCACGCCGAAGACCCGGGTTCGATTCCCGACATGGGTACAATGTGTGAAGCCCATTTCTGGTGTCCCCCGCCGTGATATTGCTGGAATATTGCTAAAAGCGGCGAAAAACCGTATTCACTCACTCACTAATACAGTTATATCCCATCCACATTCGTATATATGGCCAGTTTTCAAAACAGTTATTAATGTTCGTAATACGCTTAGAAACGTTTTATTTGGTGCAATATATAACTATGAACTATTATTAACATATTATTTATCCATAACAAGTTCTTGTCGCAATGTGACTGAATCATTGACGATGCAAAGTTAAATATTACCCGACTCACTCATTAGTGTCATCTTCAAGGGGCAATGGAGTTAACTGACCATAAAAGCCCAGTTTCCGCCCTTGCCGAACTAGGCTGGAATTAAGGAATTGATATTGGCTGGTCTAACGAATAATCGAGCATGTGTACCGTCAAATAGGTGTTGACAGATGTTTTCCAAATCTTTTCATGTTTTTAATCAATGTGTTCAAGTGATTTGATGCACTTCGCGAGGTTAGGCCCATTCTATTACAAAAAAGATCTTGATCATCGATCAGGCTGTCTTGCCTGGGCGCCTCTATCTTGTTTGAATCAAGTGATATAAAGAGGCGGAATCTGATTGGTCAATATGAGGGACATGTAAGGGAAATAACCCGTAATCGCCACTGGCGGCTCTACGATCGAATCACGAAATTGCTGTTCGGCAGGGGTGGAAACTGCACTTTTACACCCAGCTAACTCCCGTGACTGGAGAAAATGCATTAGATAAACTCCGTGAAGATCTGGGTTAGATCTGGTCCTCAGCAACCCATGCTTGTCGTAAGAGGCGATGTTAATGATGTCAATCACCTGATTGTTTGGTACAAACTTGATTATGGGGGACATATATATATGGCTGATATATAGTGCGGCGTTAAACACCACACAGACAAACAAACAACATTAGTGTCCGTGAACCCGAGACCAGCATCTATGTCATTCCTAACCTTTACAGATGAGTTCCTTGAGCGTCTGGACAAGTCCTGCCAGAGCTCTGAAGTCTTCAACACTGAACAGCTTCCTCCTTGAGCTGGCGATCCCCTCGAGCTCATGCATGTAGACCTGGGCCCCAATACCCACAGCGATCATGATGACTCCCTCCTTCTGAGCCAGCTGGGCCTGAGCTATGGTCTCTCGGGGGTCCTTGCTCTGCCCGTCCGTAAGGACGATAGCGATCTGGGGTACGCCCTTGCTTCGGCGTCCCTGGTTGGCCAGCATCTTCCTGACCTCCTGGATGCCCAGAGCTGTGTTGGTGCCGAACCGGGGGTGGGTCAAGCGGCCTGCTAGATGATTTAGGTAGCTTTTACTCTTGTACGGGGTGAGGCCGATGACGTCACCGACAAACGTACTGTGAGGGAAGAACAAATTACTTTATTTGACAAGATGTAACACAGCACTCTACTGGTTTACAATTCGTTTTTTGTTACGAATGTTGACAGATTTTACACGTTAGGAGGAATGTTTTTACATGATCATTAAATCTGGCAGAATCATCAACACTGGCAACATCGTCAACACTGACAACATCATCAACACTGGAAACATCGTCAACACTGACAACATCATCAACACTGCCAACATCGTCAAATGATTCTAACTGTTTCTCAAGGCTTCTCCTTGCTGGTTTCGCTTATGTACATGTTGAAATTGAAAAGCGAAATATAGAATATATATCATATATTTTATTTTGATGCAACTGGCAGAGTCCTCCTGTACGTAGAAAGTTTCAGTTAAGAAAGTTTATCCTTCACTGCAGTCATGGAGTTGTAGGGTGTTCGACACCATGAACTATTTCTGAATGTCGTAGCACGTGTACCTGTATACTATCATGCCCACGTTGATGAAGTTGGGACTGATGTCGAGACTGTTGATCAAGGAGGCTACGAAATGTGTTTCTCTCGCCCAGTCCGGGGGCTCAATGCTGTCAGACCCGTCCAGGAGAATGACGACATCGGCCGGCATATTGCAGTTCAACACTGGAAAAAATGGCGGCGACAGTCATATACTTATCCATCTGCGAGTAAGTGATTATTGCTTCACGCAACACTAGCAGTATACAGTAATAAATGTCCTAACTTTCAATTCCAACGTTCAACCGCCACAACCAACTTAAAACATCTACGGTTAAACTACACACGATATAGAATCTTTTTAAAAAACATGTTGCAATAAATACGCCTTTTAATAACATGCATTTATTGAATTTAATTCAAAGATTGTGTGCGTTAATAAGCTGGTCAGTTATTCAACAACTTCCTGTCAAATAAACGATCAAACCGTTCATACAGAGTGACTCACGTCACCCTGTTAATATAACCGGAATGTCTACCTGCCTACCTGTCTTCCTGATTAGAAATGCTTCACGGTATCACGTGACAGATGATGACAAGTACAGGGGGGCGTGGATGGGTCTCACCCGGATAAGGTCAATGTCCAGTTTATCCAGTTTTATCCAACTACATGTTCATATAAATCCCCTGTAGACTGATGCATGTCATAGTATCCAAATTGCGTGGATCGATGCTCATGACGTCAATCACTGAATTGTCTCGTCCAGACTCGATTATTTACAGACCGCCGTCATATAGCTGGAATATTGCTGAGTGCGGCGTTAAACAACAAACAAACATATAAATCCGGTTTCAAGTATCATCGTACAACACCCCGACCAGAATAACATATATATGGAACTCAAGCTCCAGTTTACAATGCTTAAATATTTCCGGAGACTTTTTTTTCTTTTTCTTATCTTAACTTGTTAAAAGTGCATGCTGGAAACGACGATACCACGTGGTAGGATAGATTCGGGTTAACCCTAGAAAAACAGCCACCGTTGACGAAAACTCTCAAATTGTATACACTTCCTGTAGTACATCACTGTTTCTATACAAAACAGCTTTAACATAGAAAGGTTCACCTTCTGGTGGAAGCGGTGTCATAGTAGTTGTAGTCGTTGTTGTAGTAGTCGTGGTGGTGGTTGAAGTAGTGGTTGTGATAACTGCAACATACAATTTTAAAAATGGAATTCCTCTGTTAATTAGAACAGAATCATGACTTTTCTCATAATGCATCCTGTGGAAAATAGTATATTTTTTCAAGTAAACTCCCAGCCCTGATGACTCGATGCATCGCGCAATAATCTTTATCAATAAAGTCTCGAACGTGATCTAAAAAAACAGATTAATGTCCTTGCACATGACAATAAATGATAGTAAAACACAAAACAGTGTCAAATAACGAATTTCGGTACCAGAATTTTCATGTGAGGTGGGTGTTGGGAAATCCAAGATGGCTGCTACTGACGGTATACGGTCTCATATTAGGTCAGTATCAACTATCTTGTATTTTTACTGACGGTATATGGACTTACCGAGGAGTTTTAAACTTTTATCGACGAGAGTTGATATATCTGATATCAAAAGACACGAGGGTGAGATTCTATTTATCAACCAACATCATTCTTCCAACTTTGTCTGTTTGTGGACAGTAATAAGCAGTGTCTTAAGTATAAAAAAGTACTGCTAACAGCTTCAGCAGCAGAGACATTAGTGATGTCATTTGATTGTGACGTCATGGTAACAATGACGTCACAATGGTCAGCAAAGCATTGTGATGCAAATTCATTGCCTGTGGGAGCCAGTTTTTGGATGATTAAAACAATTATTACCCACGTGGTGAAGATACAGGTGGTAAGATACTAAATCCGTACGTCACACGTGTGCCGTACAAGGTTGACCTTGTTATATTCGTTTTGAGTGGATAACATTGACCTCTGCCACACCGGGACTACTTTTTTCATTCATAGACGTCATTCATTTTGCAACTACAAGGCAGAACTGAAGCAATCTCACGAGAGCGAGAGATATTTACAAACACTTTATTAAACCAAACAGATAGTCACACGGTTGAAATTCGGTTTGCATTCTATATAAGATATGCATAGAGCTTCTACAGACAATATATAATCGAGCTATATCCATTTACAATGCACGACTACCGATCGAGTTGACCAATCCGACCACTTTCGCAACTTTCAATCTGATTTAACGTAAAAGGATAAGCGTGGTGAAATGAAGTCAGTTTAAACTATCTGGACAGATATCTGTGTCCCCGTCCGTAACGTATTTTGGGGCACTGTTTCTAGAGTTGTTTGTTTACGACTGCACGACCAGATCACTCAAAGTGAACATATCCGATACAAATCATTCGAAAACTCCGTAGAAGTGTGTCTGATTTCTGATTATGTGGCCCAAAATATCCCAAATGTGAACAATAACATTCCCTATCTCCAGCGTAAAACGCTGTGAGTAGATCAGGGTTGTCTTTGCTTATTCCGGTGACCTTGCCCTTCGATCGTTCGAAGCTGTCACTGACTTGAATTGTTGATTTTCACGTCTTCAGTATATAGGGTGGTACAGTTAACATGAATGTCGCTGGCGAACACTCTGATTTCCCTCATCCAAAATTGTACGGGCATGATATAAATTCAGCTGATAGATGAAGGATACCGAACCATTTTGATTGCACAGACGGAACCCCGGCAGTGCGAGTGACCGACTGTTGGTCCGATATTCAAAGCGCGGCGCTAATGTGACTTTTCAAATTTCCTTATACCTGTCCTGCGCACTAATAACATAGCGCTTGAATTACCATAAGCTGAAGAAATTCTTCCAAAAGGATTTTAAGCGTCGGTGCTGTTTTGTTTGCAAACACAACTGCAGGCGCATGTTGCCAATGCGTATGCATAGAAATGTCAACAATGCCCATATTTGGGCATATATATATTCATGCGCAACCAGATTTTGCAACCGTTTTCAGTTTGGTCTATCAACGAACGAAAGTTGTTACGTATTTACACTTTAACGTGGGTAATAAATTAAATTACCACATCATTCTTGTTAGATAGATTTTTACGAAACTCGTAAACATTCTATGGTATCTGACCTCGCTTTCGCTTGGTCTGATACCAGAGAAAGTCTACTCGTGTCGTAGAAATGGTATCTAACGAGGATGAGTGTAGTATTCTCTTTGAATCATGTATCGAGAGATATATAGTATGGCAATAACACGCATCATGACCGCCTTATACCATCGCATCAACACAGTGATACGCCTTTCCGTTCAATTATCCTAAAAATGAAACCGGTTCTGAACTAAATTGAAAGAATAGAACATCCATTAAGTGCTGGTTCATTACAATATCGAGCAATATACACATATTGGGCGTTTTATAGAGACAATATGGTATATATTTATGTAACACACTCACCCCAACAGATGCTGTCCCGGAGACTCTGTACCAACCCTGGCAAGGATCTGAAATCTGTTACGTTAAACAGTTTCCTTTCAGAGGTAGCAATTTCTTGTAGCTCATCGAAAAAGATTTCGTTCCCAATACCGACAGCGATCATCGTCACGCCATCATCCCGCTTGGCTGCAATAGCCTGTCTGATGGTGTCACGCGGCACCGTGGATCGACCGTCTGTGATGACAACAGCGATGTGAGGGACGTTGGGTCGACCCTCATAGCGGAACATCTTTCTAGCCTGCTCAATACCCTTCGCGGTATTGGTACCGTCCCGGGGCTGCGTCAAGTTCCGTACCATCTGCTTCAGGGTCCATTTGTTCTTATACGGGTTCAGCCCGACGACGTCACCGATGAAAGTGCTGTATACGATGATGCCGACGTGGATTGCTAACGGTTCCACATCAAGGCTGTCAATCAGGATCTCCACGAAATTCAATTCCCTCAGCCAATCAACAGGCTGGATGCTGTCGGAGCCGTCCAGCACGAAGATCACGTCTCCGGGGACATCACATTTCATCACTGGAACGACATTTGAATATAACTGCAAACTCCGCACGGGTAGAGTTTAAGAATAGCTTTTGATATACAGACGGCCAGGAGCCGTGGAATTGGTCCCCGTCAAAAGGTTATTCACGCATTAACTTGCATTTCTTAAATCAGTAACATTGTTTAAAGACCTAGTTTGAAGTTGTTTTTAAATGCCAATTTTAGTGGACATAGTACACATTAATGCGTACACGTGAATCTCTGCGGGAGAGTGCAGGATTTGCAGGTGAAAATAGAAGAAACATGCCTCACTATATATGAACAAGTAGATGATGATAACGGTAAGGTAATTAAATAAGCTGACACATCAACGAAACATTTTAATATACGATAAAACTAAATAAATACATGTAAATATGTGCAAATAAATAAGTAAAGGTTTAAACAAATATTATAAGAGTAAATAAGTAGAAAATGAGAACGAATAGGAGAAGATAAATAAATAGATAAATATATAAAAAATGTTTTTTAAAGTTAACAGTTCATATGAAAAACAAATCCGTTTCTCCGGTCTCAGTCACGTGTTAATTGAATACATAGCCACATCTTTGAATGTTAAGTAAATGCATAACTTAACATCATATTCAAAATAATGTGCAACAAATATGTTTTAATTATGTGATAACGTTTTATTACGATTTAGGGGCGGTCGGGTAGCTTGGAGGTTAAAGCGTTCGCTCGTCACGCCGAAGACCCGGGTTCGATCCCCGACATGGGTACAATGTGTGAAACCCATTTCTGGTGTCCCCCGCCGTGATATTGCTGGAATATTGCTAAAAGTGGCGTAAAACTATACTCACTCACTCACTCATTCATTACGTTTTCGCATAGATTCTTTATTATACCCTTTATTTACGTTCGTAATTTTATTTCTAGATCGTATGTGTCTTTCTGGCTCCATGGCCAATCTGATCACTCTCGTATGTACACAGGTATACCCCGCTGTTGCGACACTCGCCAACCGTCTTCGCGTTATAAATCCTTGTTTTGTCTTCTTTGTTTTTGGTTTATGGATTTTGGGCCCTAAACATCACGTCAGTAAATCGAAAATAAATAAAATATCCAACTTAAAATATTTCTTTTTGATTTCCTCAAAATGTTAAGTACGTAGGGTAAAAGTGTGGGCGGAAGGAAAAGGGATTTTTCGCTATCCGTAGTATTTTGAAGTTCATGCGATACATTATTTTAGTATTTTAAATATTTTATTTATTTTGATAGCAACAGATAAAAATATTTGTTTTAAAAACGTGTTACTTATTTCTTGGCGTCGGAATAAAAAAACCACCCCGCTGATTTTCATTTTTTACATTTCAATTTCGGCGGATTCGTAAACCTAGTTTTAAACAAAAGTCTGGCCTAGTCCTAATCCAGGTTGAAGAAAAGACACGGTACCGTGACAGCAGATGTTTTGAATGCATTACATCACCCATTTAAGTTTAAAAAAAATATTTGTGTAAAACACTTGGAATGTTTGCAATTTGCATCCGTGAACCTAACATGTATTTTTTATATGACTAATTAAGGCTTTTCTGCTATTCAGAGATCAGAGGGCAAACAGAAAAAGATAGGTTTATGAGAAAATTAAATGTTATTATTCATCCGAGCTGCTAATAACCAAATTTATACGACGTGTTATAGGTCTACAGTGTTAGAGTCGTTTGCTGATATGGTGCTTTGGGAATGCATCAAATTCATGAAGCTTTTTGAACTCAGGGTATACTTACATTAATTTGGTGACGCATTAATCTAAGATCAACAGTATTTGCTACGTTATTTCTAGTTACAAAGGTTAAAGACTGAAGATGACTTACACTGCGGTGAAACGAGTGAGACGCTCCCGAGGGTAACGAAAACAAACACCCAAAGTTTCCAAGTCTTCATCGTTCAGGAATCTGAAAAATACATCATGCAGTATACAAAATCCAAGAAACAACGACAAAATCAAAACATATAGCTTAATTAGCATTCATTAAAATCTATTTAAGGTACGAGGAGCATACCCGAACACGGAGCTAAAACAGTAAAATATGAATGACAGAAAACACTTTCCACGATCTCACGATCTTACCAAGTCAGATGGCACTTATTGTACGATTGATATTCCCAGCATGTTCCCCGTATGGTCAGCGCCGATGACAATATGAATTAATTCTACAACTGTACCACAGCTTCTACTTATGCACTGGGATACTACACATATCACCCTCCCCCTAATATAAGCCCGGGGACCCCCCGATACGAGTTGATCTTCTGCGTTGCGTCACAGTGACAGCGGTGCTGGAACCCATGTAAACACGAACTGTTGCAGCATCCTCTGAATAGGTTCATTAATAAACACGACCGGGTGACGTCACGACTATAGACGTGCTAGTGACAAATACATGTTCTTATAGCGTACTCCGAGTTGTATAACAGACCGGAAGTGGCGTCATCATGCAATGCACATCCGGTCAGTGGCAGGACGTGTGAGAGGTATACGGGTTTGTTCAATTCGGTAACAGCAGCTTAAGAGTTTACTGGCTAACGCACTTAAGTGGGAGTTTGAGCACGATACTTTCATTACAGGTACCAGAATAAACCATTAGCGGGACAGTCTCCTACAGGGTCACGAACCTACTTCATCAGGTGATGGTCGTCTTAAGTACAACAGCCGCTTGGCCGCCGACTTAGGGACTCGGGTTCGAGTTGAGGACAGTTACTGATTTGGTTTGGCGGTAGATCTTCATCTCATCACGTATATAATGAACATATAGTTTTGGAGGGACAAATTTAGACAAACGTAGCTGATCATATAGTTTATTGGGACAAATTTGGACAAACGTAGCTGATCATATAGTTTATTGGGACAAATTTGGACAAACGTAGCTGATCATTTAGTTTATTGGGACAAATTTGGACAAACGTAGCTGATCATATAGTTTATTGGGACAAATTTGGACAAACGTAGCTGATCATATTGTTTATTGGGACAAATGTAGACAAACGTAGCTGATCATATAGTTTATTGGGACAAATGTAGACAAACGTAGGTGATCATATTGTTTATTGGGACAAATGTAGACAAACGTAGCTGATCATATAGTTTATTGGGACAAATGTAGACAAACGTAGCTGGTCATATAGTTTATTGGGACAAATTTGGACAAACGTAGCTGATCATATAGTTTATTGGGATAAATGTAGACAAACGTAGCTGGTCATATAGTTTATTGGGACAAATTTGGACAAACGTAGCTGATCATATTGTTTATTGGGACAAATGTAGACAAACGTAGCTGGTCATATAGTTTATTGGGACAAATTTGGACAAACGTAGGTGATCATATTGTTTATTGGGACAAATGTAGACAAACGTAGCTGATCATATAGTTTATTGGGACAAATTTGGACAAACGTAGGTGATCATATTGTTTATTGGGACAAATGTAGACAAACGTAGCTGATCATATAGTTTATTGGGACAAATGTAGACAAACGTAGCTGGTCATATAGTTTATTGGGACAAATTTGGACAAACGTAGGTGATCATATAGTTTATTGGGACAAATGTAGACAAACGTAGCTGATCATATAGTTTATTGGGACAAATGTAGACAAACGTAGCTGATCATATAGTTTATTGGGACAAATTTGGACAAACGTAGCTGATCATTTAGTTTATTGGGACAAATTTGGACAAACGTAGCTGATCATATAGTTTATTGGGACAAATTTGGACAAACGTAGCTGATCATATTGTTTATTGGGACAAATGTAGACAAACGTAGCTGATCATATAGTTTATTGGGACAAATGTAGACAAACGTAGGTGATCATATTGTTTATTGGGACAAATGTAGACAAACGTAGCTGATCATATAGTTTATTGGGACAAATGTAGACAAACGTAGCTGGTCATATAGTTTATTGGGACAAATTTGGACAAACGTAGCTGATCATATAGTTTATTGGGATAAATGTAGACAAACGTAGCTGGTCATATAGTTTATTGGGACAAATTTGGACAAACGTAGGTGATCATATTGTTTATTGGGACAAATGTAGACAAACGTAGCTGGTCATATAGTTTATTGGGACAAATTTGGACAAACGTAGGTGATCATATTGTTTATTGGGACAAATGTAGACAAACGTAGCTGATCATATAGTTTATTGGGACAAATTTGGACAAACGTAGGTGATCATATTGTTTATTGGGACAAATGTAGACAAACGTAGCTGATCATATAGTTTATTGGGACAAATGTAGACAAACGTAGCTGGTCATATAGTTTATTGGGACAAATTTGGACAAACGTAGGTGATCATATAGTTTATTGGGACAAATGTAGACAAACGTAGCTGATCATAAAGTTTATTTGGACAAATGTAGACAAACGTAGCTGATCATATAGTTTATTGGGACAAATTTGGACAACCGTAGCTTGGCCAATACAATGTTTGGAGTGCGTGGGTTGCTAGGTGTTTAAATGTCCAGAAACCCGAAATAGAAAAACGTCAATTTTGAAATGGCAGATCTATAAAGCCATTTGCAAACGTATCTCTGTCGTAAACAACAAGCAACAGAACAAGAAACGTCGCGCGCAAAGTCGTTTTCATCTGATTAAATTGTTGCAGAGGTATTACGGTGCATATATTTCTTGATACGTTTATATATTTTTCACAAATTATTCTAAACAAAGGAAATGTATACACTTTGCAAGTCTCCTCTCTTGTTTCAAGGCAAGCTGCCAACAGCTAATTCCCCATATCGAGGCCTGACAGTAACTTGATCAATAGAACTAGGCTGTCTTAAAGGCAAAAGTCGCACTTTTATCTCGTTAAAACTTTACCTTTCTTCATGTCAAAGTTTAATTTTGATCACCACTTTCATTAATACATCTTGCCACGCTGTATACTACTAAAAATGTTATTAGTAGGAACGATACCGTTAATACCGTCATGTTATAAATACCAAGGGATCAGCTTCCCAAAAATACGTGAGTATAAAGAATGGAGAGAGAGAGATAGATAGATAGAGAGAGAGAGAGAGAGAGAGAGAGAGAGAGAGACAGACAGACAGACAGAGAGAGACACAGAGAGACAGAGACAGAGACAGAGACAGAGACAGAGAGATGCCTTAATCTGCTATAAAGCAGAAACATACCTGGTATGCTTGGTGAAGTAGTGAGTGAAACCATAGTTCAAGTGTAGTCAAGTGTATTTTTGTTAAATAATGTTTTTAAAACATATATTTCCAACAAGCTTACCTTGGTCTGGCTCACATTAAATGTCCATGTGTAACTCTACTCCGTCGTGTAGCGAGCCACTGGATCTGAGCAAGCGATCTGCCGTTGGTCTGCTTGTATCCGGTGTGGCCCAAACTTGTCAAACTGCAATTAAGAGAAACGTTTACTTATATTTGACCCCTGTACACTTTGATGGTGGCAGATCGAGGGTCCGGCCCCTCGGTGGAGCGCTGTAGCCCGAGGGGGCGGGATCCAGGGTTACATGTTTCCACACAGAGAAGGAAACCGTTTCATCCCATCATGATGGATGCTGCAGAGGCGAGACGCTGCACGTGACACTCGATCGTCTTTGTGCGTCGTAAGATACATTATGCAAATGTAATGAGCTGTTGTGGATATGGTTAACTTTAACATTTTGGTAAAGGAGGGATAACGTAGTACATGGTCGCTTCGGAAGCAGATTTCCCCGTTACCACTAGCTCCCATTCATGGTCGAAACGCAAGCAACCGCGGCACCTGGGTTTCAATAGATCCCCGCCACCTTTTTGTGGAAGGAGGCGATTGAATGGAATCGTATAGTCAGGCATGGTGACTTGGTTGATTGCCTGTCATCATACCCGAACTCACCAATCGTTGTTAGTGTTATCTGGCCCAAACACTATTCCTACAAGGACAACTTCATATAGCCTGAATAATGCGCCGTAAAACAAAATTCGCTCACATCCTGTGCAAGAGCCTCTCAGCTTCTCGAAATGAACTTCTAGTGGGTGATTATTACCGATTGTGGAGACTTACGTCCCTTTTGGCGTGCCACAATCCTATGATCGTAAGTTCGAAATCCAGATTCATCATATATAATTTTCTTGGAATGACAGCGGATCCGTTGCTTATCGAGAACTTTAAATACATTCACCATCAACCAATATCTTCAGTTACCAACATAACTTTTCAACCCCCAGTGAGTTAGTACTGACAACGCCATTTGTTACTGTGTCATCTTCTCTCTTACTTTGCTCTGCGTGTGTGCGTGCGTTTGTCCGCGTGTGCGTGCGTTTGTCCGTGTGTGCGTGCGTTTGTGCGTTTGTCCGTGTGTGCGTGTATGCGTGCGTTTGTGCGTGTGTGCGTTTGTGCGTGTGTCCGTGTGTGCGTGTGTGCGTGCGTTTGTCCGTGTGTGCGTGTGTGCGTATGTGCGTGTGGTATTTTTGTATCGAGATTAGATACTTATTTTCAGCTAGAGCTACAAAAAACAGATACTATGTGTCGAAAGAGGCGACTTACGGGATCGGGTGGTCAGGCTCTCTGACTTGTTGGTTGATGCATGTCGTTGTATCCCAATTGCGTGGATCGATGCTCATGATGTCAATCACTGGATTGCCTGGTCCAGACCGCCATCAAATATCTGGAATATTGCTGACTGCGGTGTTAAACAACAAACAAACAAACTATTTTGAGAGAGAGAATATATGAATGTCAACTTCTTTATTGGGAGGAACACAACGTTTCGGTGTATTTACTTACTCCTTCACCTGATGAAGAACTAAGCATATACAGTAAAGTACGGTTATAACGAACTCAAAGGGACTACTAATTTTAGTTCGTTATAACCGTAGTTCGTTATAAGCATATATACAGCATAATACAGCTAATTATCGGGACCAAAAAAGTAGTTCGTTATATCCGTCAGTTCGTTATAAGCGTGTTCGTTATAACCGTAGTTTACTGTACACCGTAACATTGTGTTCCTCCTAATAAAGAAGTTGACATTCATATATTCTCTCTTTTATTTTCAATTCACATCTAAATGCCATTCAAAGACTAGATACTTTCTTATAAAAAGCTATTAGCCTATTTTTAAAAAAGAAAAAACACCTTGCAACAATGCCACTGTTGTGTCAGGCATTCTTTTCAATAGTCTGAAGCATAAATATTTTTTTCAAGACATTTCGTGGACTCGATATTTTTTTCGATAGAACCCCAGCCCCTCGCCCTAGAATATCAAATGATCGGCCCCTTACAAGCTCCGGGCTCCTAGCGCGAGCACTACAGTATAACGATATTCACACATCGTATAGGTCCCGTCGAATATCAGTCGTTTTGTTATCTGCTCATGAAGTGTCCGAGTGAGTACATTAATCACGCGTTGCTCTCTTGGTGAACGCATGCTTCTGGAGTGACTTCCTGGACAGTCTGTCATCGCGACGTCCCCGGAAACAAAGACACCGTGGTTTGAGTGACACGGTACATACGAAGCGGCCACTGGCAAGGTGTGCCCTTTGTTTCTTACAGATGTGAGTGAGTGAGTGAGTGAGTGAGTGAGTGAGTGAGCTGGGTTTAACGCCGCTTTGAAAAGTACTTCAGTTATAACATTCCTAATTCAATCTACATTGTAACGCCAAATCTCCTATTCACTCCACCCTGTTCTTTCGGACTTCCCCGATTTTGACATTTTATTTGAGCGAAGTTTTGTTTCTTTTGCTGCTTATGGATATCAAAATGATTATTACTAAAGGAAATCCAGGGTTGGCCAATCACAGTATATGCCGCCAGACCCGGGTACTAGAAAACAAGCGATTCCATTCCGTATTTAAAAAGACATTCTGACGTTGATCAGATTCAGATGACATTGTTTAACACCGGTAGGGCAGGACATGCTTTGCCTTTTTGAGAACACCTGGTGTCATCACCGACTTCCGTTGATTCGTTCATATAATGTTCACCACTACTTTACCTTTTACGCTCATTGGAGGAAGTTTCGGCGGGTCTCCGAGACTGGTTAGTCCCCGACGTTGACGTTTCTGTGTCCATGTGCCGAGAACGCGACTGAGAAAAAGTAGACAGTGAAAGGATCTGCAGAACTCTTGTATTTCTGAATTTTAACATATGACTTAAAGGACGGCGAGCTGTAGTCAAAATGAGGTTTAGAGCATTTCATTTTTCTACATTCAAAGTTAGAAGCTGAAAGTTGAGAGCAAGCTTCAGCTTCGGAGTTTTTTGTTTACCAAACCTGGCTGTTAAAATACTGCAGTACGAAAGCTGCGTTGAGCTTAGATCTTTCAATGGTAGACATCGAGCTGATTTATAAAACAAATACCCGAGCTCAATCAAACGTCTCGACCGAGCAGATATTTCATATTCTAAAAACCTCCTGATGTGAGCTCTTCCAGCATCGGGGCGGTCGGGTAGCCTAGTGGTTAAAGCGTTCGCTCGTCACGCCGAAGACATTGGTTCGATTCCCAACGTGGGTACAATGTGTGAAGCCCATTTCTGGTGTCCCCCGCCGTGATATTGCTGGAATATTGCTAAAATCGGCGTAAAACCATACTCACTCACTCACTCTTCCAGCATCAAACCGAACTCTTATCCTGACATATAGTTAGTTTTGTCTAGACATGCCTACAGATTTTGAAAATGTTCGGCACCCGAGTTTCTGATTCTCGTGCGTTTAAGAGTTTAATAATAATTCTTTAGCGTGAAGTTAACACGATATACGGCTTTTTCATTGGACCAGAGGCCAGTCACATGACTGCGAAGCTGACGTGTATAAGCGTATTAACGACACACTTTATACATTTTTCACGATATTGTATTCTAGAAATGGCGTAAACACTGACGGACCACTTCCACATTCCCGGGAAATCCTGGGGAATTCATTAATCTACAAGACCGCTGTATTATACGTAGACACTTTAATCTTGTACTCGGGGCTTGTGCATACATTGGAAACACTTGAATATTCTCGTAACTACCCATGAATAAATGTACACACGTAAAGTTTCTACTGTTAGGAAGTCCAAACTTCAGCACCTATGCGACACATCTTTATGATCACCTCTGCTAGTTGATCAATGATGAACAACACCTCATCGCAACAGATTTATTAACAATTTCGGAAAATTCCCCATCATGTTGATCGTTTCTGCCATTTTGACGTCTTGAAGTGAAATGTTTTACGACGCACTACCACGGCGACTGACGTATACTGAGGTTGTTTGTAACAGCCAGTGCTCAAGTAATGTTTGTTTGTTTGTGTAACACCGCACTCAGCAATATTCAAGCTATATGACGGCGGTCTGTGAATAATCGAGTCTGGACAAGACAATCCAGTGATTGACATCATGAACAGTGATCCACGCATTTGGAATACGATGACGTGCTAATGATGATACTGTTCAGATCTGAACCAAACTACAAAATATGTTACTGTGGGCAATTTTGAGAATGCATCTCTCGATTTTTTTCTGCGATGCAGGTAGTTGTTAAATGACCGTTAGTTTAAACATGAACTCTCATGTACCGAATGCAATTGAGTATTATTCAGATATCAAATAGGGACATAAATAATAATCAGAATTGACTTTTACCTTGTGTGAATTCATTGGAGTATGAACGGTCATAGAGTAAGGGCCAGACATTGAACGAAGGTTCCGCGTTCATACAGTTTGTCTCTCACGAGCATTCACTGTAACAGCCATCTGCATAATGCTACCCCTGCGTCACAGGGCCATATGACACAGTTAAACAATCAACTCAACTCGTAAGGGTGCACGGGAATCACGCACGCACGAATACGGTGTTAGCGTAGGGCGTCTCAACGTGCGTGATTCCTGTGCACCCTTTCGAGTTGAGTTGATTGGTTCAACTGTGTCATATGGCCCTGTGACACAGGGGTAGCATTATGCAGATGGCTGTTACAATGAATGCTCGTTCCACCCGTGACGAACAAGTCTGGTTGTTGATGAAATATAGTGATAGCTAAATAGACAGATTTTTTATTCATGCACCGATTGTCTTTAAGTGTAATATCCAGTTATGTATGACTGTTTAATAATCTCATACCAACTTTGACTGGAGTAGGTCCGATAGTTTTTCAGATATTGTAGTAAACGTCGGTACCTTAAATAACCTTCCAGACTCCTCTTACGGCAAGAATGGGTTGCTGAAGACCCGGATCTTCACGGGTCTCTTACACATATGTTTGAGAAGGTCACTTTGATCACTATCTTTAAATTCAGCCCCTTTGCAAACGAGGACATCATAGGCCTGGCAACTACAGAGATTACCAGGATCCTGTGTGAACAACAACAACAACAACAACAACAACAACAACAACAACAACAACGAGTGAGTGAGTGAGTTGGGTATAACGTTGCTTTGAACATTATTCACGGCGCGTCAGCTTACTATCACCCAGTCGTCTAAGGCGTGGCAATTCGCCGTGCATTGTTGCGTCCCTCGGGCACGCCAGAATACTAAGGTTGTGGATTCGAATCTCTGTTCTCCTGCATATGTTTCCAGGTTTGTCAGCACCATACCCGTGCTCGAGGGTTTCACCGATGTTGTAAACGGCTGAATCCTGCATCCCTTCGGGCTTTCCTCCCACATTATTCTGACACACCGTGATATAACTGGAATACTCCCCAAAGCAGTGCTAAAAATCAACTCTCTCACACTCGCACTTAATGTGGGAGGAAAGCCTGAAGTTATGCAAAACTCAGACGTAATAATAATAAAAATACGTGCGTAAAACAAGCCCGAGAATTTCCAGACAACTCTGATATGAAATACCACGTTACAGTTCGTGGCAGTTCATCAATCCTGTGACGATTCAACCAACATCAAACGTTCGCGTTTTCTTCACAAACCGGTTTGTCTAGGTCCGCATGGTGCTGCTATGACACAGGTCGGGCAAACCGGTTTCCGAGTCACGTAGTCACACAGGATAAGCGGCCACGATGCTCTGTACGGTCTGGGAATCGTGACTTACAATGTGAGGGGTGTCAGCTCTCCATGCTGTATGGGGATGGGGGACAGAGACAGATGCTCAGTGCTCGGGGTTAGGTCAGACTGACAGACACAAAGGCCAATGAACGCCAAGGGTTACTAGCAACAAACTGTTTTCTAACAGACGTTAACATTATTTTATTTAATACTTAGGCATTCAGCGACTATGTATGTATATGTGTGCATAGCCTGGTCTTAAACCTGCAACAAAATCACAAAAATAATGGCTCGTTTCCCAAACTCCATTTCCGAGTACAGGCGAAACTTAACACTTCAACTGCAGTTCGGCACCAAATTGCACCTGCTTGAAAATAAACTTTCCAATAATTGATGGGTGTGGACGTGTCAGGAGACGTCGTTACTGACGTCATGCGAACGTCAACACTAGGTGACAATGGGGGTGGGTCTGCTATAGGGCGGGATCACTTAGACTGCCAGAACGCCACTAGGTAAGACTGGGGTTGGTCTGCTATAGGGCGGGATCACTTAGACTGCCAGAAAGCCACTAGGTAACACTGGGGTTGGTCTGCTATAGGGCGGGATCACTTAGACTGCCAGAAAGCCACTAGGTAACACTGGGGTTGGTCTGCTATAGGGCGGGATCACTTAGACTGCCAGAAAGCCACTAGGTAACACTGGGGTGGGTCTGCTATAGGGCGGGATCACTTAGACTGCCAGAAAGCCACTAGGTAACAATGGGGGTTGGTCTGCTATAGGGCGGGATCACTTAGACTGCCAGAAAGCCACTAGGTAACACTGGGGTGGGTCTGCTATAGGGCGGGATCACTAGGACTGCCAGAAAGCCACTAGGTAACACTGGGGTGGGTCTGCTATAGGGCGGGATCACTAGGACTGCCAGAACGCCACTGCATATTGTCGATGGAAGGGACACTGGGAAGTGCCACCGAGACACTCTGGCGCCAACAGTTGTGCGTCATGCCGGTCCACGTTTCGTCTTCCAAGACGATAACGCTCATGCCCACGGTGCACGTGTCGTAACTGACACCCTACAGCAGTAAAACATCACCAGCATGCAATGGCAAGCGAGCTCCGACCTTCCCCTCACAAAACACGTCGACCACGCACCTGTCTTCTTTCCTGGTTGCTTGCAAACTCACAACACACCGCCGACATTTTTTGTTGATGTGTGTTACACTTAGTCCGTCCTTGTTCCTATCCATACATTGCCATCACTGATACCTTTTTGTATTTCTGTAATCATCTGTTATGTTCGCTACATTGTCACGCCGATCAGTGGATCAGTGTGCTCACGATTTCATTCTGATCTCCTTCGGAAGTATACAACCCAAGCTGCCTGTGGGACGCTATAAGGTTCACAGTCACATTACCATCTCATCCTACCAGGTACCCATTCACTGCTGGGTGAACAGAAGCATATTTCTAATTAAGTCACATGGCTAAGGAGACACCTCATGTTCTCCACTGTCGGGCAGGACCGGTACCCTAGAAACTGTCTGGAGTCAAGCTCCCGAACGCAGTCACCCATGCAACTACTCTCCGCGACCAACGATGCCTCACTTCCCTGGAACTTTTATAAATAGTGATTGCAACGGTGTAAAGAACCTATTGTTCACGACCAAAATCTGAATCGTCCTTCTCTCTCTCTGGCGCCAAACACATTTTTAAAACCTGAACTATGGTTCCTATCGGACAATATCTTAGACACACCATTTCCAGAAATAAAAGAAGGAATCTGACGAAATTACGAAACGAAACGCAATAGTAATAAAATCGTAATATATGGCAGGGAATTGCCGACATCCCTACAAAATTAACGTCAAAAGGGAATTGATCATTTCTGCATGGATTGGGATTGATTTGTGTGGTAAGAATTGGGTACTGTAACAATTTGGTAAAAAGATGGAAAGAAACGCGAAAAAACAACAACCACGTGAGAGCCTGGCGCCGACACACATCAAGATGGCATGCACGTGCAGCTCCACTTGTTCGGCGTTCACTGTGTGTCTGTTCACCGGATGTCCTAAGCTGTTGGCAGCTGATGACGTCACAGTAAGAAATCTGTTCCCCAGAAGAAGTACGCGTAAAAAGCGGTCATCCTGCGGGGTCGTGACATTTGGTCTGCCACGCCGTGGTCTGTCTGCGGTTCTGCCAGTCTGTTGGAGACGTGCGACCAGTCTGGTAATGGTCATCTTGAAGCAGTTCATGTTAGTGGCGGGCACAAGGTGTGAAGCCCATTTCTGGTGTCCCCCGCCGTGATATTGCTGGAATATTGCTAAAAGCGGCGTAAAACCATACTCACTCACTCACTCACTCACTCATGTTAGTGGCAACTTCTCTCTGTGTCGCTCCCATCTGCAGCATACCTATGGCTCTCTCCCTCTGGACAGCGGTCAGTCTTGGCATGTTCGTTGGTGTTAATCATCGCAACCAATGATAGGGAACAGATCCGTGCGTAATTTATACCCGGAAATTGCACGATAATTTGGGAAAGAATGTTATAAAAAATTGCTGAAAAACACCAATATCTCCCAAAATCCGTAAAGCACGTGCAAAGAACGACAGAGAACATGAAGGCTGTATTCGTGAGATGTGTTCTTTACTGTTTTTGAACAGGTTGGCAACTTTGTTTACCTTACCTGTTTCCTACCCGCACCTTACCCGTATCTTACCCGCACCTTACCCGTATCGTACCCGCACCTTACCCGTATCTTACCAGCACCTTACCCGTATCTTACCAGCACCTTACCCATATCCTACCCGCACCTTACCCGTATCTTAACAGCACCTTACCCGTATCTTACCCGCACCTTACCCGTATCTTACCAGCACCTTACCCGTATCTTACCAGCGCCTTACCCGTATCTTACCAGCACCTTACCCGTATCTTACCAGCACCTTACCCGTATCTTACCAGCACCTTATCCGTATCTAACCCGCACCTTACCAGCACCTTACACGTATCTTACCAGCACCTTACCCGTATCTTAACAGCACCTTATCCGTATCTTACCAGCACCTTATCCGTATCTTAACAGCACCTTACCCGCACCTTATCCATATCTTACCAGCACCTTACACGTATCTTACCAGCACCTTACCCGTATCTTACCAGCACCTTACCCGTATCTTACCAGCACCTTACCCATATCCTACCCGCACCTTACCCGTATCTTACCCGCACCTTACCCGTATCATAGCAGCACCTTACCCGTATCTTACCAGCACCTTACCCGTATCTTACCAGCGCCTTACCCGTATCTTACCAGCACCTTACCCGTATCTTACCAGCACCTTACCCGTATCTTACCAGCACCTTATCCGTATCTTACCCGCACCTTACCAGCACCTTACCCGTATCTTACCAGCACCTTACCCGTATCTTAACAGCACCTTACCCGCACCTTATCCATATCTTACCAGCACCTTACACGTATCTTACCCGTATCTTACCAGCACCTTATCCGTATCTTACCCGTATCTTACCAGCACCTTACACGTATCTTACACGTATCTTACCAGCACCTTACCCGTATCTTAACAGCACCTTACACGTATCTTACCCGTATCTTACCAGCACCTTACACGTATCTTACACGTATCTTACCAGCACCTTACCCGTATCTTACACGTATCTTACACGTATCTTACCAGCACCTTACCCGTATCTTACCAGCACCTTACACGTATCTTACCCGTATCTTACCAGCACCTTACACGTATCTTACACGTATCTTACCAGCACCTTACCCGTATCTTAACAGCACCTTATCCGTATCTTACCAGCACCTTACCCGTATCTTAACAGCACCTTACCCGCACCTTATCCATATCTTACCAGCACCTTACACGTATCTTACCAGCACCTTACCCGTATCTTACCAGCACCTTACCCGTATCTTACCAGCACCTTACCCGTATCTTAACCGCACCTTACCCGTATCTTACCAGCACCTTACCCGTATCTTACCAGCACCTTACCCGTATCTTACCAGCGCCTTACCCGTATCTTACCAGCACCTTACCCGTATCTTACCAGCACCTTACCCGTATCTTACCAGCACCTTACCCGTATCTTACCAGCACCTTACCCGTATCTTACCAGCACCTTACACGTATCTTACCAGCGCCTTATCCATATCTTACCAGCACCTTACCCGTATCTTACCAGCACCTTACCCGTATCTTACCAGCACCTTATCCATTACCTACAAGCACCTTATCCATATCTTACCAGCACCTTACCCGTATCTTACCAGCACCTTACCCGTATCTTACCAGCACCTTACCCGTATCTTACCAGCACCTTATTCGTATCTTACCAGCACCTTATCCATATCTTACCAGCACCTTACCCGTATCTTACCAGCGCCTTACCCGTATCTTACCAGCACCTTACCCGTATCTTAACAGCACCTTACGCGCACCTTATCCATATCTTACCAGCACCTTACCCGTATCTTACCAGCACCTTACCCGTATCTTACCAGCACCTTACCCGTATCTTAACCGCACCTTACCCGTATCTTACCAGCGCCTTACCCGTATCTTACCAGCACCTTACCCGTATCTTACCAGCACCTTACCCGTATCTTACCAGCGCCTTACCCGTATCTTACCAGCGCCTTACACGTATCTTACCAGCACCTTACCCGTATCTTATCAGCACCTTTCTCGTATCTTACCAGCACCTTACCCGTATCTTACCATCACCTTACCCGTATCTTACCAGCACCGTACACGTATCTTACCAGCACCTTACCCGTATCCTACCCGCACCTTACCCGTATCTTACCAGCATCTTTCTCGTATCTTACCAGCACCTTACCCGCGTATCTTACCA
Source organism: Haliotis rufescens (assembly GCF_023055435.1). Classification (NCBI taxonomy): domain Eukaryota; kingdom Metazoa; phylum Mollusca; class Gastropoda; order Lepetellida; family Haliotidae; genus Haliotis; species Haliotis rufescens. The sequence continues at coordinate 2,212,443 of NW_025964112.1, forward strand.
GCATCTTACCCGTATCTTACCAGACCCTTACCCGTATCTTACCAGCACCTTACCCGTATCTTACTTACAGCGTCACGTACCTCCCACATGACGCCGTCACATGCCTCCCACATGATGCCGTCACATGACGCTGACACGCTGTCACATATATGGTCTTCTCAAATCAGTGTCAGATAATAAAACCTAGTCGTGATCCAGATTAGGTGTTTTAAGAAGTGTTGTTTGAATATATGATAAACCCAATAATAACTGACTCCCCCAAATCGATTAATAACTTCATTTCGACCATCAGTACTGTCTTTGATCTCTGCAGACACATATTAATTGGTATCAGTCGGTCATCTCTCCACATCCTCATCAATTCATCCTGTGTCCGGCGTAACGCAGTATAACGCACTGATGTTCACAAACACGGCCGTGTACTTTCACAGCTGAGGTGGGATGTTAGATGCCGCATGCGTGACGGGTGTCATGTGACCGTATGCTACATCCGGAGGACCTTATGTAATGACATCTATGCATCATGGTACCTTGTAGTAAGGACTCGGTACTGACAGCTACATCGCCACTCGTGCTCTGGAGGAACAAAGGCTGGTGTTCAAGTAACGTGTGTGTCTACACTTAGACTGATATTTAGTCCCAGAAATAAAAATTTATATAAAAATGTACAAAATATAAATAATAAAATCCATATGGAGCATAGAAAAATCCTTAATTTCCTAGAGCTGAAGCAATCTCGACTTGCCAAATGATTCTAGACTTTGACTTCTTTTTCAATTTTATTCTCTAGGGTCTGGGAGAGAGTCTAGACTGAGCGACTGTCGTGAGTGAGTGAGTGAGTAAAAGTGTGGTTTTACTCTGCTTTTTGCAATGTGTTTTAACGATATCAGGGCGAGGGACACCAGAAATGGGCTTTGCACTTTGTACCCATGTGGGGAATCGAACCCGTTTCTTCGGCGTGGCGAGGGAACGCTTTAACCACTAGGAAGCACCGTTACCCATATGGCGGGACGGGGTCAGGAGGATTCGGGTCATTTGGGGCAGTGAGTGAGTTTGGTTTTACATTGTTCCCATACTCGGGTAGAAGCTATAGATGGTTGAGTTGCGAGGTTTTCAAAGGGCGGCCACAGTATTAGCAATATCCAATAAAAACGAATACCGAAACTGCAACACATGAGTAGTGAGTTTGAGGTGTGCGTTAATTCGTATTGATGTTAACTTTGAAAGCTTACTTGGCTAGCGGAAAGGGCTACATCTGTATCAGAATCAAATATCTAGATGGGCGTTATACGTCAGTGTCCTATAACAGCGTTAGAAATTAGCACTAGTCATGTAGTGCTTGCCAAACTGCCCTTTAGTTAAGGTTTCATAAAGACTTATAGAAATTTGCCCTTTTTAAGGGTTTTGCTATATGTTATCATTATGAGGACTAGCGGACGAAAAATGTTAGTTTCTACCACTGCTATAGACAGTGTTCGTGTATACCTTTGTGTGTCGTCAAACATGACGACATCCTGAGTCGTATAAGTACTTCGAGCACCAACTCCAACGTCAATGTCGTACAGATGACGTCAGTTCACCAACTCCAACGTCATTGTCGTACAGATGAGGTCAGCTCACCAACGCCAACGTCAATGCCGTACAGATGACGTCAGCTCACCAACTCCAACGTCGATGCCGTACATATGTCGTCAGCTCACCAACTCCAACGTCAATGTCGTACAGATGACGTCAGTTCACCAACTCCAACGTCATTGCCGTACAGATGAGGTCAGCTCACCAACGCCAACGTCAATGCCGTACAGATGACGTCAGCTCACCAACTCCAACGTCAATGCCGTACATATGTCGTCAGCTCACCAACTCAAACGTCAATGTCGTACAGATGTCGTCAGCTCACCAACTCCAACGTCAATGTCGTACAGATGACGTCAGCTCACCAACTCCAACGTCAATGTCGTACAGATGACGTCAGCTCACCAATTCCATAGTCAAAGTTGTAAGCTGACGTCTGTTCACCTACTGTGACGTTGGTTGGTACGGCATGGTACGTCACGTGGCCTACATCCCAGGACCAGTTCAAATGGCGACGTCACCATCCTCGATTTTCTGTTGTGAAATACACCCGCAACCATTCGTCACACATCTTCGTTTCGGTGACGTCACCACGTTTACTCCAATTTGACTGACTAGTTTGGCATCGTGTTGTTCGGATCGTGATCAAAACGAGGCTGTGGTAGCGGATGGGTCCCTCAGAGCCGTTGTAAAAAGCAACCTTAATGTTACGACTTCGTAGGTCCCTGTTAAGGTATGGGGGCTACGATCACCTTAGCTACGACTGTCGAAGGTCTTTGTCAAAGTATGGGACCTTCGATCACCTTAGCTATGAGTGTCGTAGGTCTAGGTCAAGGTATTGGACTTGCGATCACTTTAGCTACGAGTGTCGTAGGTCTCTGTCAAGGTATTGGACTTGCGATCACTTTAGCTACGAGTGTCGTAGGTCTCTGTCAAGTTATGGGACTTGCGATCACTTTAGCTATGAGTTTCGTAGGTCTCTGTCAAGGTATGGGACTTGCGATCACTCTAGCTATGAGTGTCGAAGGTCTCTGTCAAGGTATGGGACTTGCGATCACTTTAAATACGAGTGTCGTAGGTCTATGTCAAGGTATGGGGGCTACGATCACCTTAGCTACGACTGTTGTAAATCTGCATCAAGGTATGGAACTTAAGCGCTGCGATCGCTTTCTACATGTTTTGGTGCCCCTCACCTGATCCCCTGGTTGCAGCAGGACAGGCTGGACCGCACACAGCACGTGTAACCGCAGCATCAATGTAAGGCCCTTCCGTGACTACTAAACGCCAGATCTGAGCCTGATAGAGCACATATGTGACGAGTTGGATCCGATTTCTCCTTTCGTTTATGAACAAGATGTCCCAGGCAGTACCTGTTCGCGTGTCCTAAACCTTTGCCAGTTTTCATGTAATGTCTTGATGTTTTACACGTGTCTACTGTTGTCCTGTTTACACTAATAACACTGGTCATGTGTTCAGATGTAGTGTAAACTTGTGTTACTTCAAACACCGTAAAATGTGGTTATGCGTTTCTTTATTTGACGAGTATATATCATTAAGACAAGTAATATCGCAAACAGTTACCGAAGGCGCCGTACCACACTTACCGATGCGGCTGTAAAATACCGTTACTGCCTTATTGTCTCAATTATCACTCAATATGAATTCTTTGGCACTCATAAGCCTTGTTGAATAGTAACATATACGGTGTTCTTCCGAAGCGGCCATATTGTATTTGTCTTCACCCATATTGGAAAATAAACTGAATGTCACATTTAACATTTAAGGAGTGTTTCACCAGCGGAACTGTTTTGCTAGGGACCATTGTCATAGATGGAAGAACATATTCTGATGGAGACAATTGGTCAAAAATAGTCTGTCGACTGTCCTCCATGTGTCACGTGACTGATGGCCATCAACTGGAACGGCGCGTGTTGTCAACGAAGGGGTGGAGTTTTCTAATTTCTATGCAATGCAGATGAATCACACAATCTTTCTTTATTTACTTACTACACAGATACACATACAGACAATCAACATCAATCAAAGGACAGGCGTGATACGCCCGTGTCATAAATAACAGGTCATTCTATGGGGACGTATAAACTGGGGACGCCATGAACAGTAGGAGAGACTTGTCTGACACTGACCGTAGAGACAGTGGACTGTATATGCCACACATTCCCCCCCACTCGGTACAAGGTAGGGGGAAACATAAATAAACATATAGAATAAAGTGTAAACGTCACGATAGCATTACGCCGTGAATAACATGATTATCAGCACTAGATCCGAGGAGGATATATTAAACAGATAACATTGAAATATATATCACATGATATCATATACATAGTGTTATGTCACAGTTGGAATGTGTATTTCTCTGTTCTAGCATCTCTAGCCTCAACAAGGGAGGTTGGCGACTGTCTTTGTTTCAACAACGGGATACATGTGCACGCTGTGTTGGAATTGCAATGGTCACAATGCCACACGATGCGGCGGGGCATGGTTGATGCAGCGCACAGTTGATGCAGCGGGGCATGGTTGATGCAGCGGGTCATAGTTGATGCAGCGGGGCATTGTTGATGCAGCGCACAGTTGATGCAGCGGGGCATGGTTGATGCAGCGCACAGATGATGCAGCGGGGCATTGTTGATGCAGCGCACAGTTGATGCAGCGGGGCATTGTTGATGCAGCGCACAGTTGATGCAGCGGGGCATTGTTGATGCAGCGCACAGTTGATGCAGCGGGGCATTGTTGATGCAGCGCACAGTTGATGCAGTGGGGCATTGTTGATGCAGCGCACAGTTGAGGCATTTGGCAGTTCAAACATAGAACTATTGATACGTTGAACCGTCTATACAACGGGCACTTGATAATAGGAAAGGTTAATGCATTGAACAGTTGATGTGTCGAACAGCCTATATGGTGATCAGTTTATGTGGTGATCAGTTAATGTGTCGAACAGTTGATGTGTCGAACAGCTTATGTGGTGATCAGTTCATGTGGTGATCAGTTTATGTGATGTGTCGAACAACTGATGTGGTGAACAGCTTATTTTTCGAACAGCTAATGTGGTGATAAGTTAACTGTAGAACAGTTGATGTGTCGAACAGCTTATGTGGTGATCAGTTCATGTGGTGATCAGTTTATGTGATGTTTCGAACAATTGATGTGGTGAACAGCTTATTTGTCGAAAGTTTATGTGGTGAACAGTTTATGTGTCGAACAGTTTATGTAGTGAATAGTTTATGTGTCGAACAGTTGATGTTGTGAACAGCTTATGTGGTGATCAGGTAATGAGGTGAACAGTTTATGCGTCGTATAGTTAAGTGGTGAACAGTTGATGTGTCGAACAGTTTATTTGTCCAACAGCTTATGTTGATATCAGGTTATGTGGTGAACAGTTTATGCGTTAAACAGTATATTTGTCGAACAGCTAATGTGGTGATCAGTTCATGAGGAGATACGTTTATGTGTCGAACAGTTGATGTGTCGAACAGCTAATGTGGTTATCAGTTGATGTGTCGAACAGATTATGTGGTGAACAGTTTATGTGTCGAACAGCTCATGTGGTGATCAGTTCATGAGGAGATAAGTTTATGTGTCGAACAGTTCATGAGGAGATAAGTTTATGTGTCGAACAGTTCATGTGTCGAACAGCTAATGTGGTTATCAGTTGATGTGTCGAACAGATTATGTGGTGAACAGTTTATGTGTCAAACAGCTTATGTGGTGAGCAGATTATGGGATGATCAGTTCATGTGGTGAACGGTTGATGTGTCGAACAGTTTATGTGGTGATCAGTTTGTGTGGTGAACAATTATTGTAACGAATAGTTGACATGTAGAACTTGAAGAATGGAATGTGACGCAGTTTGAGTTATTTGTAAATCAGTTGCAGCGTAACTCTTAGTCACTTTGACCCTTCCAGCAAATGAGTCGCAGTACAGTTGCTCTTGTTTTGATACTTCTGTTCATGAATATTCATGACTACGTGAACTTGGCCTTGATGATCTGTGAGGTAGATTCCTTTGCATTAGCGTATATGAGATAGATGTCCTCCCCCTGGGTGAACGTCTCCCAGTCGGCCGACGGCAGCGTCTTCAGCCTGTGTACGGGGACGAATCTGTCCAGCCCCTGCCATCTGTACACCACGCTCGCCAACTCCTCGCCCTCGCCCCCGTTCTGGGCGTTAGACACCACCAAGAAATGGTCGCCGCCCACCCGGACATACTCCCAGTCTATTGCACTGAAACACAGAATATGCACTAACATAGGACAAATATTTACACACCTTTATGTTGGAAGAGGACATATATACACGCACCTGTATGTGGGACTTTCACGAGACAGGACATATATACACGCACCTGTATGTGGGACTTTCACGAGACAGGACATATATACACGCACCTGTATGTGGGATTTATCACTAAACGGGACATATATACACGCACCTGTATGTGGTACTATCACGAGACAGGACATATATACACGCACCTGTATGTGGGATTTATCACTAAACGGGACATATATACACGCACCTGTATGTGGTACTATCACGAGACAGGACATATATACACGCACCTGTATGTGGGAACTATCACTAAACGGGACATATATACACGCACCTGTATGTGGTACTATCACGAGACAGGACATATATACACGCACCTGTATGTGGGACTATCACGAGACAGGACTTATATACACGCACCTGTATGTGGGGACTATCACGAGACAGGACATATATACACGCACCTGTATGTGGGACTATCACGAGACAGGACATATATACACGCACCTGTATGTGGGGACTATCACGAGACAGGACATATATACACGCACCTGTATGTGGGGACTATCTGGAACTTCTCGAACACTCTCTTCTGCCTGTTTAGTTTGTAGATGGTGGAGTTAGTGTAGAATGTATCCACGTCTTTGTAGTTCTGGGGACCGTAGTTGTAAGCGTTGGCTACAGCCAGGAAGTGGTCGCCGTCGATGCTGAAGAACTCCCAGTCTGTGGCACCGTTAGTCTGTAGACATGGGGGAGTTATAGGTTCTCTCTGACAAATCGGTGATGGCTAGAGCAAGCCTGGGGGTCTTTGTTTGCTAAGATGGCTATAAATGTGAAGAGACCCATTGTGGCAGCTAATTGAAGGTGTTGTCTATCATTGTTCTTCACGCAACAGAAGACTTTATATGAAGTTTTGTCAACATTTTTTTCAACGGAACTCGGGTGATCAGTCCTTCGTGAATTAACGTTGAAAGCCCCTCGTGGAAGATTACCGAAATCTGTCGTAGCTCGAGCTCGTGTTTCAAAATGGTAAATATCAAAGACGAGTTCAACCTTAGAGATAGTTCAAATCATATCAGATGCTACTGAATTACAGAAAATTCATCTTTTTAAAAATACTGATAATACACTCCTCATAAATACTGTAAATCGTGAAATTAATGCGTCTCTAAAAGAATGCGACCACTGGCCCCTAGCCAAGCATGCGACTCAATATGAATGCGACACTCCCCTCCTCTCAAGCATCAGTGGATGTATATCTAAAGAAAATGTCCTCTGTCGTCAGGTTTGCAGGAGAATCCTCACCTTAGTCCAACCTTACATTACAGTAGTAGGGATAATGAAACATAAATGTGCATGCCAAGTATTAGAACAAAGATAAGTGTTGATGACAAACAATCCATGCAAGAAGGGCGGTTGGGTAGCCTAGTGGTAAAAGCGTTCACTCGTCACGCCGAAGACCAGGGTTCGATTCCCACATGGGTACAATGTGTGCAGCCCATTTCTGTTATCCCCCGCCGTGGTATTACTGGACTATTGCTAAAAGCGGCGTAAAACCTCACTTACTCACTCACTTACCCTATGCAAGAACGTTTGTGCCTGTAAAACGGAACACTAAAACACATCCTAAGTTTGCACGTGCCTCACGCAGTAGCGCCACACACGTGCGTAGGTGGCATTCCTAATTTAGAGACAATTAAGGAAGGTCGATTAATCTCTGTGTACCATTATTACTGTCAGTGTTTATAACACGCTTGTGATGTATTTGATTTCATTCATTGTTTGTGTATGAACTAGCGACGCAGCGTCCGGGCTATTGACATCCTGGAAACTGTCAGAATTAGAGGTCAGCGTGCTGTGGCCAGTCATTCCATGTTACCAACAAACACAAAACGGGTTACGGGTCAGGCGCCTAGCAATCGTTTACATGCATCTTATCTTAACTAAAATCTCTTACAATAATTGGAGATTTAAGTTATGTCCGAGTTCCCCCGAGTCACTGCCCCTTTAGAGCAAAATTAATAGACCTGGTTGAAGCGAACGTAAAATGTCCATCTAATGATGGATAAAGACAATCACCTTCCACTACCCAGCACTACCCTGCACTACCCAGCAGTACCCAGCACTACCCTGCACTACCCAGCACTACCAAGCACTACCCTGCACTACCCAGCAGTACCCAGCACTACCCATCCTAACCCCACTCGAGACTCCATACCTCCATCGTCTGGAACTGAACGAAGCGGTCGTTTTGCCAAAAGTAGATGACAGAGTCGATGAGGGTGGTGAGGCCGTTGAAGGCGTTGGCGATAGCGATGAAGTGGAAGTCGTTGACAACGAAATGCGTCCAGTCGTAAGCCCCGACCGTCATAATTGACTGGAACTCTGTGAAATTACGTTGACTGAAGTCCCACTTGTAGATGACAGAGTCGACCATGGTGTTGTCGCCTGTAGAGAAGCGCAGGACGTTACTGACGGATTGAAGTCAACGACGTCAATGGTTTTGTTTGCTCATTGTTTAACGCCGCACTCAGCAAATATCACAGCGATATGACGGCGGTCTGTGAATAATTAAGTCTGAACCAGACAATCCAGTGATTCATGAGAATCGGTCTAAGCAAATGGGATACGGTGACACGCATCAAGTACCGTTAGTAGCCTCTTAAGAAAAGCGACGTCAATGTGATAACCCATTAAACAAGCTTTTAACGGCGGTCCCCAGCTCCCCCGGTAGCACGTCTTTCAAAGCTTTAGATGAGGTGAGCGGAAATGGGGTTTAACGTCGCGTCCAAGATTATTGCACTTATAAAGCGACGTGCATACACGTGTGTGTGTGTGTGTGGCTGCTGGTACTAGTCCGGACGGATGCCGAGCACAGGCAGGGTAACGTGTTTTGGAATGACGTGGCCGGGGATCGAAACCCCGGCCTCCCCCTCTCCGGACAGACGCTGTACCACTAGACCACGGAGGCGGTCTCAAAACTCTAGCTTCTAGCAAAAACAATCGTTCCCTCATATTACAAGGACACACTTGTCATATTATAAGTTAGGAGGCAAGCGTATCAATTATTAGTTTGTCCTTACCCGTCACACATTATCATACACACGTAATTATAAAAACAACCGAATATCGTGATGTTCTTGAAGACATTCCCCTAAAACTACCCAGCGTGCTTGGCAACTCCACCGACCTTGTGCGTGGTTAGCGACGGCGAGGTAGTGTTGGCCGTCAATCTTAAAGTATTCAAAGTCGCGTGCCGTCCACGTGACGAAGGTCTGGTACGGCTTAAACTTCTTCCTCTTCTTGTGCCAGCGGTACACGGTGGAGTTGGACGCCTGGTCGGGGGAACTGCCGTAATTGGCTACTGCAAGGAAAAACTGAAAATGAAATAAATACGTCACGCACTGGATTGCCCTAGAAAAACATGCAGCGGTCGACCCCATGCACGCATTGAGATATTACTCAGCAAAAGGTCGGCGGGGGAGGGGTGTCAGCTATCCCCTCCCTGAAAATCAAATGTAGGCAGTAAAATTATCTGAGAGGATTTTGAAAGTTTGGAACCCTCCGTTTTAAAAATGCTGGATCCGCTCTTGATAGTTATGTGGTTTTATCATGAACAGCCCAGCAACACCAGAGAGTTCTGGTCCTTTTGGGGACTTGGATTGTACTCCATATCTGAACTGTACCCAGAGCGGCAGACCATTTTGCAGAGACAACTCGACCCACTTCATGTAAAATCAGACAATTGGAATATTCTTTGCTTCGAAATTACGGATCAATGAGTCAACCCTCTTTAGCGATGTTGTTACATTTTGCATTCTTGTCCAGCTAAATATTTATCAGGTGGCAATGGTTGTCACAGAGTCAGTACTAGGATTGGCCTATTCCCTCCAATAAGAGAATATTTAAAAACTGAAATGAGTTGTCTGCCCTTACTTGATTCTTGATAGTGAAGTGGCACCAACTCTGTGCCGCCTCAGTCTCCAGCTTCTGGTAGAAGGTGAACTGATTCTCCACCCACTTGAACAACGCAGAGTCCCCCTCCCCCGCCTGCCCGGCGAACACGGCGAACAGCCCCTCCCCCAGTAGCGTGAACACCTCCACGTCGATGGAAGCGGCCGGCGTCTGAACGTCGTGGTAGGCCTCAAAGTAATCCAGCTTCTTCTTACCTGGAGAGCAACATGCATGTGTCACGATAATCGTGCAGATGTCACGGTAATCATACAGCAACATATAGGTGTCACCATAATCAAACAGCAACATACAGGAGTCACGGTAATCATACTACAACATACAGGTGTCACGATAATCGTACAGATGTCACGGTAATCATACAGCAATATATAGGTGTCACGATAATCAACAACATGCAGGAGTCACGGTAATCATACAGCAACATATAGGTGTCACGGTAATCATAGCAACATACAGATGTCACGGTAATCATAGCAACATACAGCTGTCACCGTGAGAGAGTGAGTGACTGAGTGAGTGAGGGAAAATCAGGGGTATACATCGGCCGCTGTAAATGTACCCTCGTACAGTAGATGCAAGGCGAATATTCATATACACTTTGACTCTTTAATGGGAATTACAGTGACGCTATACAAACAACAAAATTCAATTAAATGCCATCGTTTCCGTCACAAATACATTTTCAGCGAAATTTGTTGTCAGTAGTCGAGTAGTTCATCAATGAACTATTCGATAAGTGTCAGAAACTGCGTTGTTCAGATATTGATCAATTAATAATGTATAGATCTGTCACACATTCTTGGGGTATGCTGCTTTATCGTCACTACCGTACATCTGACCAGCTTAACTACAACCTCACCCGTTTGAATGTTCACTTCCTTCCATATTCCATTGACACAGACCTTGACCTTGTCAGAATATACATCGAAAGCGAGGTTGCCAACGTCACTCCACGAGCACTGCACCCTCTGGGGCCAAAATGGCGACTGTTCGTATGCGTGTGGGAACGTCGTTACTGTGTTGTCCATCCTGCGGTGTCGTTTGGGGGGACACACTTTGGCCACGGCGTCAGCCCCGGGGACGAGGATCAAGTCTTTGAGGTAGCCCTGGTGGCGAGATGAAATGTATTTATGAAGAACTAGTTTAATGGCGGATTGTGGACTAATACCTGAAAGAAAAGTTGATTGAACTTTAGAATCGCCCCATGTTTTATCCTTTCATATTTTTTTAAATAAGTGAGTTAATATTGTTTTTTTCTACGCTATAAATGTACGTATATAGAGGAAGCACCACTGTCATTTTGCTTGCACTACGCTATATAATGGTGAAATATCATGTTTCTCTCATCAAGTGACTGGGAAAAGGAGATATTTTCACGAGTGGCGAATATCCTATTTATTATATACCTTTTGTGTAGTTGGTGCTGGAACGTTAAATCGTTTCATTACAAACGTAAAACCTTGAAACGTAAATTATCCCTACATCACACACAGGACGGTTCACCACCCTTTGTATTTACGACTGAAAAAGTAGTTTCGTGTTTGAAAAATCTTAAAAAATGAAAAGCAAAAGTAACAAAAACTATTTAAGGTCACGAGCATTCTGTTTCATACATGTAGATATGATTACATACAATCTCAACTGAAAAAAGATTTCCTAAAAGCTACGAGATCGCTGTTGGAAGGGAAAGAATACACACCAGTCAAATAAATAAAAAAACGCTTTGCGAAACGAACAGTCTCGATTGACGACTTAAATGATAATTTTACAGTTTATAACGAAACATTTTCAAGAGAATAACAAACGACAAGAAGCAATATAAACTCCATATAAATGAACATCTGTCATTATTTTGCCTTGTCAATGTGGAACGAACGAAAAATGAGGTCAACAGTTTGTGAACGGACCAGACACTTACGAAAAAGGGAGACAATTTGAGGGGAGGTCACTCTTGTATGACAATAGTTCCGTCAAAGTGTTATGTTCACAGCAGTGAAAGATCAAGTGTTAAATCAACAGCAGTGAAATATCAAGTGTTATGTTCACTGCAGTGAAATATCAATTGATATGTTGACTGCAATGAAAATATCACTTTTTCTCAACTTCTGAAAACTAATGTATATAATAAAAGTACCACTGTCTGTCATTGTGTTGGTTGGTTGGTTGGTTGTTTAACGCCGCACTCATCAATATTCCAACTATATGACGGCGGTCTGTAAATAATCGAGTCTGGACCAGACAATCCAGTGGTTGATATCATGAGAATCGATCCACGCAAATTGGGATCGATGACATGCATAACCCAAGTCAGCGAGCCTGACCACCCGATCCCGTTAGTCACCTTTTACGACAAGCATAGTCGCTTTTTACGGCAAGCATGGGTTGCTGAAGACCTATTCTACGGGTCCTGTGATTATGTCTGTAGGCTATAAATGTACGTACACATAAGCACCATTGTCATTAACATGACATTTACCTCCTTTGTTAAGGATCACGCCATCAGATGAACCTGGAAATGTTTTGCTTCCACACATCAAAGATATATCTCGGAAAGATACGTTTCACGTGTAAAGTCAGACCTACTTACAACGGATTAGTCCGCATAAGCAAAGTTCCATTTCACAAGTCTGCATCATCTGATGTTATTGCATGAGTCAATGTAAGTCTGTCTAGGAGACGGAGAAGCCATCGCGATCCAACGATAGTGACACTATACAATTCCAAAATACAACCACTGTGCCTCAAGCTGTGACCTAATGTTCTGCAGCATCCAGGTTTTGTCAGTTATGAAAATGCACACTTTAAACATTGTATAAAAAGTAATCACTTTCGTCAACACCTCGTGATGCGCCGCGAGCAGCCTTATCCGTGATCTAAATCAGATGTTCTTTAAGGTGTCCCGATACATGATGTCTATTGAGCAACACCGCGTCTAAACAAGGTTCACAGTATTCGAAAGCCGTGAAATTACAAGTTAGAGTGTTCACACATCCCACTACCTCAAAGGAAGCCCCGGGGGGGGGGGGGGGGGGGGGGGGGGGGGGGGGGAGTATGTGCCCCGGACGGCCCACGGGCACTGCAGGGTCGTCACCCTCCTCTGAAGTCTCCACCGTCGTGCTTCCATCTACCCCAGTGTCACTTTCCGTGGCAGACTGAAGGTTGGTGTTGAGCGTACCGAGAACATATACGCTGCTATTTGAGCGCCATAAGGATAGATTGCTTCTATTCCGTTTGCCATTCAGGTAGCATCTTCTGTTCTATTCGCCATACATATAGCTTGCTTCTATTCTGTTCGACATACAAAAGGCTTGATTCTGCTGTGTTCGACATAAGATAGATTGGTTCTGTTGTGTTCGACATACATATAGATTGCTTCTATTCCGTTCGCCATACCGATAGCTTGCCAATGTTCGCCATACAAATAGCTGGCTTCCTTGCTGTTCGCCCTACAAATAGCTGGCTTCTATTCTGTTCGCCATACAAATAGCTGGCTTCTGTGCTGTTCGCCATACAAATAGCTGGCTTCAGTGCTGTTCACCATACAAATAGCTGACTGCGCTGTTCGCCATATAAATAGCTGGCTTCTGTGCTGTTCGCCATACAAATAGCTGACTTCTGTGCTGTTCGCCATACAAATAGCTGGCTTCTGTTCTGTTCGCCATACAAACAGCTGACTTCTGTGCTGTTCGCCATACAAATAGCTGACGTCTGTGCTGTTCGCCATACAAATAGCTGACTTTTGCTCTGTTCGCCATACAAAAAGATGACTTCTGTTCTGTTCGCCATACAAATAGCTGGCTTCTATGCTGTTCGCCATACAAATAGCTGGCTTCTGTGCTGTTCGCCATACAAATAGCTGGCTTCTATTCTGTTCGCCATACAGATAGCTTGCTTCTGTGCTGTTCGCCATACAAATAGCTGGCTTCTGTGCTGTTCGCCATACAAATAGCTTGCTTCTATTCTGTTCGCCATACAGATAGCTTGCTTCTGTGCTGTTCGCCATACAAATAGCTGGCTTATGTTGTGTTCGCCATACAAATAGCTGGCTTCTGTGCTGTTCGCCATACAAATAGCTTGCTTCTATTCTGTTCGCCATACAGATAGCTTGCTTCTGTGCTGTTCGCCATACAAATAGCTGGCTTCTGTTGTGTTCGCCATACAAATAGCTGGCTTCTGTGCTGTTCGCCATACAAATAGCTGGCTTCTATTCTGTTCGCCATACAAATAGCTGGCTTCTATTCTGTTCGGTATACAAATAGCTGGCTTCCTTGCTGTTCGCCATACAAATAGCTGACTTCTGTTCTGTTTGCCATACAAATAGCTGGCTTCTATTCTGTTCGGTATACAAATAGCTGGCTTCTATTCTGTTCGCCATACAAATAGCTGGCTTCTATTCTGTTCGGAATACAAATAGCTGGCTTCCTTGCTGTTCGCCATACAAATAGCCGGCTTCTGTGCTGTTCGCCATATAAATAGCTGGCTTCTGTGCTGTTCGCCATACAAATAGCTTGCTTCTATTCTGTTCGCCATACAGATAGCTTGCTTCTGTTCTGTTCGCCATACAAATAGCTGGCTTCTATTCTGTTCGCCATACAAATAGCTGGCTTCTGTGCTGTTCGCCATACAAATAGCTGGCTTCCTTGCTGTTCGCCATACAAATAGCCGGCTTCTGTGCTGTTCGCCATATAAATAGCTGGCTTCTGTGCTGTTCGCCATACAAATAGCTTGCTTCTATTCTGTTCGCCATACAGATAGCTTGCTTCTGTTCTGTTCGCCATACAAATAGCTGGCTTCTGTTGTGTTCGCCATACAAATAGCTGGCTTCTGTGCTGTTCGCCATACAAATAAGTAGCTTCTGTGTTGTTTGTCATACAAATAGCTGGCTTCTGTTCTGTTCTACACAGCTTGGATTCCGCTCGTATTATGATTCGGTCGAAATATGAAACAAAAACCAACTGCTGTGTCGTTATGTCAAGGCAGTCTATAAAAGCGTTGAGAGAAAAAATAGAGAAAGAGGTGTGAATCTTTTATTACAAATTAACTAGTCCTAGATGCACGCACGCAATCGGGGAATTATTTGCATTTGTGGTGTCCTTAGTTATTTAAAAGAACACCAAATAATTTAATTCTGGTTTTGTACAATATATATCACCTATCTCACAAAATAAATTGCGCTTACGTTATACACGATCCTAAAACAAATGACGAGTGAAATAAATATGGAATAATATGTATTAATTACGTATCCTTACTTGAAAAAGTGTCCTTTTTCGTTTACATCCACCAATAATGAAGGAAGTGTTTGTCATTGGAAGGAATTCTGGGAACGCCCGGCGCACCTGTCTTTGACGCCGGTTCCTGCAATCCGTTGTCATGACGACAGTATCACCCGCCATGCTGAATCCAAGTGTGTGCCATTTATCACCTGAGAATATGTTCGTTTTAAAACGAAACGTTTTGTCATCATATTGAAACACTATTGCAACTTTCGTGAGTTTCACTGATATAATAATTTTGTTTGTTCTGTCATCCACGAGGGAAAACAAACATTCCTGTCTTTTCCGTCTCTGTGTATGTTTTAGCACGATAAATATTGAAAACTCCTCGGGAAAATATTCACATCGTTTAAAAATCTTGTTGGCTTTGAATTCCAGTCGGTTGGCTTCAGTCGTGAACTGGAATGCGTGGGTGTGGCTGCTCGCGACGTACACTACACTGACACCAGGGGGGATGTGATCAAGTGTTGGAACAGCCTCTTTCAGGAGATCCAGGGGGACTAAGTCTGAAACAGAAGGGGGAGAAAGCTACTGTCACAAATATTTCTCGTTTTTAGAATTCTTGGTCAGACACTCAGATA
Source organism: Haliotis rufescens (assembly GCF_023055435.1). NCBI lineage: Eukaryota > Metazoa > Mollusca > Gastropoda > Lepetellida > Haliotidae > Haliotis > Haliotis rufescens. Next base: position 2,228,146 of record NW_025964112.1, read on the forward strand.
TAAAAGGTTCTACTTCTTAGAAACAAAGTAATTGCAGCGTCGGTTGATGGTGGGTTCGAGTCTCGGTGTCGCTGAAGTAAGAAACATGGTCTATCATCGCGGCGCTAGTGCAATAAACCAGAATTTGTTATACATACAGTTGTACGTTTTCTTATTTACTCACTCACACATGATACTAACAACATGGGATACAAGTGGAGCACTGAAAGCGGAAGTAAACCCAACTCACTCACTCACTCACTCACTCACTCGAAAGCGTTACAACTATGTTTGACATAGACTTTTCATTAAAGTACACGAGGTTGGGGACATCAGATAGTCCCAGTAACGTTCATTCCATTTATTTACCACCTAATTGTGCCTGCGCACTTAAGATGTACAGTGAATATCAATCTGGCACTTATTAAGTAACCTAAGGGAGAAATGTATTAATTTGACACATGGATTTAATAACAACGACAAGATCTAAGCGAGCACTACAGGGGGGCTTAGTGCGCCTTTAAGGGAAGGAAGAGAATGCGCAGTGTTCCCAACGCCCACTATAATCTTACAGATTCATTCATGTTGGAAGAAAAACATACAAATTGAATATTTTATCAATCAAAGTAACCTGCAACAGGAAGCTAGGCCTGTCAGCTTGGATCACCAAGGCTCGATAACTGACGTCGTCGAGAGCTCGTGCGTAACTGTGAAGAGAAGTGACTCAACACAATAGTCGTGACAGTCGCGTCGCGAAGTCTCCACACAGCGTTACAAGAATCCTCGTGGGGATCTAACGGTAACCTTTGTCAGCCACAGACCATCAAAGACCGAACTTCAAGGAATCTCAGCTTTGCAAGTCGCTTTATGTGATCACAGATTGCGGCGATGGGCTTCCATGATATTAATCTCAACACACCACGGACAGAACCAGGGCTTACATGCTAATGTAAGCGTCTTAAACGGGTGATATACTGCAAGTCAAAGGCTCTGTTCTTATTAACAACTGAGAACTTGGCTGAATAGAAATTCAGACAAATCAGCGAATTTGATATACTAGGTAGTTAGGTTAATCTCACGCAGATGAGCTGTAGTCTTGGGTGATTCGCATAGCTGAGGGTGTGTTATCGATAAATCAGGGTAGATTAAACGGTGATATGTCTATCTCAGGACCCCCTCGTCACAAGCGTTCCTGGTACGTTAGGAAGTAAGTTGCCTCAGGTACAGAGAGAGGATTTAAATGTATGTTATAAACTGCTGTATATAGAGCGAGGATATTAATGTATGTTATAAACTGCTGTATACAGACCGAGGTTGTTAATGTATTTTATAAACTGCTATATACAGGGAGAGGATAAAAATGTATGTTATAAACTGCTGTATATAGAGCGAGGATATTAATGTATGTTATAAACTGCTGTATACAGACCGAGGTTGTTAATGTATTTTATAAACTGCTATATACAGGGAGAGGATTTAAATGTATGTTATAAACTGCTGTATACAGACCGAGGTTGTTAATGTATTTTATAAACTGCTATATACAGGGAGAGGATTTAAATGTATGTTATAAACTGCTGTATACAGACCGAGGTTGTTAATGTATTTTATAAACTGCTATATACAGGGAGAGGATTTAAATGTATGTTATAAACTGCTGTATATAGAGCGAGGATATTAATGTATGTTATAAACTGCTGTATACAGACCGAGGTTGTTAATGTATTTTATAAACTGCTATATACAGGGAGAGGATAAAAATGTATGTTATAAACTGCTGTATACAGAGCGAGGATATTAATGTATGTTATAAACTGCTGTATATAGAGAGGATTTAAATGTATGTTATAAACTGTTGTATATAAAGCGAGGGTATCAATGTATGTTATAAACTGATATATATATATATATATATATATATAGAGAGAGAGAGAGAGAGAGAGAGAGAGGGAGAGCGATTATATAAACGTATGTTATAAACTGTTGTATATAAAGCGAGGATATCAATGTATGTCATTAACTGCTGTACATATAGAGAGGATATATATGTTATAAACTGCTGTATATAGAACGAGGATATATGTGTTATAAACTGTTGTATACAGAGAGAGGATATCAAAGTATGTTATAAACTGCTGTATACAGAGCGAGGATATCAATGCATGTTATAAACTGCTGTATATAGAGAGAGGATATAAATGTATGTCATAAACTGTTGTATATAGAGCGAGGATATCAGTGTATGTTATAAACTGCTGTATATAGCGAGGATATACATGTATGTTATAAAAAGCTGTGTATATAGCGAGGATATTAATGTATGTTCTAAACTGCTGTGTATATAGCGAGGATATAAATGTATGTTATAAACTGTTGTATATAGAGCGAGGATATCAGTGTATGTTATAAACTGCTGTTTATAGAGAGGATATATGTATGTTATAAACTGTTGTATACAGAGCGAGAATATAAATGTGTGTTATTAACATTTGTATACAGAGCTAGGATATAAATGTATGTTATAAACTGTTGTATATGGAGTGAGGATATCAGTGTATGTTATAAACTGTTGTATATAGAGCGAGGATATACATGTATGTTATAAACTGCTGTATATAGAGCGAGGATATAAATGTATGTTATGAACTGCTGTGTATATAGCGAGGGTATAGATGTGTGGTATAAACTACTGTATACAGAGCGAGGATATACATGTATGTTATAAACTGCTGTGTATATAGCGATGATATACATATATGTTATAAACTATTGTGTATATAGCGAGGTTATACATGTATGTTATAAACTGTTGTGTATATAGCGAGGATATAAATGTATGTTATAAACTGCTGTGTATATAGCGAGGATATAAATGTATGTTATAAACTGTTGTATATAGAGCGAGGATATCAGTGTATGTTATAAACTGCTGTATATAGAGAGGATATATGTATGTTATAAACTGTTGTATACAGAGCGAGAATATAAATGTGTGTTATTAACATTTGCATACAGAGCGAGGATATAAATGTATGTTTTAAACTGTTGTATATGGAGTGAGGATATCAGTGTATGTTATAAACTGTTGTATATAGAGTGAGGATATCAGTGTATGTTATAAACTGCTGTATATAGAGCGAGGATATAAATGCATGTTATAAACTGCTGTGTATATAGCGAGGGTATAGATGTGTGGTATAAACTACTGTATACAGAGCGAGGATATACATGTATGTTATAAACTGCTGTGTATATAGCGATGATATACATATATGTTATAAACTATTGTGTGTATAGCGAGGTTATACATGTATGTTATAAACTGTTGTGTATATAGCGAGGATATACATGCATGTTATAAACTGTTGTGTATATAGCGAGGATATACTTGTATGTTATAAACTGTTGTGTATATAGCGAGGATATACTTGCATGTTATAAACTGTTGTGTATATAGCGAGGATATACTTGCATGTTATAAACTATTGTGTATATAGCGAGGGTATACATGTATGTTATAAACTGTTGTGTATATAGCGAGGATATACTTGCATGTTATAAGCTGTTGTGTATATAGCGAGGATATACTTGCATGTTATAAACTGTTGTGTATATAGCGAGGGTATACATGTATGTTATAAACTGTTGTGTATATAGCGAGGATATACATATATGTTATAAACTATTGTGTATATAGCGAGGATATACATGTATGTTATAAACTATTGTGTATATACCGAGGATATACATGTATGTTATAAACTGTTGTGTTTATAGCGAGGATATAGATGCATGTTATAAACTGTTGTGTATATAGCGAGGATATACATGTATGTTATAAACTGTTGTGTATATAGCGAGGATATACATATATGTTATAAACTATTGTGTATATAGCGAGGATATACATGTATGTTATAAACTGTTGTGTATATAGCGAGGATATACATATATGTTATAAACTATTGTGTATATAGCGAGGATATACATGTATGTTATAAACTATTGTGTATATAGCGAGGATATACATGTATGTTATAAACTGTTGTGTTTATAGCGAGGATATACTTGCATGTTATAAACTGTTGTGTATATAGCGAGGATATACATGTATGTTATAAACTGTTGTGTTTATAGCGAGGATATACATGTATGTTATAAACTGTTGTGTATATAGCGAGGATATACTTGCATGCTATAAACTGATGAACTGGAAGTCAAAGGAGCGGTTTGTAAACGTTATTTACTAGCATGGCACGCTGGGAGGTGACCATGGATGTGAAGCAACTAACTGATATTTGAGTTTCTGAATATACCTGTAGGCTTTAGCGACGTCCCACGTGATCGTCATGCACGACTACCGACACTAAGGTAGCGTAGTTGTGCTTGAAAGCCAAAGCGAGCGTAGTTTGAATGTGAAGTTCCGTTTGAAGGCTACCTGGCCTACAGTCACTTAAACAGCAGAATAAAACACAACCACTGGTAAAGGGAACCCATCTGTTCGCTTTATGTGCTAAACAAAGCATACAAAAACCCAGATATGACTTCAGTGAATATTCGCTTGCATTTAATGGGTTGCTTAAAACGAAACACGCTTCATTTAATACTGTAACGAACTCAGGCGCTATGTTGTAATAGCGCACAAGATAAAGGCTAATTAGCCGTGAAAATTGAAGTTTTCACATATTTAAATACTACCGAAATTTGTGTTGTGGTTGAGTGCTTTCGATTTCCATTAGGTTTTGTGAAACACAGTTACCTGATATTGGATCACAAGGGATGAGGTGTCTTCCTGTGCTGTCTACAGCCACAAAATGTTCAGCAATGACACTGGGACTAAGATGTAATAAACGCTCAATCTAACTAACAGTCGTAGTGAACTGGCGCAGAAAGTTGAATCGGTACGCGGAGGAATACACTCAGTGACCCACGTGACCTGAAGTGGAGGTTGTTTTGGCGACTGATAGAAACAATCAAAGATGTATATTCATAAATATGTACAATTACAGACACTGGTCTACACATACAGACGGACAGTTTAACCTTATTAGTGCGGACATCGCCTATTCTGAAACCTGAATCGCCTGACATGTTGTGTTTACGTATATCTGTCTTCTCGGCCATACTGTGACGTCATCCTACAGCTGTGACGTCATCCTACAACAGCACAGGGCAGTACTCTGGTGCTTCTTACGCAAATGGCAGGGAACCGATTCCGAACGTTCCGTTTAACCAAACGTTTGACCGCCGACTCCCTTCAGAATTTAAGTTGCTGGTTCCAACGAAATGTGTCACATAAATCTCGTGATCACATAAATACAAGCATGTGTACAAATCACGTCATGATAGGATTGATACGGGATTTAGATAGGATGCGATGGGAGTAAGGTAAAATTGAGATAGGATTGATACAGGATTTAGATAGGATACGATGGGAGAAAGGTAAAATTAAGACAGGAATGAAACAGGATTTAGATAGGATATGATGGGAGAAAGGTAAAATTGAGATAGGGCTGATACAGGATTTAGATAGGATACGATGGGAGAAAGGTAAAATTGAGATAGGATTGATACAGGATTTAGCTTCTCACGCAAATGGCAGGTAACCGAATCCGAACGTTCCGTTTAACCAAACAACACCCACTGGGCTTGACCGCCGACTCCATTCAGAATTGAATTGTTTTGGTTCCAAAAAACTGTACACAATTCACCACATAAATCCCGTGATCACATAAATACAAGCATGTGTACAAATCACGTCAAGATAGGACTGATACAGGATTTAGATAGGATACGATGGGAGTAAGGTAAAATTGAGATAGGACTGACACAGGATTTAGATAGGATATGATGGGAGAAAGGTAAAATTGAGATAGGATTGATACAGGATTTAGACAGGATACGATGGGAGAAAGGTAAAATTGAGATAGGACTGATACAGGATTTACATAAGATACGATGGGAGAGAGGAAAAAATTGAGATAGGATTGGTACAGGATTTAGATAGGATACGATGGGAGTAAGGTACAATTGAGATAGGATTGATACAGGATTCAGACAGGATACGATGTAAGTAAGGTAAAATCGAGATAGGATTGATACATGATTTAGAGAGGATTCGATGGGAGAAAGGTAAATTCGAGATAGGATTGATACAGGATTTAGAGAGGATTCGGTGGGAGAAAGGTACAATTGAGATAGGATTGATACGGGATTTAGATAGGATACGATGGGAGTAAGGTAAAATTGAGATAGGATTGTTACATGATTTAGATAGGATACGATGGGAGTAAGGCACAATTGAGATAGGTTTGATACAGGATTTACATAAGATACGATGGGAGTAAGGTAAAATTGAGATAGGATTGATACAGGATTTAAGGAGGATATGATGGGAGAAAGGTAAAATTGATTTAGGATTGAGCTAGAACTTAGATGGGGCTGAGATGGAATTGAGACAGGATTGAGTACGGTTTGAGATAGGACTCAACCAGGACTGAGCCAGGACTGAGCCAGGATTGAACTAGGGCTGAACTGACACTCAGCTGGCGGGGCATGCACTTCGACTGAGCTTGATTTTGCACAGCATTAATTCCCACTTTGACCATCCCCTGGATAACCGTAGTCACTTAAAATAACGCGAAATCAAATAATCTAGATTATATTTAAGCAGAAACGAGAGAAGCAACCATATGTATGATGTATGGATTATTTTGCTACATATTTCCTGTGAGTTGTCGCGCTATATCTGTGAATTATATCCTCTCTCTGTATACAACAGTTTACAACACACGCTAATATCCTCTCTCTGTATACAACAGTTTACAACACACGCTAATATCCTCGCTCTGTATACAGCAGTTTACAACACACGCTAATATCCTCTCTCTGTATACAGCAGTTTACAACACACTATAATACCCTCGCTCTGTATACAACAGTTTACCACACACTAATATCCTCGCTCTGTATACAGCAGTTTACAACACACACTAATATCCTCTCTCTGTATACAGCAGTTTACAACACACACTAATATCCTCGCTCTGTATACAGCAGTTTACAACACACACTAATATCCTCTCTCTGTATACAGCAGTTTACAACACACTATAATACCCTCGCTCTATATACAACAGTTTACAACACACACTAATACCCTTTCTCTATATACAGCAGTTTACAACACACACTAATATCCTCTCTCTGTATACAGCAGTTTACAACACACGCTAATATCCTCGCTCTGTATACAGCAGTTTACAACACACGCTTATATCCTCTCTCGATATACAGCAGTTTACAACACACACCAATACCCTCGCTCTATATACAGCAGTTTACAACACACACTAATATCCTCGCTCTGTATACAGCAGTTTACAACACACGCTTATATCCTCTCTCGATATACAGCAGTTTACAACACACACCAATACCCTCGCTCTATATACAGCAGTTTACAACACACACTAATATCCTCGCTCTGTATACAGCAGTTTACAACACACACTAATATCCTCGCTCTGTATACAGCAGTATACAACGCACACTAATATCCTCGCTCTGTATACAGCAGTTTATAACGTACATTAATATCCTCTCTCTATCTACAGCCTCGGACACTCGCGCAATATATGTGAATCTGTGCTGTGCATGAGATATGACTGTCACAGCCTCGGACACTCGCGCAATACATGTGAATGTGTGGTGCTGTGCATGAGATATGACTGTCACAGCCTCGGACACTCGCGCAATATATGTGAATGTGTGCTGTGCATGAGATATGACTGTCACAGCCTCGGACACTCGCGCAATATATGTGAATGTGTGCTGTGCATGAGATATGACTGTCACAGCCTCGGACACTCGCGCAATATATGTGAATGTGTGGTGCTGTGCATGAGTAACTTCCCGAAGCAAGGGAGTTAACTGAGTGTAAAAGTCAAGTTTCCAAATCTAGTTCGGCAAGGAGGGAAACTGGACTTTTATAGTAAGTTAACTCCCTTGCCTAGGGAAGATGGTGCATGAGATATGACTGTCAAAGCCTCAGTCACTCACGCTATATCTGTGAATGTGTGCTGTGCAGGAAACTTGACGGTCACAGCCTCGGACACTCACGCTTTATACGTGAGTGTGCCGTGCAGTGGAGATGACTGTCACAGCCTCGGACACTCACGCTATATACGTGAGTGTGCTGTGCAGTGGAGATGACTGTCACAGCCTCGGACACTCACGCTATATACGTGTGTGTGTGCTGTGTTGTGGAGATGACTGTCACAGCCTCGGACACTCACGCTATATACGTCAGTGTGTGATGTGCGGAGACCTTGACGGTCACAGCCTCGGACACTCACGCTATATACGTCAGTGTGCTGTGCAGTGGAGATGACTGTCACAGCCTCGGACACTCACGCTATATACGTGAGTGTGCTGTGCAGTGGAGATGACTGTCACAGCCTCGGACACTCACGCTATATACGTGTGTGTGCTGTGTTGTGGAGATGACTGTCACAGCCTCGGACACTCACGCTATATACGTGAGTGTGCCGTGCAGTGGAGATGACTGTCACAGCCTCGGACACTCACGCTATATACGTAAGTGTGCTGTGTTGTGGAGATTACTGTCACAGCCTCGGACACTCACGCTATATACGTGAGTGTGCTGTGTAGTGTAATGCCTGTCCCAACCTCGGCCATTCACGCTATATACGTGTGTGTGCTTTGTCGTGGAGATGACTGTCACAGCCTCGAACACTCACGCTATATCCGTGTGTGTGCTGTGCAGGAATCTTGACGGTCACAGCCTCGGACACTCACGCTGTATCTGTGAATGTACGCTGTGCAGTGGAGATGACTGTCACAGCCTCGGCCACTCACGCTATGCCTGTAATGCGAGGCTTCTCACTGTGGTGACCGGTACCTATAACACTGTGACTGTCACAGCCTCGGACACTCACGCTATGCCTGTAATGCGAGGCTTCTCACTGTGGTGACCGGTACCTATAACACTGTGACTGTCACAGCCTCGGCCACTCACGCTATGCCTGTAATGCGAGGCTTCTCACTGTGGTGACCGGTACCTATAACACTGTGACTGTCACAGCCTCGGCCACTCACGCTATGCCTGTAATGCGAGGCTTCTCACTGTGGTGACCGGTACCTATAACACTGTGCTTTACCAGCTACGCCCCACCATAAGGTGGTCCTCTCATTTACCTGGGACAGGCTACCAACCCTTTGATCTCGCCGACAAGGCAATAATTACCCACTGTAGGCTCAACGGCAGATGTACACACTTTTACCTTGTTATTAAGTAATACTAAATGAAACAAAAAATGAATTAACAATATTCGTATTTTTTTATTTGCATTGCATCCTTGATTTAATATCCTTTTAATAAACCATAAATCAGATGCATTCAAACAAAAACAAAAACAAAAACTGACAGCGTAATAAAGAGGGTAGGCTGTTTTTGGATTGACGCGCATTCGTCCTATAACAGGAACCTTACACCAGTTTAATGAAGTGAAGAAAAAAGAAGTATTTTACATTCGGTCGATTGGCCTCCCTCTATTGAATCCTTAAGCTCTTCTTTGTACTGTTTAGTCTCGCGTATTTCCGCGCCACGGCCCGAGCGCCTCCCCAAATAAAAACAGCCGCTGATTCATTAACCTCTCCGCCAATCGGCCAATTTCGACAGTGCTCTGGTGGTCCGAGATACCCGACATGCATTGTGTGCCTGCCGAATGCGCGCCTATACAACCCACACAGTGAGAACTCGCATTTCCCCTGCTCCAGCCACTTAAGAAAGCCGGTTTTATTACAATTCGCGACTTTGATCCGAATAATATTCTTTAAAAAAATGATTTATTGGTGTATCGCAGGAGATATTGACATGATGCAGGCATATGTCAAAACTAATTGAACAATTCAGATAAGGACACGGGAATGCGGATGTTTATGTCCCATAAGAAAATATAACGACGTTTCACAACTACAAGTCTAAAAAATCAAAACAAAAAGTCCAGACATTAACTTGTTTCTGCTCCTTTTCAGAGTTTGGTAAATGTGAACACGAACGCCTTATATTAGCAAGAAAGTTTTGTATTACAGGTAGTCAAAAAGAACATAATTATTTTTATAGTCGATAATTGTTCTTTATAAATCGCAAAACCTTGGCATTTTTGTAAACTAAATACCCCACCAACCAAGCATCCCCATTCAAGGTATGTTCATACAGTAAATGCTATTTTGCCTCTTCTGTATTCTCTCCAACAACGCTGCAGGTACTCAAGGGTCTTCGGCTACACTCGCCACAAATCTAAAATATTCCGGCATTATGACCAATGTTCTACCCTTATGTTAACGGTGAATCTTTGGCGGCGGTTTAATTCCTACTTCAATAAAAAATATACATATCTCTCATTAATGACTCATTTTCTTACGTGATCAAAACCGTATGTTTCCTGAAAGGCATAATCCTAAAATCATCCATTGCTGTTGATGAAATTTCAAGAAACATAAGCATCAAGGATGAAGTAAAACAAACCCAACACTTTTTCACAAAAAATGCTCTCTTTTTCTCTGTGTACATATATTTAACATACTGGACGTGTATATTTGTCAATATTACCCGTCAAGCCAATTGAAAAAAATGTGTGTATATTTTTTTAATTGAAAGCAACGCTTCTCAATAGAACTAATTACATTATAAATCCCTAGCCACCCCCCTCCCCCTGGCCTACAGCCCTCGTGTCCCGGCGCTAACGATATGTGGTATATCACAGATAGGTAAGACAAATATATTTCCACAACAAAGCCACAGGCAAGCCTTGATCAAATACAGCGCATATTGCATGTTGACGACCACGTCTCAGGGGTGGGAAACACTTCACAGAAAACAATTGGATACCTTTCGGAGAATATTTCGGGTGACTAGCAAACCTGAAGGTCCTGGCAACTGGTCGCGGAATGCTTTGTGGTGAGGGGGAGGATATTGATGCTACGGCGGGGACAGGGGCAGGGATTAGCAAGAGAAAGCGCAGGTTACAAACTGGAAATTGTGTCGACCTACGACTAAGTAAAACTGAGGTTGACAAGAGCGGACCCAATTTCTGTCGTGCGTTCATTGCCATTTTGTTGCCCTGGCACACACGGGAGTGGGGTGGGGGACGAAGACGGGGGATCATGGTAAGAAATTCGCTGTGAAGGGGAAAAGACTTGGGAAAGTTTTGAATTTTCTGAAAGTTAAGTTCTTTGACCTTTGGGTAGAGGTCAAGTTCCTGTTAAGCCCTTTGAATCGTTTCAAGTCCGTGTTGTGGTGACGTCACTAGTGTTGGAGATTTATAACCAACAGTTGTCTCCTTGTACCGATATTCAAACGTTTACGTTATCAATAGATTCAATTATATACTTTTTGTGAATATTTTACACCCTGTTTCACTATTATCAACAAACGAAAAAGCATTCGATATAAACGTTGCAAACGTATAGAAATAAATCTATACAAACATTAAATATTTACAACCACATTTCGTCTATTAAATTCATATATTACTTAAATTGTTTGATAATACATTAAAACCCCACTTTGCCTGACAATGGACGAGAGAGGACTAGAGCCCTTTTGGCCTTGCGGATATGTCAAGTTTTAAAGCTGCGAGAAACTGTGAAATAGGTCTGTGACAATTATCCGAGATGTTCCAATGGCTAACCTCTCCCAGTCTTTCTTTGATTTGAAGTTTGGGACTGACATTGTCACGTACTTATTTATGTAGGCATGGCTAAAACCTGTGACAAAGGTCGCTTTCATTCCGTGGCCCAGAGTGAATTGTTTACAACATGTTTGGACTGTTTACAATGACATCTCCTAAGAAAATTAGCCTTGGTAAAATATTTGCTCAAGTTCAAATTTAAGAAATAAAATCCTTTCCTAAAAGCCTTAAAATAAGTCCCGTTGACACATCGAGTCGTACCGTTCATTTCGCGAACACCTGGTGTCATCACTAATTTTCAGTGGTCCATTCACATATTTTCCACAGCTATTTTGCCCTTCACGCTAAATGGAATCTGTTTCGGCAAAGAATCTAGGACGGTGTTCTCCTGCATTGACAATTTATATTTAGTGTCGTAATAAGTCCCAAACATGTAAGCTATTTTTCCCTTAACGCAAAATGGAATCTGTTTCGGCAAAGAATCTAGGACGGTGTTCTCTTGCATTGACAATTTATATTTAGTGTCGTAATAAGTCCCAAACATGTAAGCTATTTTGCCCTTCACGCTAAATGGAATCTGTTTCGGCAAAGAATCTAGGACGGTGTTCTCTTGCATTGACAATTTATATTTTGTGTCGAAATAAGTCCCAAACATGTAAGCTATTTTGCCCTTCACGCTAAATGGAATCTGTTTCGGCAAAGAATCTAGGACGGTGTTCTCTTGCATTGACAATTATATTTTGTGTCGAAATAAGTCCCAAACATATGCATGTAAGTGTCGAAATGAATAACATCTAATTCTCTTTCATACGAACACATCGTTTTAAGATTCAAGATTATAGTACTGGAGCCCTCGTGGCCTAGAGTACAATACAGTAATACCTAATATAAATGTGGATCTTACACTAATGATGTACAATTATTCAATGATATGTTATGTAATGCATTATACGTAATATATTGCTAATTTAATTTACATACATTTAGATAAAAGCAAGACCTTTGATTGTTGAATGTTTTAAGGGGACATTAGTTCAATTATTGTCTGGCGAGAAGGATGTTTTTGGTAATATCGTGGAATGGATGTATTTCTACGTTGCTTGTAATAAGAACAGACGAGCACTTTTAATGACTTGTATGAGGTGGGGTGAAATGAGGTTTAACGTTGCGACCAAGATCATTGCACTTATATAGCGATGTGCATGCACGTGTGTGTGGCTGCGTGTACTAGTCAAGACTGATGCCGATTTATAGTGCTAGCCCACTGAGATACAATGCCGCAGTTTAAAATGAATATCCCCGCTCAGACACAGTATACTGACTCCGAGCCGACCAGTCCTTGTTTTAGCCCCTTAATGCCGAGCGCCAGACAGGGTAACAACAAGTACCATCTTTTAACGTCTTTTGGTATGATGGGGCCGGGGATCGAACCCCGGACCTTCCGCTCTTTTTTAAAACCATTTCTGTATCTCCATGTCTACACATCTCTGTATTAACAATCTTTTGCAATCCAGACATAAGCAAAGTCTGTTTGAAAAATTAACATCCTTGCACGTGGATCCCAATTATAAGCCCCAATCGCATCATTTGAATTTGACATTTTATAACATATCTGACAATTTTCACTTAACTTGTAAAGATTTCGTCATTCATTGACTGGTGTCAAGAGGCCCTTGTCATGCTTTGTCCTTATATGATGCCAAGAAGCCCTTATCAGGCCTTGTCCTTATATAATGCCAAGAAGCCCTTATCAGGCCTTGTCCTTATATAATGCCAAGAAGCCCTTATCAGGCCTTGTCCTTATATGATGCCAAGAAGCCCTTATCAGGCCTTGTCCTTATATGATGCCAAGAGGCCCTTATCAGGCCTTGTCCTTATATGATGCCAAGAGGCCCTTATCAGGCCTTGTCCTTATATGATGCCAAGAGGCCCTTATCAGGCCTTGTCCTTATATGATGCCAAGAAGCCCTTATCAGGCCTTGTCCTTATGTGATGCTAAGATGCCCTTATCAGGCCTTGTCCTTATATGATGCTAAGATGCCCTTATCAGGCCTTGTCCTTATATGATGCCAAGAGGCCCTTGTCATGCCTTGTCCTTATGTGATTCCAAGAGGTCCTTATCAGGCCTTGTCCTTATATGATGCTAAGATGCCCTTATCAAGCCTTGTCCTTATATGATGCCAAGAGGCCCTTATAAGGCCTTGTCCTTATATGATGCCAAGAGGGCCTTATCAGGCCTTGTCCTTATATGATGCCAAGAGGGCCTTATCAGGCCTTGTCCTTGCATGATGACAAGAGGGCCTTATCAGGACATGTCCTTATATGATGGCAAGAGGGCCTTATCAGGACATGTCTTTATATGATGACAAGAGGGCCTTATCAGGACATGTTCTTATGCACGCCAGCCTAGCGGTGAAAAGAATGCGATGTCTCAGTTTCACCAAGAGTAACGCACAGCAACGTCTAGTCCTAGACTGACAATAGACTGAAGAGTATAAAAGAATGAGCAGTGGTAGCGAAGACCAAGGCATACTGAAGCTCTGAGACCATCAACAGCTTGTGGTGGCCTTATTTGTGAGGGGAGACAACACTGGTTCCTCACACTGTCTTGTAGAATGTGATACCAATAATACAACAAATAATTTGACAAACTGAAGGTGAGATAACTCCAGATCGTGAGGCGCCACGTGAGGGGACTTTTGTGTAATGTCACGACCATGTGGTGGCGGACGCCAGCGGGCGTTGTCGGTGCTGTGGGGGCTGGGCTTAAACCCGAGACACATAGCCTTAAAAAAGGTTGCTGCAAGTTGGTTGTCGGGGAAGAGGGGTAACCTGAGAATCAAATACTTCATCTTTATCAATCCGAGATTTAGCTCTGAGGGCGGTGGGTGGAGGGGGCAGGTGTCGCGTGGGGTCTCAATACCACCCACACAGCCTTCTGGCTTACTGGCGTGGTACTTGACGGTCCACCGGGTAATCTTATTGATATCAAGAGAAATTCAATATCATTTGTATTCAGTATAAATACGTTTAACAAAAACAAATTTAATTTTATTGATGTTTTCATATGGACATTTTCACGGGTTGACAGACACGGTGGGGGGCGTGCTCGGGGGGTGGGGTGGGACTTGGGGTGTGGGGGCTGGTGGAGGTTTCGAGAGTATTCTCACTGATATGTTCGCCACTACTCCCAAGTGGCTACAATGTATCGCAAAGTTCAAATAGTTTGTTCAGTTATGCTCGAACGTGTATTTGCAAACAACTTTCCTAAGACGCCTTTTAAAACGTGGAAAATACGAGTCGACATTTCTCAACATTCTTTCCAAAGCTGACATTTTTCCTTCTGAATAGATTATAGCAACTTATTGAAAAAATGCCTTTGAAGTGTCAAACATTATCTATGATCACATTCGCCGACAACCATGCAGTCAAGTGTGTAATCTCGAAATTTAAGAAAAGAATGATAAATATATAATATTGAAAGCCCCTACTTTTAGCACAGACGAATAGACAGCAGCTAGTTCTTGCAGGCCCATGTATACAAACAAAAACTCATCTAAATCACGATAACTATTCCCTTGACAAGAGCATACGCCCATCTTCAAAGCTAGACTCCGTTTGTATTTCCTCATTTTGAAGATATAACCATAGACATTGACATCAACCGTCTTAAATGAATATAATTCTGAATATCCTACTGCATTTAACTCGTTGTTGACTGTTTGCTTATGTGACTGTCAAACACTACACAAAACAATAGAGTATTGTTATAGCCAATAACTTCAGCCCATCTAGGGTTTAGTTGACAATAAAGGGTGTATTTGATTGTAACTGCAAGTGGAAGGCCCTCAACGCTGTAATCTCGGCAGGTTACCTTACATGACGGCTGAAAATTTCGCCTTCAGCATGGATTGGGTTGTGAGTGCACAATGGTTATTTTCGGACAAGGATGAGATGTATAAGCGCCCAATACCGGGGCATTGCTATTCTGTGTTAGACACACTCTACACTAAGTCGTTGACCTATGAGAACTTCATAGGGTATGATTACGTCCTTGACATGCCGTGCTGGCATATGCTGCGGTATCCAAGACCGCATAAACAGTGGGTATCTGACTATTACAACCACCGGCTGGTTTCATAGCCGCTTGATTGGTCGGAAGTGGGGAGTTACGGGCCATCGTCTATACGTTCTACAATATATCGCTATGCAAGGTCCCCCGGGTATCTCACGCTTGTAAGTGTAGGTATGGAGCAGGTCGTAAGACCCTGTCAGAAGATTATTTTTTTCAGGTATTTCTTTGGATGAAATATTTATCAATACAAATTATGAATTAATCAGTCCAATGAAAGTAGACTCAGGATCGGGTAGTCAGGCTCGCTGACTTGGTTGATGCATGTCATCGTATCCCAATCGCGTAGATCAATGCACATGATGTCAATAACTAGACTGTCTGGTCCAAACTCAATTATTTACAGACTGCGGTCATATAGTTTTAATATTGCGGTGTTAAACAACAAACAAACAAACAAAAGCTGGTAGCAAGCAGAGAGCAACAACTGAGCCAGGATTGATCCTTTATCAGGGGGCAAGTTCAGTTAAGAATTGATTTTCACTGCGTGTCGTTTCTACAATGTCTGTCCCTCGCAATGCGATGATTCACACTGCAGTCAACTCACACAAAGTGAGTGAGTGAGTATGGTTTTAGCTTTTAGCAATATTCCAGCAATATCACGGCGGGGGACACCAGAAATGGGCTTCACACATTGTACCCATGTCGGGAATAGAACCCGGGTCTTAGGCCTGACGAGCGAACGCTTTAACCACTAGGCTAACCCGGCCGCCCCCACACAAAGTGAAAATGTCTTCTTATACTTATTTATATCATCTGGTACCCCCTACACTCTAAACACAATAGTATTCGCACGCGTGGTCTTAAACGTCAAATCAGCAAATATGTTCTCATTTCTAGTTTGGCTACGTCAAACTGTGTCGCTCATACCCTTATGAACGTCAGTTTTGCCGTATCATCATCATCGTCATCATCATCATCATCAAGCCGAGTGGTAGACAGCAGTCTAAAGGGTCTAAAAATGCAGAAGTTCTGCAAAGCGCAATAAACTGTTTTGGGGTGATCCAGCTATGTATGACTGCTTTGACATGTATACAATAATCATAAATAATCATAATAATCAACTAGTTAAGCGCCAAGTTCCGACTTGGCTGCTCACGGGCGTTTTACACGCACGAAAAACAGACAGGTAAAAGTGCACTGACGTTCGGCAGTGGCCCAGAGCTGTTTAGGACCATTTACACAATACAATACTATAGACAATATCAAACTCTTCAGTTCACTTTATACATGACTGAATATCCGACGTCAGCTTTTCACATTACACATATCGCCTGTGCTGTGCCTGTAGGTGTCGCTTATGTCAGTTTCGTTTTATC
Source organism: Haliotis rufescens (assembly GCF_023055435.1). Lineage (NCBI taxonomy): Eukaryota > Metazoa > Mollusca > Gastropoda > Lepetellida > Haliotidae > Haliotis > Haliotis rufescens. Next base: position 2,245,293 of record NW_025964112.1, read on the forward strand.
CATAGATTCAATAACGAAAAAAAAGAAATATCTGCACTAATCGATGTTGTACATTAACTGTGACATATTCCAATGTCAATGTCGTAAAACCCGAGAATCAGTGTTTGGAGTAGATGGTGTGTTTAGTGCCGTATGTGAAACTACATTGTAATTAGGGTAATAATTTACGTTTTGATCGATATAAACTGCCGGCTATATACACCCTTGAAAATTGGATTTCACCAAAACATTAAGTTACAAAACCTTACAAGGCAGAAAACGGTCGCCGAAACACTGCAGACGTATTGTCCAAAACACAACTAGGATACCTGGATCAAATACATCACCATGGAGTAATCATTTTTAGTTTGTTTCAATTTTTTCCACCATCAAACATGGGTGTATACTTTATTTCCTTGACATCATAAATCTGCGTTGACAGATAAACACAAGAGCGTTTGAGCGACTTGAAGCCAATTTGCCACGACTGCCAATTTCTCAGCGCCTAGTCCTTCTTTAAGCCTTCTGCATACATACGTGGCAGTATCGGTTCCATGAAGCTCTATTCCAGTAATTTCAGATATTTCATCGCCGACGGGAAACAAAGATCGGCCAAAAGCCACCAATAAACACTGAGGTGATATGTTAATCATGTTTGATAATATGCCTTCTGCCTATCACACTCACATTTGTAGATCATAAAAAGACTTTAGTAAGATTATGAGCCGAGTCGCCACCAGACAGGCCAGTGCTCGACACGACGCAGACCTGAATGACAGTCCACAGTCAATATTGACAAGGAGTCCGGTTGATCTAAATTGTCAACTGAATTTGGTGCGGAGTCGGGTTCATTTAACCATACAATTGACGAAGCATGCCTCTCGCACTATAAGCCCCATTGACACCTAGATATTAGGTTTATAATCTATCAACAGTGTATTATAGCAGCGCTCTGCCCGTGAAGGAGATAATTAGTAGTGTCAACAGCGGCAACATTGCTGTCAGAAAGTGTCAACCAGCGGATCAAAAAGTGCGCCAGGGTCTGGAGACGAAAAGATAGCTGACATATTTTGTTTAACCTGAGTAAATAGACTTCACTGAACATTGTTATAAACTTTAATTACTAATTACACTCTTTCTGGAATTGCGATATTTGTGAGTTTGCAGTATATATCTAAATAATCAATACATTTCTGCAAATTGTCAAACGGATCTCCAAATATTTTCATATCAGTTAAACACTGAAAGGTCAATAGGGCAGTTTTGTACCGACAACCCACTAAAACGACGCTAAAACACATCCATCAAATATCAACTTTTAACGTTGAAACTGATTTAATAAACAACCAAGAGAGATAGTTGTCGTGAAGGTAGTATCTGATTAGCCCATATCTCCAATTTCCCACAGACGGTTGACATTAGTGACACTTTCAATGGCGTGTTTAGGTGGACACTTCAAGTTATTTGTAAACACATGTCAAAAAGTGCACGTTGTCTTAAAATTGTTTTCATATTTTACCGTTACACAAAGGGTTGTACTTATACATGTTATCTATTAGAGTATTACTGTGATATTAACTGGCGTGTTTATTCTGAAGGCATCATTGGAGATTTCATGTTCCGCTCTCTGATAATCCTTTATGACAGAATTCTTCTTTTAGTACCGCCCGACATGTCACAGCTAGCGGCAAGAGCGTACCAATAAAAAAATTCACACTGGAACGTTAAAGGCAATAAAATTCTATTTATTTCTCATCTATGGAATCATGGCAGGGACATTGTCGCGTCTTCACCCTAACAGATCCTCAAGCCACAAGTGTCAAAATTAACCGCCCCAATTAGACAGCTTGACAATTTAATCAACTGTCGCATTGTCGTGCATTTTAACGCCGTTTTACACATTTCAGATAGGGCGACAAGACATAATTGACCTTAATTTTGTATTTTGAAAAAAACTTGTATTCAAAGCCCTACTGTGCGACAACGTGAGAATATCCCTTCTAGGATTCCATACCAATTAAACAAACGTCTAAATAAGTGTTAAGGGTAATGTGCGTAACTTATGTAGATCTTTTCCACGTGACAATTGGACACGAAAATTGTCCCTTGGCTATTCCGGATTGCGCGAGGTCGCCATCGGTATAACATGCGTGTTGTAAAATTGCGTCTTCATGGATCACGTGGTCAGGATCGGTGACGTGATTGATTGCATTTCATCGTACACTGACGGTGTGGTTCGTGCTCATAATATCAATCACTGAATTGTCTGGTTCAGACTCGATTATTTAATGGCCTTAATACAGATGGTGTATTGCGGCGTTAAACAGCAAGCAGCCAAAACTAAACTACGCGATTGAATACAATGCTTCAATAACCGAGACAATGAAGTCGTTTACCCCGAACTCTGTTACCTCGATATAAGACTATGTAGCGTTATTGGCCCGAGATAATCTATATCTGAACTATATGTTCTGCTGAACTGCCGGGCAAAAGAAAGTATACACCCATGTCTGATGGTGTCTAAAAATGAAACAAAAAAGAAATGGAAATTCGATGGTGATGTCTTTGATCCGGGTATCACAGCTGTGTTTTTGACCCTACGTCTGCAGTGTTTCGGTGACTGTTTTCGGCCTAGTAACGTTTTGATAATGTTTCTAATAGTCTGGTCAATTCCAATTTTCAAGTGTAAACTTTCTTATACCCGGCAGTTTATTTTGTCTCGAACTACGTGTAGCTCGAGGTATTTAGGATCGTCCCCGGATCTGTGAGTCAACGAGGTTTCATCATAGTTGCGTTGCTGCTGTGACCGAACCAAGTCCGGATGTGCGTTTGTAAATAAAGAATACAATAATCAAATTAACACCCCAGGAAGATGAAGAGCCCCTTAACACACATTCAAAGTGGCGAATCCAACAACGTCCTGTTACAAAAACAATGGTAGCTTACCTGTGCACGGAACCGGAAGTCTGATGTCATCAGATGACGACATCGAACACCATGTCGCCATAGCAACGAATAACACCACCAAGTTTGAATAGGCCTCCATCCCTGCAACAATAACATCATCTGTGAATGTCAGGAGAAATAAAGAATAGGCACGGAAACAATTGGGTAAACTCCGTTGGCCAGTCAGTCCATATCCTCCGTGATGGAGTCCCAATACTTTCAGATTTAACAACTTTCAAGAGAAAACGCTTTCAGGTTAAATGTCGTCAGATAGCCTTGAAGGACTGTTTAATATTCAGTAATATTATACATGTTACGCTTTCGCTCGTAAGATTCAATACAGCCATCCATACCACTTTACATCACTGCATTGCTCGATATAATGTGCTCAACTTCCTCAAACAATGTCTTTTAATAATTATTTCACATTTGGTGCCACGACCCTACAGAACCACGTGGCTGGCCTAACGGGTCGTAGTATGTGCAGGCTTAGCAGACATTACCTGGACAGTGCTTCCAACCAGGAACACTGTTGTATTTTTAAGTTTGTTTGTTTGTTTGTTTGTTGTTTAACGCCGCACTCAAGAATATTGCAACTATATGAAGGCGGTCTGTAAATAATCGAGTCTGGACCAGACAATCCAGTGACTGATATCACGAACATCGATCCACGAAATTGGGATACGAAGACGTGCATCGACCAAGTCAGCGAGCCTGACCACCCGATCCCGTTAGTCGTCCCTTACGACAAGCATAGTTGCCTTTTACGGCAAGCATGGGCAGCTGAATACGTATTCTGACACGGATCTTCACAGGTAGTATTTAAGTAAGAGTGGCTCTTTCAGTCTGTCATCATGTCTCGTGAACGCACATACCTCAACGTACCACACATATTTAAACATTTTCATCATCGGGGAATTTCCTGCGCTTTCAATCGGCTGAAGACTGTATATATCCTTAGTCCTTAATTACCGATGTTTACACTCATCTCTAAGTCGCTCTCTGAAGAACTAACAGTCAGGTATGGCTGTAATTCAATTAAACTGCCATTTAACAACTCGTTTCTCATTTCTGAGCTGTGTAGTAATTTCAATTGAGTTATAAGCTGAAATAAAGTTGTCGGCCCTGATTACTGTGTTGTTCCGCCACCCGACCGGCATATGTCATTACAGTACTAAACGCCGTGAAACCCGAGCCGGGCGGAATCTCAGGACAAAACCAAACCGGCTGTTACTAGATTGTCCCCTTCTGTGTACTGGTCAATCAGGACCCCAGATGTACATAATAGGTGGGTAGTGAAATAACACAGTTCTCTCCCTTTCTGGGGTAGATTTACGTTCAAGGCTGACTCACGGCATCTAGGCGCACCTTGTTCATGTTAAAATCAAACTTAAAATTTCAAGATTTTATTTTGGATAGGCTTTTTATTTTAAATTAGGCGTTTTACGGACTTCACAAATAAGGATAAAATCAAGTTTCTGTTTTCCGCCGAGGCGCTTAAATAATTGGATTCATTGAACAATCTTCACAGAAGCTCTATAAGAAGGGAATGTCATTCTCTGACAATGAACATCTTTCATTATATTATATATTTAATTCGACTAATATTTTTTATTAGTTCACTTGTTTTATTAAATTTCGGTATTTTTTCGACCACCGGACCTACAGTTTTTTAAACTGAACAAAAAAAATCCTTCTTGGAGTTCAGTGTGGTAGCAGACATTGACTTCCCGTGATGCAAGGGGTATGGTCAGTAGAGGGGAGTCGGCGTCCACTCCCCGGGAGGGACACTGTTGTACACATGTGTGCAGTGGGGCGCGCATTGTGCACACGTCAAATGTACTTCTCAAAAGAAGTTAAAGAACAAACGATTGTATCATATGACTGTAGCAAATCTGTAGTGGTAGGTGGGTATTGACTGACAGCCTTCATACTTTGGGTGCTCCTTAACTTGTATTGAGTAGTATACACAACTGTGTGTCCCATGTATCGGCAACCTGCACAATGGCAGGCTTGTGTGCAGCTTAGAGAGAAGATGTATCACCATACCGCGGTCAGCAACGTGTCTCACGCATTCCGGCAACGATTTTCACACATTCAGACGACGTGTCTCACGCATTCAGACAACGATTTTCACACATTCAGACGACGTGTCTCACGCAGTTAGACAACGGTTTTCACACATTCAGACAATGTGTCTAACGCATTCCGACACAACGATTTTCACACATTCAGACAACATGTCTCACTCATTCCGACAACGATTTTCACACATTCAGACAATGTGTCTAACGCATTCCGACAACGACTTTCACACATTCAGACGACGTGTCTCACCCATTCCGGCAACGATTTTCCCACATTCAGACAATGTGCCTAACGCATTCCGACAACGACTTTCACACTTTCAGACGACGTGTCTCACTCATTCCGGCAACGAATTTCACACATTCAGACATAGTGTCTCACGCATTCCGGCAACGTGTCTCACGCATTCCGGAAAGGATTTTCACACATTCAGACGACGTGTCTCACGCATTTCAGGACCGTTGACTGACCTACCTCGGTAGTACAATGGGTCCTACTTACCTACAACACATGTCCAGAGAAGAATATGACAGACTTCCCCGTGCTGGTAGGCACGGACAGATACGTATGTATATGCTGCTGTGCACGGAGATATGCGCCTGTATATGCATTTATGCACATATCTATGTTAACCTAGTCTTGTAATGATCTGTGTGTAACGACGCCAGGACTTAACCACCTACACTGGCACTGTTGTCTACTCCAACCTGTGGGAGGAGATTAACGCCGGTGTGTACATACTCCAGGCGAGGAGGGTATCCTCGGAACATCCAGCTGGAATGATACTCTCCAGGTGGGGTAGGTTAAACACCCGTACCTGCATCATGTTCTACATTGGCCACATTGTAATGTTTCTCAGGTCGATGGGGGCGTTATTATAGCTGTATGTACAACGCGGCTGGAGTTGATGACGGCGTCGTGTCGACACAGAGGTACTGACCTTGTACCCTGGTTATCCCTATGTCATACCTAGGCACTGCATCATACGTAGTACATATTATGACGTACACATCAAATAGGAGAGGGGGGGGGGGGGGGGGGGCATAGAGAGAGAGAGAGAGAGAGGCAGAGAGCCAGAGGCAGAGAGAGATTGAGAGAGAGAGAGAGAGAGAGAGAGAGAGAGACGGAGAAGGGTAATAGAAAAGAGAGAGAGACAGAGGCAGAGGGACAGAGAGAGATTGAGAGAGAGAGAGAGAGAGAGAGAGAGAGAGAGACGGAGAAGGGTAATAGAAAAGAGAGAGAGGCAGAGGGACAGAGAGAGATTGAGAGAGAGAGACGGAGAAGGGTAATAGAAAAGAGAGAGAGACAGAGGCAGAGGCAGAGGGACAGAGAGAGATTGAGAGAGAGAGAGAGACGGAGAAGGGTAATAGAAAAGAGAGAGAGAGACAGAGGCAGAGGGACAGAGAGAGATTGAGAGAGAGAGAGAGACGGAGAAGGGTAATAGAAAAGAGAGAGAGACAGAGGCAGAGGCAGAGGGACAGAGAGAGATTGAGAGAGAGAGAGACGGAGAAGGGTAATAGAAAAGAGAGAGAAAGAGAGACAGACAGACAGACAGTCAGACAGTCAGACAGTCAGACAGGCAGAAATAGACCGGTTTCTTCATTGTTATTTTCAGGGGTACCTATTAGTACACGTATTCCATGACTCTCATCGATATCATATTTATACTCCTGATCGCTTAATATACCGCGTCTCTCCCGATAAGTCACGCCCATATCCAACCCTCACTGTGCACATATAATGAATATTTCATGTTCACATTATACTTAAACCCTGATATATCATTCTTATATTCTACCCTCTTCATATATCCGTTATTCCGTGTTTCCATACATACCATACATAACCAAACGCTCTTGACAAATCGTAGTTCAATTCTGACTTTGCTGATGTAAAATACTATGATATGATACTTGTCCCTGTCTTCCGTGACATATCACCTCTTTACCCAACTCTCGTGATACGTCACATCAACACACTCCGTCTCCTTATTGGCCCAGTGCTTGCACAGGGAGACAGATAGAGGAGCGGAATTTGGTATTCAAAAAATGTCCCAGGTACTCACGCAATATATCGGGGGAACTGATTGTCCAGCCCGAGGTGAGGGCGAACCTCTCTACACCAACACCCTCAGATATGTGGGCTGTTATCTACACTAGTTCCAAATACCAAAATTTAAATGAACAGATACTTGAGTATAGACCTCACATATACTACCATGTGCCTTTAGTCTTGGTATGGACCTCACATATACTACCAGGGGCCTTTAGTCTTGGTAGAGACCTCACATATACTACCAGGGGCCTTTAGTCTTGGTAGAGACCTCACATATACTACCAGGTGCCTTTAGTCTTGGTATAGACCTCACATATACTACCAGGTGCCTTTAGACTTGGTAGAGACCTCACATATACTACCAGGTGCCTTTAGTCTTGGTATAGACCTCACATATACTACCAGGTGCCTTTAGTCTTGGTATAGACCTCACATATACTACCAGGGGCCTTTAGTCTTGGTATAGACCTCACATATACTACCATGTGCCTTTAGTCTTGGTATAGACCTCACATATACTACCAGGGGCCTTTAGTCTTGGTAGAGACCTCACATATACTACCAGGGGCCTTTAGACTTGGTAGAGACCTCACATATACTACCAGGGGCCTTTAGTCTTGGTAGAGACCTCACATATACTACCATGGGCCTTTAGACTTGGTATAGACCTCACATATACTACCAGGGGCCTTTAGTCTTGGTATAGACCTCACATATACTACCATGTGCCTTTAGTCTTGGTATAGACCTCACATATACTACCAGGGGCCTTTAGTCTTGGTATAGACCTCACATATACTACCAGGGGCCTTTAGACTTGGTAGAGACCTCACATATACTACCAGGGGCCTTTAGTCTTGGTAGAGACCTCACATATACTACCAGGGGCCTTTAGACCTGGTATAGACCTCACATATACTACCAGGGGCCTTTAGACTTGGTAGAGACCTCACATATACTACCATGGGCCTTTAGTCTTGGTAGAGACCTCACATATACTACCAGGGGCCTTTAGTCTTGGTAGAGACCTCACATATACTACCAGGGGCCTTTAGTCTTGGTAGAGACCTCACATATACTACCAGGGGCCTTTAGTCTTGGTAGAGACCTCACATATACTACCAGGTGCCTTTAGACTTGGTATATACCTCACATATACTACAAGGGGCCTTTAGTCTTGGTATATACCTCACATATACTACAAGGGGCCTTTAGTCTTGGTATAGACCTCACATATACTACCAGGTGCCTTTAGGCCTGGTATAGACCTCACATATACTACCAGGGGCCTTTAGTCTTGGTATAGACCTCACATATACTACCAGGTGCCTTTAGACTTGGTATATACCTCACATATACTACCAGGGGCCTTTAGTCTTGGTATAGACCTCACATATACTACCAGGGGCATTTAGTCTTGGTATAGACCTCACATATACTACCAGGTGCCTTTAGTCTTGGTATAGACCTCACATATACTACCAGGTGCCTTTAGACTTGGTATAGACCTCACATATACTACTAGTGGTCTTTATAATTGGTATAGACCTCACATATACTACTAGTGGTCTTTATAATTGGTATAGACCTCACATATACTACTAGTGGTCTTTATAATTGGTATAGACCTCACATATACTACTAGTGGTCTTTATAATTGGTATAGACCTCACATATACTACCAGGGGTCTTTAGACTTGGTAGAGACCTCACATATACTACCATGGGCCTTTAGACTTGGTATAGACCTCACATATACTATTAGTGGTCTTTATAATTGGTAGAGACCTCACATATACTACCATGGGCCTTTAGACTTGGTATAGACCTCACATATACTACCAGAGGCCTTTAGTCTTGGCATGAAACCTCACAAAGGAAAATAATATCCTAAATAAAAGAACAATAAAATGCCCGTCTTGTCCCCCGGGGTGCAGTGAGAGGGTAATTAGGAAGGTGACGCGATGCCTGATGTGGACCTGTGTCCCTGAGACAGGGGTAAGACTTGTCAGAGAACGTCTCTAGGCTCAGTCGTCGGCCTATCTCCGCGTGTTAGCCTCCAGGCCCGGGCCACCTATGTCAGCGTAGGGAGATTGCGCAGATGAAAGCTGGAATGATCGCCTCAAATATGGTGGCACCCAATACCGATATATTCCATCTTGATTATCTGGTATAGGATTTACTTACCCAAACACATAAATGTTAATTTCTGATGGTTCACACGACAGCGTATACTGCTTGGATGTGTGGTGTTTTATCTGGAATTTTAACAATTCGATACCTTATGTAGTCCAAAATATTGTTAATAATGCGTGATTCACAGATATTAGCGTGTACATCTGTCGTTTATATGTCTTGTGACTGGTGCGTGGTATGTGCATAATGTATACAGCATCAGATTCTATACCCGACAAAACATAGAAAAAACGTTATTATTATTCTATATTAGTCCATTTTTAATTCAAATCAATATTGCTTATATAAGAAATAAGGACTATCAATACTAATAAATACTTGATATACTATCAATTGATCCCAATATAATATTATGGATATGAATCATTTCGTCACAAAAGCATCATTCTATGTTTAATAAAACACAACAATTCCTGTGCATCGTATTTTAAACCGTAAACCGTATATCGTATTGTCGTGTAATGTTGCCTGTATGAAAGTATACAAATAAGGCATATTTATATTACATATTTTCCTCGAATAATACTAAAAATGATTCCCCAGTGACTATGTCGTACAAAAGCGTTCACGGAAGTGAGCGATGTGAAATGTCTTTGAATATCAGTGTTTGAATCTTTCCATATTAACATCCCGCTAAACATGCGTGGATTTGCGTTGAGACGTTGTGATAATTACCTTTTATTGAATCAAGAAATTATTACGCCCAAATTCCGTTTTGCGTATTTCATAACATAGTGAAATTTCGTAAATATTATGAAAGTCGTTAAAAAACTTGATATACTCCGAGAATCCCGTATGCGAGGCGCTCAATGGCCGACGCGTCAAGGGGCAAACTGAACTGACAATTTCACCAAGACGACTGTGAATACTACTGTTGAATGCGTTTCTCGGTGTAATTGATGCAGATACAACAGAGATGTAACGCTGTGATGGACCAATATTCCCACAGTGCTACCTAATTTTGATAATGAGATACACTAAAGAATTTTAAATAGTTTTGCAATTACGAATGAAATGGTGGCAGTGTTTAAGAAACGTTAGCCGACAATGAATAAAATATTTACAAGCCGTATCAACCATTGGGACGACACAACCCTCGCGACAGGTTAAAATTTCATATTTATGTGTCATGGTCTGACACAAAATGGGATAATGATATCAAGGGTTTGAATTTTTTTTGTAGATTGTATTCAAAAGCTGACAAAAGCTGTTCATCACCCAATCATGTATGCTTGACGAAATAGCGTTCACAGATCCATCTCACCAAGTATAATATAAGTAGCATCTAAACTGTCCGCGCTTAATAGTTTAGAAGTAGCATTATGTTCTGTATCTTTCAAAGATGAAAAAGATTAAATAGGTTCTTAGTCATTATTTTTTTTCAAAGAATTTGTTATTATTTCCTTGTGCTTTACATGAAAATGCGATATATGCGGTGGCTTAAACGCATAGTATCAATTTCAGGTATGACGTGACTCTTATAACCGCGCGTGGAGCGTTATAGCGAGTACACAGATATATAGAGACATGAGGGGAATTTATCTAAAGTTCCACTTCATAAATTCCTTGATAAAATTTAATTACATGTTAGTTCCGTGTATGTTTTCTTTCAGTTAAAGAATTCGTTGAACGGGAACATTTTGTGAATCATAAAGCGCTGAAATAATTATTTTTCAATTGTTGTAAATCTTCCTTTTTTCCCACAAAATTGTAAATGTCTCATTTGTATTTTTTACATTTTAATTACTTTCTAAGCTACATTAATTCTGTAGATTACGATATATAACACAATCGCCCCGCGGGAAATCAGTTGCATTGAAATCCTGTACAAGTACGAAGCTTAACTGCTAAACAATAATATAAACATGCCGGCGGGAGTGAACTAAAGGATGCAAGTTTGCACAATATATACTTCTTTAAATATTCTACCTGTAAAGTGGACGTACAATAGTCGCTCACTACGTACATATCACATAGGATGTATACACATGTAAGTTTTAATTTAATACAAAATAACCAAACAAAATCAATCAAATTAGTAACAGTTCTCACCTTTTCAACCGCTGATTTGTCGATAATGAACCTCGCTATATAGATGTTATTAAATTTAACAGACACAGTGTTCAAGTTTTATGATTGACGTTCGCCCCGCAATGTCTCCCGTCCGCACGGTTCGCCTCAACTTATATGACGTGCTATTCACACAGTTTGTTCTCTCTCCATACATTAAACCTCAGACCTTGTGTACTAAATAGGTTCCGACCCTATGTCGTAGTAAACAGTTATCCTGTGTATTTACCATGTACACTGGATAACAACGGAATTGCCCCAAGAACAAAGCGTTAACGTAGATAAAGAGACAAATGGTAGAAATGTACAAATACTGTAGGCCTTTGTTATGTGGCTTGGCTATATCTAAATTATAACATCGCTAGGCTGAAAGCAAAACTTGGCGATATGTGACAGATTAATTACGCTTACCTGTACGAGATTGGTGATCTCCTCCCCTCCGCTCGCCTGCTCCTCGTACAGACGCTTTAAGACTCTAACTCAGTTTTACCTGGCCAACGCGCCAGGCCCTTTGATCTTGCCGCCGTTCAGGTATTGGGAGGTGAACGAGCTGGGGTCGCGTGCACATGCATGCTCATTTCAAAATCAATCAAGTCGAAGAAAATACAAATTAGGATGTGTAGATAATATTGTCTTGCGGTATAAGTGTTTGATCAGTGTTCGGAAAGTGATCGCATTTGGAGAATGTTTCGGTTCAAAAGCTTCAATTAAGTTAGCTTAGCCTGCGAGTTTGCAAAGCGCCGATAGCAAGGTTGATCTGTTGTCTGAGAACCCGTGCAGGAGAGCACACATAACCCTGGTACTTACTCCACCTCCTTTGTATTTCGTGTTGAACTATTTTAATATCACGAATAAAAATCCCATATTTCGACGAAGGGGTGAGATTATATTCAAGCTACTGTGCTGGCTGGGACGCCTTGTAGAACCAGCCAGTGTGGGTTTAGACTGAAATATTTATATTTTCATTAATGCTATAAATATTCCAATCTATCCAAAAAGATTAATCATTATCTCCTTTTATTCCGATGTACATGATTGTTAACCTATATATATATATCTAAGATTGAAGGTAATGGGACAATAAGTTAATTAAATATAGCTAAATTATTTTCATTGTTATAAAATACAACGTTCGTGGAATAAATCTTTTACTAAAAAATATCAAAGACAGGTGTGGGCGGGTTTTCTCGAAATTCTGTCATATATGAAGCAAATCTTCCAGGAAAATCCTAATAAATTTTAAGGAAGTTATCACCTCAATAAAGAGAAGATCGTGTGTGATCATGATGAAATGTTAAATACCCAGATCTCTAGATTTATGTATCTACCCGTATAGAAGCAAGACATGTGTTTGATGAATTCAAATGTGCAATCCAATATTTTTAAAATTAAAACGAAGCCCAACACTGAACACTTCCTCCGACATGTTACACCCGTATCATCAGGGAGATTGATACACTGATGGAACAATGACAGCTATTGGGAAGTAAGCTTTACTGTTGGTACATTTGAAATAGCGCGCATACAAATTCAACACATTAATTAGAATCAAATGTTGAGATGTGTTTGTGTGCATTGTTCCCCACGTGTATTTGGCAGACAAGGCTGGAATCCATGATAGAATCAACGACTGTGTCTAAAGCTGAGTGTTCCCCTTATTCATTTCCACCAGCATATGTTTGTACTAAGAGCGGCTTAATCTTCACACTGGACAACAAGCAGCGAGAGCTGAACGTTTTTAGTTGTTTTAAATGTCTGATCATGATAAAGTTAAATTAATGTATCAACTTTGCGATAAAAGTCACACACAATCACACACAGTTGCACATTTAGTTTAATAAATCTCTCACTGACAATGACGTAATTAATAACACATTCACATATAGTTATTGTTTAATAACACATTCACGCATAGTTGTAGTTTAATAATATATTCACACATAGTTATTGTTTAATAACACATTCAAGCATAGTAATAGCTTAATAACACATTCACACATAGTTATTGTTTATTAAAACATTCACACATAGTTATTGTTTAATAACACATTCGCACATAGTCATAGTTTATTAATACATTCACAAGCAGGTGTAGTTTTAATACAGCATTCATACATTTTCAAACGTATAAAGACATGGTTTAATAAGATATTCACAGATCTTCAGACACATACGGGCATAGTTTAATAACATATTCATACGTCTGAACTCACATTCATGCATTGTTTAATAACATCTTCACAAACGTACATGCATGGTTTAATAACATCTTTACACACGTTCAATTATGGTTTAATAACATATTCACACATCTTCAGACACATACAGACATGGTTTAATAGCATATTCACATATCTTCAGACACATACAGACATGGTTTGATAACATATTCACACATCTTCAGACACATACAGACATGGTTTAATAACATATTCACACATCTTTAGACACATACAGACATTGTTTGATAACATATTCACATAGCTTAACACACATCCACGCTCAGATGCAGTTTATTAACACATTCAGACGCAGCTGCAGTTTAATAACACATTCACGCAGTCTCACACACATTTACACCTAGAAATACCAATGTTCACACGTAGATGTAGGTTAAAGACACAGTCCTAGTGTCAGACACATATAAACAGACACATACAGCTTAGATGATGTTACATACCAGACCGACAGTCACAGCCAGAAGAACAGAGCATGGTGCTGGTGTTACTAGCACCGTCTGGCGTGTGACTGACTTGCCAAGCACCATCTGACGTCGTCTCCGTGGTCATCGGGCGTCCCTAGAACCATCTGACGCCTCTAACCCCATCTAACGCTTCTAACCCCATCTGACGCCTCTAACCCCATCTGACGCCTCTAACATCATCTGACACCTCTAACCCCATCTGACGCCTCTAACCCCATCTGACACCTCTAACATCATCTGACACCTCTAACACCATCTGACGCCCCTAACATCATCTGACACCTCTAACATCATCTGACGCCTCTAACCCCAACTGACGCCTCTAACATCATCTGACGCCTCTAACCCCATCTAACGCCTCTAACCCCATCGGACGCCTCTAACCCTTTCTGACACCTCTAACCCCATCGGACGCTTCTAACCCCATCTGACGCCCCTAACCCCATCTGACGCCTCTAACCCCATCTGGCACCTCTAACACCATCTGACGACCACACTACTTGATACAAGACATGCGGATTTAAAGACCACTTGTACCATGCAGGTGACTGGTCCAGTTGTCGCTAAATGTCTGGCTGAAATATTGGCGATGTGACATCCAAACACGTAGCTTGGAAGATCAGATGGTAGGGCAGCCTATAACATATCTCTCATCCCGGCATACGGTGGGCACGGATGGCCCAGCAGTCAAACCGCCGACTGGAGTCAAGAAAGTATCATCGTAGGTTCGAATCCCAGATTCGCAATGATTATGGTTTATTTGCTTGTCGGTACCATACTCTCGTTCGTTCGTTTCAGTAAAGTTGTGAAATGCCGAGATCTGCCACACTTCATGTTGACACGATGTAACTGAAATATTGTTCAAAGCCGCGTTAGCCAAACTCACTCACTCACTCATCACTAAGTGAGCCGTCACTGTCTGGACAAAGAGCGTCGTTTGTCTACAACATTTGTGAAAAAGGCCAGAAGACTTTAAGACCATTTCAGTATTTTACCTGATTACAAATCACAGGAAGCTTTGCTTTGTGGGAGTTTCACATAAGAATTTTTTCAAAACTATAATTTTGTGTATATATATATGACAATATCATCAAGTGGCCCGCTTTCACGAGAAACCCTTTAATCCTTATTTTACAGAGAGTCGTCGGACCTCTTTCCATTTATACATACTTGACAGATCACAGCTATCTGAATGGATTGCCTTCAATAAGAAACGGGCGTATGTGTGGTAGGCAGCTGAAAAGGGTGTTTAAAGGGGTTGAGTTGCACGATAAACTGTTTGAAGCTTTAGCCGTAGACTGTAATGGCAGCAATGTGTTTGAAACATTTAATAGACATTACCTTGCGAAGAATAGACGGATAAATTCCTTTCAAACATTGAAATCCTGTGTAGTGTTATACAGTGCATTGACGAGCGGCTACAACGATGGTGCGAGTTTTTGATAGTACTCACGCATTTCTCAGAGAAACGTTAAGTCATGAAATATATAGTACAGCATCGTCTCGTGTCTTGCTGTAACGATTCAATTGTTAAACAATTACCGTCGTTGGATAAACGAGCAGCTCTTTCGAAAAACTGTAATTTAATCCTTTAAGATCGTGTACAGTTCTCGTGTGATAGTAGGACTCCCAATGGCCATCTGGTCATCTGACTAGTCACGTGTTTCCAGGCATTGTCCACTTATTGTATGTTCTATAGCCAATGACCCCCGGTAGACCTATAGGCACAATGGCCACGTAGTATTTCAAGTAATAAAACATTTTACTACATACTGATATGCATGGTCGCCGTGCTGTCGTTTGACGAGGGATGCAGCTGTGGCGGATGGAGTAGAGGTGGCTATCACGTGCAGGGATATACCACTCAAAACAAGTTAAGGAACACCCACAATTGAAGGCTGTGTGTTGCAATACCCATTTGCCATGACATATTGACTTCTGTCATATTAAAACATCGGATGTTCCTTAACTTCTTTTGAGTTGTATATAAAGCTATATGTCACACCTAGTCGTTGGTTGGTTGGTTGGTTGTTTAACGCCGCACTCAGCAATATTCCAGCTATATGACGGCGGTCTGTAAATAATCGAGTCTGGACCAGACAATCCAGTGATTGCTATCATGAGCATCGATCCACGCAATTGGGATACGATGACATCAAACAAGTCAGCGAGCCTGACCACCCGATCCCGTTAGTCGCCTCTTACGACAAGCATAGTTGCCTTTTACAGCAAGCATGGGTTGCTGAAGACCTATTCTACCCCGGATCTTCACGGGTCTCACAGGTAGTCAATACTGAACCTACTGTGTCTGGGAAGATATATAATCCGTTGTCATATTGACGGAAATAATGTCACATCGTACAAAAGCGTGGGTTTGTTGACGAAAGGATGGCGGAGACCACTCTTGTTAAATCGCTGATCAATGGCTGTAAGATATCG
Organism: Haliotis rufescens; assembly: GCF_023055435.1. NCBI lineage: Eukaryota > Metazoa > Mollusca > Gastropoda > Lepetellida > Haliotidae > Haliotis > Haliotis rufescens. The sequence continues at coordinate 2,261,770 of NW_025964112.1, forward strand.
GTACAGTATTGTCAGCCATGTCACACGTTTTGGGATTATCAATATGAAGTTAATCCATTTGAAATGACGTGTAAGTCACACCACGTACACATATCATTTCGTGGTCGGAGATATAACACGAAACGAGAAAAGGAGAATTGTCTGGTTTCACATCGTATGGCGCAGAGGTTTGAAGTGATAGTACTTCCGCACCAAGGTACGCTGACGTCCAGCAAGAAGTGAGTGAGTGAGTGAGTGAGTGAGTGAGTTGGGTTTAACGCCGCTTGTAACAGTATTCCAGTTATATCGCGGCGTGACCGCTTACTGTGGGAGGAAAGCCCGAAGTGATGCAGGTCTTAGACGTTTACCACTTCGGTGAAACCCACGAGCATGGGTATGGTGCTGACAAACCTAGAAACATAATCGGGGCGAACCGGGATTCGAACCCACAATCATAGGTTTCTGGCGTGCCAAAGGGACGCAACTCTGCACAGCGAATCGCGGCGTCCAGCAAGGAAGTGGAATTGCGTCATATTGAGCGAGTATTGTTTTCTTCCGTTGTAAGACTCTCACGGGGGGTACCACGCCCATGGCAACTATTATTCCAGCAATATCACGACTGGGGACGCCAAACATGAACTCATTGGAACTGAAATCACGAAAACCAGTGACGGTTGCAATTCGCTGTGCAGAGTTGCGTCCCTTGGGCGTGCAATAATCTATTTATAGCAGGTTCGAATCCCGTATTCGCAATTCTAGTTTTGTCATCATCATACTCCTACGTTTAACAAATGTTGTAAACCCCTCGGACTTGCATTGATTTTCGACTTCTGCCACATGAAGCTGACATGTCGTCATATACCTATAATACTGTTCACTGTGACACCCAACTCACTCACTCATTCACTGCGCGGGGACGATTCATTTGCATGGCCATCCCCTGCTCAGGCATCACGTGGTACCTCTAAATCATTCAGAAGAAGTTCATCTTTCGATGAGAACACACGTTGAGTGGATAGACCTCCCAGCATCTCAGCTGATTACCGGTGCATGCCAGCTAATGGTGCATGCCAGGTAATGCTGTAGTGTCAGGTTAACTCTTGTGTGTGTTGTCACATAAGTAGCTGGGGTAGCTACGTCACACACTGTGTATGCTGTAGACTGAGATAGTAGGTCACTGGACCATGGTCTAACCACGCCCATCTCACTGTAGACTGAGATTGTAGGACACTGGACCATGGTCTAACCACGCCCATTTCACTGTAGACTGAGATTGTAGGACATTGGACCATGGCCCAACCACGCCCATCTCACTGTAGACTGAGATTGTAGGACACTGGGCCATGGTCTAACCACGCCCATTTCACTGTAGACTGAGATTGTAGGACATTGGACCATGTTCTAACCACGCCCATCTCACTGTAGAGTGAGATTGTATGTCAGTGGACCATGGTCTAACCACGCCCATTTCACTGTAAACTGAGATAGTAGGACACTGGACCATGGCCCAACCACGCCCATCTCACTGTAGACTGAAATAGTAGGTCACTGGACCATGGTCTAACCACGCCCATCTCACTGTAGACTGAGATTGTAGGACACTGGACCATGGTCTTACCACGCCCATTTCACTGTAGACTGAGATTGTAGGACATTGGACCATGGTCTAACCACGCCCATCTCACTGTAGAGTGAGATTGTATGTCAGTGGACCATGGTCTAACCACGCCCATCTCACTGTAGACTGAGATTGTAGGACACTGGACCATGTTCTAACCACGCCCATCTCACTGTAGACTGAGACACTCCAACACTGATCTATGTTCTCACCACGCGCTTCTCACTGTGGACTGAGATAGGACGACACTGGACCATGGTCTAACCACGCCCATCTTACTGTAGACTGAGACACTCCAACACTTATCTATGTTCTCACCACGCGCTTCTCACTGTAGACTGAGACACTTCAACACTGAACCATGTTCTTACCACGCGCTTGTCGTGTCTCTATATGAGTGGTGAAGTCTTACCACGCGCTTCTCCTGTCTCTATATGAGTGGTGAAGTCTTACCACGCGCTTGTCGTGTCTCTATATGGGTGGTGAAGTCTTACCACGCGCTTCTCGTGTCTCTATATGAGTGGTGAAGTCTTACCACGCGCTTCTCGTGTCTCTATATGGGTGGTGAAGTCTTACCCGCGCTTCTCGTGTCTCTATATAGGTGGTGAAGTCTTACCACGCGCTTCTCGTGTCTCTATATAGGTGGGGAAGTCTTACCAAGCGCTTCTCGTGTCTCTATATAGGTGAGGAAGTCTTACCACGCGCTTCTCGTGTCTCTATATGAGTGGTGAAGTCTTACCACGCGCTTCTCGTGTCTCTATATGAGTGGTGAAGTCTTACCACGCGCTTGTCGTCCCCTATATGGGTGGTGAAGTCTTACCACGCGCTTGTCGTCCCCTATATGGGTGGTGAAGTCTTACCACGCGCTTCTCGTGTCTCTATATGGGTGGTGAAGTCTTACCACGCGCTTCTCGTGTCTCTATATGAGTGGTGAAGTCTTACCACGCGCTTCTCCTGTCTCTATATGAGTGGTGAAGTCTTACCACGCGCTTGTCGTGTCTCTATATAGGTGGGGAAGTCTTACCAAGCGCTTCTCGTGTCTCTATATAGGTGGTGAAGTCTTACCACGCGCTTCTCGTGTCTCTATATGAGTGGTGAAGTCTTACCACGCGCTTGTCGTGTCTCTATATAGGTGGGGAAGTCTTACCACGCGCTTCTCGTGTCTCTATATAGGTGAGGAAGTCTTACCACGCGCTTCTCGTGTCTCTATATGAGTGGTGAAGTCTTACCACGCGCTTCTCGTGTCTCTATATGAGTGGTGAAGTCTTACCACGCGCTTGTCGTCCCCTATATGGGTGGTGAAGTCTTACCACGCGCTTGTCGTCCCCTATATGGGTGGTGAAGTCTTACCACGCGCTTCTCGTGTCTCTATATGGGTGGTGAAGTCTTACCACGCGCTTCTCGTGTCTCTATATGAGTGGTGAAGTCTTACCACGCGCTTCTCGTGTCTCTATATGAGTGGTGAAGTCTTACCACGCGCTTGTCGTGTCTCTATATGGGTGGTGAAGTCTTACCACGCGCTTCTCGTGTCTCTATATGAGTGGTGAAGTCTTACCACGCGCTTCTCGTGTCTCTATATGGGTGGTGAAGTCTTACCACGCGCTTCTCGTGTCTCTATATGAGTGGTGAAGTCTTACCACGCGCTTCTCCTGTCTCTATATGAGTGGTGAAGTCTTACCACGCGCTTGTCGTGTCTCTATATAGGTGGGGAAGTCTTACCAAGCGCTTCTCGTGTCTCTATATGGGTGGTGAAGTCTTACCACGCGCTTCTCGTGTCTCTATATGAGTGGTGAAGTCTTACCACGCGCTTGTCGTGTCTCTATATAGGTGGGGAAGTCTTACCACGCGCTTCTCGTGTCTCTATATAGGTGAGGAAGTCTTACCACGCGCTTCTCGTGTCTCTATATGAGTGGTGAAGTCTTACCACGCGCTTCTCGTGTCTCTATATAGGTGAGGAAGTCTTACCACGCGCTTCTCGTGTCTCTATATGAGTGGTGAAGTCTTACCACGCGCTTGTCGTCCCCTATATGGGTGGTGAAGTCTTACCACGCGCTTGTCGTCCCCTATATGGGTGGTGAAGTCTTACCACGCGCTTCTCGTGTCTCTATATGGGTGGTGAAGTCTTACCACCGCTTCTCGTGTCTCTATATGAGTGGTGAAGTCTTACCACGCGCTTCTCGTGTCTCTATATGAGTGGTGAAGTCTTACCACGCGCTTGTCGTCCCCTATATGGGTGGTGAAGTCTTACCACGCGCTTGTCGTCCCCTATATGGGTGGTGAAGTCTTACCACGCGCTTCTCGTGTCTCTATATGGGTGGTGAAGTCTTACCACCGCTTCTCGTGTCTCTATATGAGTGGTGAAGTCTTACCACGCGCTTCTCGTGTCTCTATATGAGTGGTGAAGTCTTACCACGCGCTTGTCGTGTCTCTATATGGGTGGTGAAGTCTTACCACGCGCTTCTCCTGTCTCTATATGGGTGGTGAAGTCTTACCACCGCTTCTCGTGTCTCTATATGAGTGGTGAAGTCTTACCACGCGCTTCTCGTGTCTCTATATGAGTGGTGAAGTCTTACCACGCGCTTCTCGTGTCTCTATATGGGTGGTGAAGTCTTACCACCGCTTCTCGTGTCTCTATATAGGTGGTGAAGTCTTACCACGCGCTTGTCGTGTCTCTATATGAGTGGTGAAGTCTTACCACGCGCTTCTCGTGTCTCTATATGGGTGGTGAAGTCTTACCACCGCTTCTCGTGTCTCTATATGAGTGGTGAAGTCTTACCACGCGCTTCTCGTGTCTCTATATGAGTGGTGAAGTCTTACCACGCGCTTCTCGTGTCTCTATATGAGTGGTGAAGTCTTACCACGCGCTTGTCGTGTCTCTATATGGGTGGTGAAGTCTTACCACGCGCTTCTCGTGTCTCTATATGGGTGGTGAAGTCTTACCACCGCTTCTCGTGTCTCTATATGAGTGGTGAAGTCTTACCACGCGCTTCTCGTGTCTCTATATGAGTGGTGAAGTCTTACCACGCGCTTCTCGTGTCTCTATATGGGTGGTGAAGTCTTACCACCGCTTCTCGTGTCTCTATATAGGTGGTGAAGTCTTACCACGCGCTTGTCGTGTCTCTATATGAGTGGTGAAGTCTTACCACGCGCTTCTCGTGTCTCTATATGGGTGGTGAAGTCTTACCACCGCTTCTCGTGTCTCTATATGAGTGGTGAAGTCTTACCACGCGCTTCTCGTGTCTCTATATGAGTGGTGAAGTCTTACCACGCGCTTGTCGTGTCTCTATATGAGTGGTGAAGTCTTACCACGCGCTTGTCGTCCCCTATATGGGTGGTGAAGTCTTACCACGCGCTTGTCGTCCCCTATATGGGTGGTGAAGTCTTACCACGCGCTTGTCGTCCCCTATATGGGTGGTGAAGTCTTACCACGCGCTTCTCGTGTCTCTATATGGGTGGTGAAGTCTTACCACGCGCTTCTCGTGTCTCTATATGAGTGGTGAAGTCTTACCACGCGCTTCTCGTGTCTCTATATGAGTGGTGAAGTCTTACCACGCGCTTCTCGTGTCTCTATATGGGTGGTGAAGTCTTACCACGCGCTTCTCGTGTCTCTATATGAGTGGTGAAGTCTTACCACGCGCTTCTCGTGTCTCTATATGGGTGGTGAAGTCTTACCACCGCTTCTCGTGTCTCTATATAGGTGGTGAAGTCTTACCACGCGCTTGTCGTGTCTCTATATGAGTGGTGAAGTCTTACCACGCGCTTCTCGTGTCTCTATATGGGTGGTGAAGTCTTACCACCGCTTCTCGTGTCTCTATATGAGTGGTGAAGTCTTACCACGCGCTTCTCGTGTCTCTATATGAGTGGTGAAGTCTTACCACGCGCTTGTCGTCCCCTATATGGGTGGTGAAGTCTTACCACGCGCTTGTCGTCCCCTATATGGGTGGTGAAGTCTTACCACGCGCTTCTCGTGTCTCTATATGGGTGGTGAAGTCAATGGTTTTGGAAAAAATGCATGAAAGTCTGGAACTTATCATTACAATCGCAAATTGTTCAGAAATATGGCTAAATCATGTCACAATATGAGCATGGTTTTAATAATCCTATAAAGTTTCCCATGTTTTATCAAGAAAGAAATATATTTGACACTGACATAATGTAAATGTCTTCTGTGAATTAGTGATAAGTAGCATACGCTGACTTAACAAACATGTAACTGAGACACAGCGGCTCACAGCCTCCCCTTGTACCAGGTTGTAGATATAAAACATTATCTTACATATACTCTCTGATAGTACTAGTGTTTGGAGGGGTTTCAAACCAAGGAGTACATTTGAACATCAGAAACGACGTGTTATCCCTTTGTGGGGTTCGCCGTATGTGACCAGCGATGCATGACACTGTGCCGATAAACCAGAGGCTGTCGTGTTTCCTGACTGTGTTGTATTTCATATAAACCTGTAGACATGTTACAGACGCATCTTGCTATTACGATTACTGTCAACGGATTCGTTTTAATAGATCACAACTGTATTAAGATTTGTGTTCCCTCCCTCTTAACCTATCACAAGACATGCTTTAGTCAACCGTGCAACAATGCATTGCCGATCGTAACATTTGACATTTTATTCTCAGACCAAGTATATTTACTCCATCAGGTAAAAATAACTTTATATGTCTGCCTGCTCGAAGTTAAAGATATAGATATACATACTTATTTACTGAAAGCAGAAAGTAAGAAGTCGATTGTATAATCAAGACTGACGCAAAAACACACGCGCGCGTGCACGCACGCACACACACACACAAACACATACACACACACTCACAGAGACACACGCACACATAGACACACACACACACACACACACACACACACACACACACACACACACACACACACACACACACACACACACACACACACACACACACTCACACACACACACACGCGCATACCAACACACACGCAATATTCTACTATCCTAAAACCTACATGTACTCTTCAGCCATATTATTTCCGCTTTTCCTGTGACATTAAGTATATGTCTTGAAGAAAATAATGTCCGTGTCGACCAAGAAGAAAAGCTACACATGTACATGTTATACTGCAATGTACACCAAGCATGTTGTAGTTTTCACTGCTCCACCTACAATCAAGGCGTCTCAAGTGTTTTCATCGAGGAGTGACATAGCGAGCACAAGCGGTGTGGTAAACAATAGGGCTTTACCCTCCACCCGCTGTGTTGGGGCTAACAATGACATAACGGTTTCTGATAGGTCTACTGACCAATACTCACTGATTGCTGTTGATTTGACTGTCACTCATTACACACATTGTCGTCCAGCCGGCACCGTCAATATTGAAGCACGTGTCACTACACTGCAGAATCTCAGAGAAAACACGGAACAAACGCTGGCAATAATTCCACACCAGGCCTAAGACCGAAGTATTGATGAATTGTTCACTAAACCGATTGGTTTATGATTAGGCAGTCCAAAGTGTATGCCTGTTCCTCTACATGTGGAGGTGTCGTTTTGTCAGCGTGATAAGGGTAGATAGTACCACTACCCGGGGTGGATATAACGGGGGGATGCAGAATACGCTACATCAGAGGCTGCAGAAGACGGTTCTACACACAGCACGGCAGCTGGACCCACACTCAGGTAAGTCGTCAAGTACAGGAGTAAGAATGTACATCATTCAAAGACTGGACGTGGGAGGACTTTCCTTCATGCATGTTCCTGGTATGTTTGGGTGCTGTTCTCCCCCTCGTATAGAAGATGATAATGTGTATAGCCCTGAGACAGCGACGTTACTGTAGGTGTAGTTACCTTTGAAGATGACGTATAGACAGTCGGCGTGACAGAATTGTGTTTTATGCCGCTTTTAGCAAAATCACGGAAACATCTACGCCTGGTATAACAAATCCATCTGGAATAATGTATAATTTGTTGTTTGTTTGTTTCTTTGTTTGTTTTTTAACTCCGCACTCAGTAATTTTCCAGCTATATGACAGCGGTCTGTAAATAATCGAGTCTGGACCAGACAATCCAGTGATTGACATCATGAGTATCGATCCACGCAATTGGGATACGATGATATGCATCAACCAAGTCAGCGAGCCTGACCAGAATAATGTATAAGCAGTTTATTGAGGTGTGGAAATAGAAGCGTAGACATTAGCCATTAGTAATTCGTGGGAGAAAGATTGACCCTAATTGATACTCTATTTGATACTCTAATTGATACTCTATTTGATACTCTAATCAGTGCAGCCAGTGGGCAGCGAGCAGCAACGGATAAGTTTGTACACCACTGTTTGTTTGTTTGTTTAACGCCGAACTCAGTAATTTTCCAGCTATATGACGGCGGTCTGTAAATAATTGAGTCTGGACCAGACAATCCAGTGATTGCTATCATGAGCATCGATCCACGCAATTAGGATACGATGATATGCATGAACTAAGTCAGCGATTCTGGCCACCCGATCCCGTTGGTCGCCTCTTACGACAAGCATAGTCGCCTTTTACGGCAAGCATGGGTTGCTGAAGACCTATACTACCCCGGAGCGTTATGGGTCTTGTACAGCAATGAAAGTGAATTCAGCTGCCCAGTGAATGTATTTCCCACTTTATGATTCATTATTAGCATGAGATTAAAGACTTCGGTCGTGACCCACGGAAAGTTTCATCTTATCCGTTATGTCCAGTCAACCAAAGTCCATTTAACGAGAGTTGACCGTACCATGGTTTCGTTACATCAACTCCAATGTGTCCCATCTGCAGATTGTATTATACGGAATATTTGTCTCCTCAGTTCCCTAAGTGCGATGTCCGAGACACGGTTCCCGGGACGACATCCAGCATCACCCGAGATGACTCCTCCACATCAGCCGAGGACACCCCAACCTCCTCAACTCTCAAGGTCATCAAGGACCCGCCACGTGGGACGTTATGCTTCTCTCTACACCAAGGCCAACGTTCGTAGGATTCCAGTGAGAAGAAGGCATTCCAAACGTCCAGCCATTGTGCTCCAGAAAAGTTCAGCGCCGCCAGCCTTGTCGACTATATCCTCCGTGGTCAGGAAGCTCGTGTCCACGCCTCGACTGGTTAATCTGGCTGTAGGCTATGTAACACACACGGCAGCCCGTGGTGTGATGGTCCCAAAACTGAACACTGTCACCGGCATGATGAGACAGTGGTACCGGAGCCTTGTAATGATTGGTGTGCCAGCTTGGTCACTGCCCATGTCATCAGTTTGTGTCCGCATGATAACATCAATCATGTACCCTAGACGTGCGAAAACATCTCTGGCGAAACGTATGTTCCGCCTTTCTCCGACATTACACCGCCTGGTTCGACAAACTGTTGTGAAACTGCTGTTACGAATAGTGAAGGTGGCTGTTCAGACCCAACGCTTGATCACATCATCAGCGGGGGACACCAAGACGCCCAAGATGAGACATATGTTGCTGATACTGAACCACGTCGCCCTGTCCTGCAAAACCCTAAAGATGCTGAAATCAGGCAACAGTTTATATGCAGTTGTGCTGGCAAGATTCCTCACATCCAAACACAGGGTTACTGAAGCTTTGAAAAAAGGAACGACATCTCTCTTTTCTTTGGCATCGTCAGTAACATTGTCAAAAGCAGTCCAAAGATTGATGTTACAAGCGCTAATGGGACTGGTGGCTCAAGGGATGCTACGCGTCTCCACGTTCACGGTCTGGGGCCTGGCTAGACTCGCCATGCCACTCCTGCTTTCTTCAAAGAAACTCGTGAAGTCAACGCTGGCACCACGGATGTCCGGTGTTGTAGCATCCACCATCGGGCGCCTCGCAGTGAAACTAAACATGGCAGGTGGTCTGGAGGTGGCGTGTGTTGTATTGCGGACCACATCACCAATTCTCGTCACCATGGCGACCCTGATTGCGTCAAACGTCGTAACTTTGATCATGAAAACGTTAAAGTCTCCTACTGTTCACCGGATGTTGTCTCGCGCAGTTCATGACGTCATCATTCCAGGAACAATCAACGCCAGCCGTTTCACCGTGCAATGTTTCAGTCGCGTAATGCACAGAGTCTTGACTTCATCGGCCATCAGAAATGTTTTATCTCAAGCAACACGAAAGTTTATATACGTAGTGATCCCTCTCGTCATGTCCTCCGCTGTGGCGGTGATGATGTCGCCGACAGCACGTCGCAGGCTGTCGCTGATGACGCAGACCTTCATCGTGCAGCCGCTGCAATGGATGCTGCCAACAGACATGATGATAAACACGATGCATGCAGCCGTGAACAGACTCGTCCCACAAACTATGCCCGCCGTCTCATCACTAGCCCTGCAAAGCATTCTCTTCATCGGAAGTCAGAGCCAATCAGTAGAACTGTTGGAAATCTTCAAGACAGCCATTCCGTATTTGATAACATCAAATCCGATGAGCGTGTTCAGACTTGTCCGCCATGTTATGACGTCAGGACCAGTCCAGCTTTTCCTCTACCCTGCGCTACAATCATCGGCGCAGATATCCAACCAGCTTCACAGTCTTGGCTACCTGACAGTCACCGGGATCACGTCTTCCTTACAAAAGCTAAGATCTCTCCAACTCTGGCCGCAGACAGCAATGCTACTGGAGAAACGACTTTTGGTCCTTCGGGCATTCCAGGAACAACTTCTCAGGTCTTTGCAAAATATGACGTATTCTGAAATGGTTGGATTCTGCTCAAAGACAGTACAGGTTCTGATGTCCCCAGAAGCCAGATCTCAGATGTCGTCTGCTCTCCGGGACTTTCTTTCCCCGGCAGTCCGCGGGCTCCTCGCGTCTACCGTCCGCGGGATATGCCCTGCTCCAACAGAGGCAGATGGCAATCTTGCTACACCGTCAGTGCAGGAGATGGTGTACGGGTTGATGCGGATGCTGACGTCGCCAGCGTTGCAGAAGTTGATCTATCCGGTGTTACGGAGCCTGCTCACCCCAGCCGTGCAGGCTGCCTCGTTACCATGGTTACAGGATATTCTTCACCCAGCGCGACGTTACATCATCTTCTGGGCCGACAAGATCCCACACGGAAACCTCCTCAGTATAACGCAGTGATCTCCTGGTTGCCTTGATTACCTCCCTTGCTGTGCCAGCATCCGGGCCTGTGGGGTTCACCAAAGTGGCAAACGTTGAGGCGTATGGATATGCTTGATCGTATGAACTGAACTGTGATACCGGTGTATATGAACTAGCAATGTTTCATGTACTAACGTAAAGAAGTAAGGCAAAGGTTACAAAAAGAGGCATTTACACATGACATCCGTTCAGAGCCTCCAAGATGATTGACGATGTAGTGAACGCACCTGAGACTATATTATTTCTCTGTGACTTGTTTTTATGTATGAATTTTTATTGTAAATAGTAAACATAATTCTGCAATAATGTGTTTCTTATTTTTATTAAGTCAAACAAACGCCGACTGTGCAGATTCCGGTGAATAGGTTTTCAGAGAAGTGATTCGATTTGATTCTGAATATCAAGTCACAAATTTGGACCACCAATCAAAAATCGGTTGAGACAAAAAGATGGATTCATCGTGGAAATAGAACCGAAATAAGATTCACATTGAAACAAGTAATGAACATATGATTTAGATTATAAACACTCCCTCTGCGGGCGAAATAATATTCGAAAGACGAGATCCAAAATGTATATGTTGAATATTTTAGGAAATAATAAAGGGTCTTGTTGTACACTGGGAGTGTATAGTGCATGTGTGTGACAGAGATTTGCGTTTATAATAAAACAGGAATGTTGAACATCAAACAAAATGTGGAGTGGTTAATCTCGCGCAGAATTTGATGGCGTTTATCAAACATGCCCCCAGAGAACAGGGAAAAGCTTTGTAGGTCACGACTAAGTGGGTCTTCAGCCGCAGGTAACAACGCAACACCGCGACCATTAATGTGTCACTCCTGGTGCACACAAACCCATGTCAAGGAGTGCAAGAGTCGATCCCATCACGTCAAGGTATATAATACCGGACTCCTTGCGATGACAGATGAATTGAAGTAAACCAGTGCAGACATAGGTGTTGATTCCAATCTGGCATTGTTTGTGATGGTCGAACGCCCAAGCTTACGTCATCGGGCATAGGGTTGTTTTTAATACAATAGGTGTTCACTTGTGTAGCCAGTAAAACAAATTTAACTACTCATATATCATGTTTCAACGAAGAAGTCCAAACTTGAGTCGAACTCGAGGTGGTATTTAGTGACATTTTACGACGCTTTAATGAATACTTGTTAGTCTTGTGATGAGAGTTTGCGAACTCGTGCGTTTTTCAGCAATACTGAGGTAAATTCAATGGGCAAGTAAAATGAAAAAACACTGATTGTGAATATGTTGCGAGTATCAGTTTTCCTTGTTATATTTAGTCAATTTCTGTCATTTAGTAATTTTTATCAGAACTTATTCATCAACCTTCGTATTGAGGAAACTTTTTCTTATAAAATTTAATAATCGTTTAAGACTTATAAAATTACTTTGAGATCCCAGAATCACAAGCGTTCACGGTTATTTTGTGTGTGGGTGTGCGCCCCTGTGAAATAGTGCTTGCCCATTGCGATATCCCTGACCTGAGCCGGCCACTCCTTGTTATATAACCCGATCCAGGGTAACAACAATTACTGTTTTTTAACAGTATGGTGCGGCCACTAATCAAACGACAGACCTTCTGCTCTCCAGCCAGACAATTTATCCACTGGACTAGGGAGCAGTCTATACACACTTGAAAATCCCAATAACTGTGCAATAGACAGGTCACAGATCTGATTATCTGTGCAATATATAGGTTCAATGTCCACCACCCCATAGCTTTGCAATACAAAGCCAAAGATCCCACTAGCTGTGTATTATACAGGCAACAGATCCCTTTAGCTGTGCAAGATACATCTATACATATAATATATGTATATATAAACCAAAACATACTGTTTACAATTGAAACAAAACACAACCAAGAACTCATTGTTTCAAGCACTGTTTAATATAGATACAAAACTGTTCTCCTCTAGTTTCCCATCAGCCTGCAGCCACTCTGTGATCAACTCATCACACAACAGTCAGACAGCTAGGCATATTCTCTCAGTCAGACAGCTGGGTGAACTCTCTCAGTCAAAACACAGATATACTACAGATGCTGGTGGATATGTACAGACACCACACCATCACTGCACACAGCAGGCGGGGACACAGCGGACTGTGCTCCAGTTACCTCCCACTACCGGGCTTAGGGCTAGGCATGTAATACAACAATTCTGAAAGAACTTGGCAGGTAATGAATACAGTGTTGATAAGTATTCTTTCACTAATCTGAAGAAATAAGTGCCTAAAATAAGGTCATGTACTTTCATTATCAAATGCCACCAAGATCATAATATATGAGGTTGTGGTAATAATATTAAGTGATTGGTGTAAACCCTCACAAGTGAGGTATACCCAACTCTAAGCGAGAGACAAGTGTTGGTAACATGAACATTGCACATAAGGTACCCCAAGGTCTTAACTTTAAGACACCTTGTGTCAGACTATAATCCAATGGCTTTTCAGCTGAAATCTAAGCACACAATTGTGTTATACAAGAAGCCAGATGCACCAGCAGGTGATGCTCCACAATCCAGATGCACCACCAGGTGATGCTGTACAATCCAGATGCACCACCAGGTGTTGCTCCACAATCCAGATGCACCACCAGGTGATGCTCCACTATCCAGATGCACCACCAGGTGATGCTGTACAATCCAGATGCACCACCAGGTGTTGCTCCACAATCCAGATGCACCACCAGGTGATGCTGTACAATCCAGATGCACCACCAGGTGATGCTCCACAATCCAGATGCACCACCAGGTGTTGCTCCACAATCCAGATGCACCAGCAGGTGATGCTCCACAATCAAGATGCACCACCAGGTGATGCTGTACAATCCAGATGCACCAGCAGGTGATGCTCCACCATCCAGATGCACCAGCAGGTGTTGCTCCACAATCAAGATGCACCACCAGGTGTTGCTCCACAATCCAGATGCACCACCAGGTGATGCTCCACAATCAAGATGCACCACCAGGTGTTGCTCCACAATCCAGATGCACCACCAGGTGATGCTCCACAATCCAGATGCACCACCAGGTGATGCTCCACAATCCAGATGCACCACCAGGTGTTGCTCCACAATCCAGATGCACCACCAGGTGATGCTCCACAATCAAGATGCACCACCAGGTGTTGCTCCACAATCAAGATGCACCACCAGGTGTTGCTCCACAATCCAGATGCACCACCAGGTGATGCTCCACAATACAGATGCACCACCAGGTGTCACTGTACAGGAGATTATATTACTAGGAAGCCCAGGAGATACATAGTAACCATGTGCCCTAATATGTCACATACAAACATTATGCTAAATAAATCATCAACAATTCCTGATAGTGGAGAGAAGTAAACAAATCATGAACAAAGCAACGCAACATAACAACAACTGTATATATACCAGCAGCATGGGCTGCTTTCCTGCAAGCTATCTCTGTACAAGGAACAAAATGTTGGTGATTCAATGTCAGATGTTAAACTTTATGATCAACTTGAAGTGTAATGTTTGGAGACAATTACTTCTATCTGTGGTGCATGACAGAGCACGATGGACACAAGGACATTCTTTCAACTAACCATGATTACAAACGAGATGGATGACAACCTAGCAAAACATGCAACTCTTATTAATCACATCATAATAAAGAAATATCAAATATATTATTTTTTTTCACTTCAATTTTCTACAATCAACAATGCTTGGAAACGCGTCTCCAAGAAAACATATATAAAAAGTCAAAAGAGTTCATTACAAAAATAAACATAAGTTTCTTCAGCTGAACCCAACTGAGCAGTGATGGGGGATGTACAATGGGCAAATGGCACCTGGAGAATTCGGTAAGGCATATTATGGAATTCTCTATGTTACAGCAGGTATGGATTACAAGCTGAGGTCTAAGGATATTGATTACAAGCTAAGGTTAAAGGATATGGATTTCAAGCCAAGGTTTATGATATGGATTTCAAGCGAAAGCAACAAATGCAAAAGATATACAAATGGTTGTTAGGTAAATACAATGCAAAAAGCAACAATGTCCAAATACTGAGGATATGGAGTGGAAATACATCGGGACTTGGCAACGTGCTCAGGTAAGCTGCACCATCACAGGATGACAAAGCATGAGAACTGAATGATACCTGGCCAGTTCACTGTCCGTCCACCATATAATAGGGATCATTGCAGTAAAAATAAAAATGTATGCTAATTCTGCAAATCTGAAAAATCATTTTTCAGGAGGGGCTGGGCTTTTGTATTGAGATTAGATCAAGATTTCATATTTTTTCAGCTACGGCTACAAAACCAGATATTTTTTTATTTAAAACTATGAGCCAGAATGTTTTAAAAAGAAAAACACCTTGCATCAATTTGTAATTTTTGTGGCAGACAATTTTGTTTTTTTCACCATTTTAAAGCAATTATTTTTTCATCAATTTTCAGGGACAATATATTTTTGAGGATAAAATCCCAGGCAACCCCCAGAAGATCAAACAACGCTGATCCATCATGTGAGATACCAAGTATACTTAAATGTATCAAATAAATGAAGGTAGACATTCCAATACTTTCTAAACCTTTTAATGGATGTCACATTATATATTGTAAACCTGACGTATCTGACAGTACTGGATAAATTTACCAGTGGAACACAGTCTCAGCTATTGGTCAGGAAATGCAAATCTAAGCCTTTTTGAAAGAAAAACACACACTATTAAAATGAAGAAAATATAATATGATCGCTGTAATCAAATTAGAAAAGTGAAGAACATATCCCCAGTTGTCTACTCATTGTTCTTGGTCTAGTAACATAAGCAAGGCATCCCAGACGGTTAGACTACTTTTACAAGCTTCCACAGTGCTAGTTAGGGTGAGATTGGCTTAACATTCTTTAAAAATATATCTGATATATTACAGCTAGCCAGTTTAGTGCTTAAACTTTGGTATGTAGCTTACAAGCCAAGGATCCTAACCAGTGCTGGTGTAGCTACCCTGTTTCGGTACCCCATATCGTGTTCTTGTGAACTCAACCGAGGACAATCTCCTTACCCTCATCATTACCCAGGAGGGGGGGGGGGGGGGGGGGGAGGAGGAGGAGGAGGAGAGAGAGAGAGAGAGAGAGAGAGAGAGGGGGGGAGAGAGAGAGTTAATACACTGTAAACAAACCTAGTTGCCACTAGGGTCAACTTACATGCAGGATCTTTGATTTTATTCTTGAAATATGTGTTTTTGACATTTTTTCATGCAGCACTGAATACAGTTTCTACATGGTTATTGAGACTGTATATTGAATTAGATACAGAGGGATGTGTGCCATGTTCTGTCAAGATGCAAATGAAGGGAACGAATTACTCCAAGTGTTAAAATAAAGAAATAATTCTTGGATGAATTTGTGAGGGGTTGAACAGACTTGAGGCTTATCCCCAGCCACAGAGGCTGGTCCGAAGCAAATGATACATGACATACTTATCATCTGTATGATGCCTGCTGCATGTCCATGGATCACTACTCGGGACAGAAGGGGGACTGGATGGCTAATGCTGTTGTTTGCTGACAGCATGATAAAGCTGATATGTGGTGGGATAATACTTTCTATACAACTACCCATCATCATAATACTTTCAGACCAATTAAAAAGAAAAATGGTTTGAATTCACTCACTAAAGTTGGTGTATCAGCTGCAAACACGAACGATAAAACAACATGCCTGCACACAGCCTTACTCCTCTGTGGGATGAGTCCTCTATAGACGAGGTGTGACAGACACTGTGTGCACTCAAGGGAGGTAACTCTCAACGTCTAGGGGGAGTGTTGTGTAACTGAGGGTCAGACCCTTGAAGGAACCAAGCCAAGGGATTTCTCCATACCAAATATAACATGAACAGTTCTCAAAATTGGCGTGCATATATTTTACATAAAACTAATATCTTTCACAATGAATTGCAGCTGATTAAAAATCAAAATATTTTCTTCTTTTATTTATGTTAAGAAAGAATTTCTCATTACCAAACATAATATGAAAAGATTCACAGCTACTTTTCGCATGTGATGTCTAATTACATTTAAGAGAGAATTCCTGATCTCTGAAGGAAACAATTCCTAACTAAGTGTTGACAACCTATGTATTGTGTGAAGAAGGCACCTTAATATAGTTAATATTGGCTGTTCTTGTATACAGCTGGACTTTACAAGGACAAAGCACCACGGTCTGGGAACAATTTAAACCTCCCCTACAGACATCGTAATAAGTGCAATGTGTGAAACTGGAACATAGTCTCTGTGTGATTAAAGTAATCCCTAGCCTCTTGACTAATACACATCATACATAGTGGAGTAAGGAGTCAAAGCTTCCTGGGACCTCTAACCAGCCTTGCCATCCCTTATAGGGTGTGTGTGTGGTGTGTGTGAGGTGTGGTGTGTGAGGTGTGTGTGTTGTGTGTGTGAGAGAGGTGTGTTGTGTGTGTGGTGTGGTGTGTGTGAGATGTGGTGTGTGTTGTGTGTGTGAGATGTGTTGTGTGTGTGTTGTGTGTGTGTGAGATGTGGTGTGTGTGTGTTGTGTGTGTGTGTGTGTGTGTGTGTGGTGTGTGAGTGGTGTGTGTGGTGTGTGGGGTACTGGATCCACCCTCTACCTGTCCTTGCCCAGTTCCCAATCACACACTCCCTGTAAACTCACTGACGGTATCCTCCTTGAGACACGTTCACACTCACAGAAGCTAAAGGGTTAATGGAAAACACAAACAGCAAACTGTCTTGAAGAATATCTGATGCAACACAAAATAAACATTGTTTGTGTAATACGCCGCTGAAACACATATAGAAAAATAGGACATGAATGACACAGTTTCACAATTACGCAAAGGTTGGCTTTTATCTGTACACAAATCTGTACAATGGATTTCTTTCTGTACATATGTAAGCTGATAAAAGCAGCTTATAATTTAAAAATAACTTAAAAACAATCATCTTTCATATGCTTGCAAGCCTCCGATGTGAACACGTTCCCCTCTGATTCCCTTAAAGACGTACACGATAGTTTTACGCAGGAACGCTTCCCGCCCTTGTCGTTAGTCCTTCACATTCAGTTTCCCTTGTGTTCAAGTTAAAGGGTTTCAATGCATTTCATTTCTGAAATTATACCACATAATTTCAATTTGACCTTAGGAGAGCAGATTAATTATGAAAAGTTTCAAGTTTCCCGTGTTTATCAATCAGTTCCCACTTTGCCTCTTTATATATGTACATACATACAAACAAAAAAATAATGATTATGAACAGAAATAAATAAGGCTGTTGACTCAGTGTGGCCAGAATAGCTAGATCCATCATGACTCCCTAACTTACCTATTTCTTTACAGACGAGGACAGGCCGTTATATACTCGGGTAACATAACAAGGTTATAAAGCCTGGGTATATCAACATGCACAACAACGTTATTTAGCTTGCCATATATACCAAAGCAGTATATAGCAACACTGTATACCTAGGCGATATAGCAATGTAATATCCTTTGCACACGGTTGTTATAACATGGCAAAACGTGACTCAGTCTATATGTCAATACACCCATGCAGTTGACAAGATGAAATCCAGTCGTTCAGGTCATGAGACCCAGGTATATATCCTGATATACACTGCTAACTGCTGGGTGGGTTATAAATTCTAAGAATCACTGCTAACTGGGTGGGTAATCATTGGTGACAACAGGCTGAAATTATGTTCAACATTTTAACAAATTTGCAAAATGGTATGACTGAAATCCAAATTGTTTATCACAATGATGAAATCCTGAATATTACCCTGTCTGATGTTGGGAGGTGAGGTACATGCAGTTGTGCGCCCTCAAATGTGGGGAAATCTATCTATATTGGCCTACAAGTCAAAGCCAGTCTCAATACTATCACCGGCTATTTGAAACCAACCATAGTGGTAACCATGGCACCAGGAGACATGATTGCTCACATGCTGTGGTGACATCTTCAATGTAGAAATATAGCAACTCAAACATATAGAATTATATATGCCAATAAATATCTAAAATAATCTATGAAGATATCGTTAACAACTGGATGGTTCAATGTCTTCTATGTTCCATCATCCATTAGATGACACCTCTTGATCATGAATGAAAATGACAAAAAAATAATCTTAAAATATGAGTCTCAAGACTCTAGCATGAATTCTTGACATATTTTACACAATACTCATAATCTCCAGTGAGAAGTGTTGCTGATTTAAAATCAACATACTTTACTCAATGGTTTATGCTAAGAAATTGATGATGATGATGATGACGACTATGATGACGACGATGATGATGATGATAATGATAATGATGACTAAAAAGCTCAAATAAGTCACGCGTTCATCACCTACAACTTTCAGCCATGTACATCCGTAAAAAAAGTAGTCCATGGACACTGTGGCCCATGACAACACAGGGCTGTGTCCACATTGTCTTAAGTGTCACACACACCGTCCATTCTAACACATGCCACGGAGTTATCATGAGGCTTCAAGTGTTCAAGAGACAAACAATGCAGTCGCTTTTATGCGCATGCTGACACAATCAAACAACAATGTATTTTAGGAGCCATACAGGTTGTGATGACAATTCATGCACTAGCTGTATTGTTGTTGGGCTAAGCAAGCACCTGCACACATGGTCATGACACTTCTGTTATTTGCTACTTTCTTGTCCCTTCAATCACTCCGAAGCTTGTTACTTCAACCAATCGATATCTTGTTGCTGCTTGAATCACTCACTATTGGCTGTTATTTCAATCGATAACTATCTTGTTACATCAATCACTGTTTTGTAGTATGCTAATCAAGCATCTCCAGATTGAATCTAGTCTGCTACTGGGAAGATCCAGCACCTTTGTCTGTAATCTACAGGCTGTGTCTAGAGTCTGTACGGCATGCCACATTCACCGCGAAAACACTGCTATTATGTCACACTCAACATTCCGTTCCTGCTGCCTGCAAGTCTGTTGTAGCATCTAAGTGCAGATCTAGAAGGCTCTTCCGTCAATGCAACTGGAATCTGATGTCTCCATGTACAGATCTAGATTCTAAAGATGCTTCAAACAATGCACTAGATTCTGTTGTATATCCACATAAAGATCAATATTCCAAATAATACTTCAATCAAGGCTGAACATCATGGTGTGGATTACCACAATTACATCCCTTATGTCCCAAGAACCATGTCCCGAGAACCGTGTCCCGAGAACCGTGTCCCGAGAAATGTGTCCCGAGAACCATGTCCCAAGAACAGTGTCCCGAGAACCGTGTCCCGAGAACTGTGTCCCGAGAACACTGTCCCGAGAGCCGTGTCCCGAGAACTGTGTCCTGATCCCAAGCCAGCTGTACACAGTGTACGAAACAGTCACAACATATTTCTTCTCCAAACATCATTTGTTGAACAGCTCAACTTGATCCAGAGACGTTCCATGTCAGTTTTGGGCGTCTTTCTGGGACGCTTTTATCTGGTCCATACATAGATACAGTGGTGATGTCCCAGAACGAAACAGGCATACATCCTCATCAACACACACACTGTATAAAGCACTTATTGTTTCCTCAATTGACGGCAACCAACAACAATAACAATCTATTTGTCTAAATATTGAAAGAAAAATAACGTCATAAGAACGATTCATATATAAATAGGATCTTTCGTAAATGTTACAGGTCAGTTCTGTTGTTTATCAAACCTGAGCCCACACAACACAGACGGAACAGAACTTCAAGAAATCAGAATCACTTAAAGCTCTCAGACTCGGAAGGCCACAGCAACAGTAAGCAAATTATTAAAGAATTATTTTCAAATGAGAAAATTAGCACCATTTATAATGCAGCCATGCCATTTTTCAGCATAAAATCCATTGATTGACATAATTCATCCTGTAAGACGGACAAATTGAAATCCTCTTCGTTAACGTACAATGGTTTCCAGGAGCACAACTCTATCACATCTTCACCGTAGGATCCATGCACACACTGAGTATTTGAATCATTCTCAGCCTTTCAGTGTTGGAGGTGCCAACAGTTTGGTGTTTGGTCTTCAACATGATCCAGCCTTAACAAATTAGCAGCAGAGCCTTGAGACAAAAATCAAATGTTCTTGGAAGGATGGTTTTGTAGGTCAACATATTCGAGGTCTTCATGAAGAGTTACCAACAGGCTTCCAGACATGATTGTCATAACTGCATTCCCTTCTTGCACACAACATTTTGGTGTAATAAATACTAGTTATAGTACAAATGCCTTGCCATGACAGCCTAGTCTTGCAGTTGGCCATAGTGCAAAAGTCGTGCAGACAAGATTAATGTATAGTGAAAGCTGGAAGGATGGTTTTGTATTTGATTGGTGGAAGGTTCTAAGGTAATCCAGGAGATTCTGCACAAGCTGGTACCTGTTACTTGGATGGATTTGAGACCTGCGGTTATATTGGCATGTGGACCTGGTGATAAAAGTCAGGTTCATCCTCGTCATCATCAGACTCGTCCTCTTCTTTGTCCAACTAGAAGAAATAAAGAGAAAAAGGATTTGTTTTGGCTGAAAACTCCCTGTGAGTGAGTGAGTGAGTGAGTGAGTGAGTGAGTGAGTGAGTGTGTGAGTGAGTGAGTGTGACATTACAGCAATACTTATATCAGTGATACACGATAGGGCTTCTCGCATGAAACACATCCTCCCGTGGCAAGGGTTTCCACCCTTGCCGAACTAGACTGGAGTTCCTGGGCTCGACCGTAGTGCCATCAGTTACAACTTATGTCCCTTCTATGTCCCTCCTATTGACCAATCAAATTCCACCTCTCGTATCACTTGCATTTGCTTTAAATAAAATGGCGTTGCTCAGTGAAGACGATCTGATAGATAATCAAGATCTATATTGTAACAAAAAGGGTTTTACTTCGCAAGGTGTATCAAATCATGTGAACACCTTGATTAAAATCATGAAAAGATCATGAAAATATCTGTTGTCGCTTAGTTGACGGTAAACATGCTTTGCAAATCCTGCAATCGACTGAAATCTGTATGGTCGTTTACAAACCAGACGTCGATTTAATTACGCGATTTTGGTTGGATTATGCATTGACTCATTAGTCCAGCCAAAATATAACTCCATAATTCCAGCCTAGTTCAGTAAGTGTGGAAATAGGAAGATGACTGGAACAATGATAATCCTACTGTATTTTAATTTGTGAATTTGAATTTGTCTCACAGTAGATTGGAAACCTATTATTGTTAATTTGAAACCAAAATGTTTTTTATGAATCGATATGTTGGTTATTGATGTATTCATATGCACATTTTTTAGTGAAAAGGCTTTACTTAGGGGTATAAAATGGAAATTTAACCAATAAGAATAAAAAGATTCTTCAATGTCAAGCCAGAAGGCACAATAGAGAGGCATACCTCGTGCAGCTCCTGTTTGGTAAAGAAACGGCTCATGATCTGTAGTCGCAGTGGTATCAGCAACAGAAGGACGAACGGGAACGCCAGAGCACCCTGAGTGGACTTGATGACCCACAAGATGACCAGGCACACCAGCTGGATCACTGTGAAGATGTGCATCTTCAGAGTCCGCACCTAGAACACACAGCAATAGTTACACCGTCAGTCTCCATCATAGAGTCTGCACCTAGAACACACAGCAATAGTTAAACCATCAGTCTCCATCACAGAGTCTGCACCTAGAACAAACAGCAATAGATACACCATCAGTCTCCATCACAGAGTCTGCACCTAGAACACACAGCAATAGTTACACCATCAGTCTCCATCACAGAGTCTGCACATGGAACACACAGCAATAGTTACACCATCAGTCTCCATCACAGAGTCTGCACCTAGAACACACAGCAATAGTTACACCGTCAGTCTCCATCACAGAGTCTGCACCTAGAACACACAGCAATAGTTACACCATCAGTCTCCATCACAGAGTCTGCACCTAGAACACACAGCAATAGTTACACCATCAGTCTCCATCACAGAGTCCGCACCTAGAACACACAGCAATAGTTACACCATCAGTCTCCATCACAGAGTCTGCACATGGAACACACAGCAATAGATACACCGTCAGTCTCCATCACAGAGTCTGCACCTAGAACACACAGCAACAATTAAACCATCATCCATCATCGTGAACAAGACCTTTCAATCATTCCAATCCTTGCACACACAACTCTGCTGCTACTGTTCTTTCATCTCCTTCAATAGGAACCCGTCTTGCTACAAATGGCCTGATGAACTCACCCTGCGTTCAGGAACACGTCTTGCTACAAATGGCCTGATGTACTCACCCTGCGTACAGGAACACGTCTTGCTACAAATGGCCAGATGTACTCACCCTGCGTACAAAGCCGAACTCTGGATGATGTTTGACTGGCATAAGGAGCAGTTTGATCCTCTGGAAGAACTGCACTCCATTCAGCGAGGACACCCCCAGATACAGGAACACCCCAAACAGGACAGCCACCGGGATTGCTCGCAGCAGAGGGCCCATGAACAGGGTGACACCTACAATCATACAAGACAGGTACAGTGAGGACACCCCCAGATACAGAACACCCCAAACAGGACGGCCACCGGGATTGCTCGCAGCAGAGGGCCCATGAACAGGGTGACACCTACAATCATACAAGACAGGTACAGTGAGGACACCCCCAGATACAGAACACCCCAAACAGGACGGCCACCGGGATTGCTCGCAGCAGAGGGCCCACGAACAGGGTGACACCTACAATCATACAAGACAGGTACAGTGAGGACACCCCCAGATACAGAACACCCCAAACAGGACGGCCACCGGGATTGCTCGCAGCAGAGGGCCCATGAACAGGGTTACACCTACAATCATACAAGACAGGTACAGTGAGGACACCCCCAGATACAGAACACCCCAAACAGGACGGCCACCGGGATTGCTCGCAGCAGAGGGCCCATGAACAGGGTTACACCTACAATCATACAAGACAGGTACAGTGAGGACACCCCCAGATACAGAACACCCCAAACAGGACGGCCACCGGGATTGCTCGCAGCAGAGGGCCCACGAACAGGGTGACACCTACAATCATACAAGACAGATACAGTGAGGACACCCCCAGATACAGAACACCCCAAACAGGACGGCCACCGGGATTGCTCGCAGCAGAGGGCCCACGAACAGGGTGACACCTACAATCATACAAGACAGGTACAGTGAGGACACTCATTAGGCTTAAAAAAGTAAAAGAACTGGTTCTCAAGCACTGTTTTTTTTAAAATATAGTGCATGCTATAGGGCCTTTTTTGTTGTTGTTGTTGTTATTTGTGTTGTTGTTGTCAAGTTGTCCAGTTGTGTCCAACCAACCTGGGAAAGGGATGCCCTACATAAATGTACTGGAATACAGTATTTGACGGCCCATTGGACTACCAGTGCGTGTAAAAAACACACATACAATGAGTTCCATCTTATTTCACATCTTGAACACACAATACCAGAAGAAGCATGTCAACAAATCTGTACTGAAGGTTTTGTGTTCGAGACGTGGTACGGTACATGTATATCTAAGCATTTTTGTTTTCTGGAAAATGAAAACAAAAACGAAATGTTGCGGCGGACTTGTGATTATGCAGCGGTGTCCATGACTATTTTTTTAAAATTTAATTTGATCATGAAAATTGAAAAACGTGCCAGATTTGTACGTATTTTGTGACACAATTTTCAACTTAAAGGCCTTTCCACAATCCTGACATCCACACTGCACATATGTGTTAATTCAGCACCACTGGAAGCACTCATACAATCAACAACATCAACACTGCACCTGTATGTTAATTCAACTCCACTGGAAGCACTCATACAATCAACAACACCCATCCTGCCATGCTCACCTATGAGTAAGCTGACCATGACATTAGTCAGCCTCTGCTCAATGACATACAGCAGCTTGGGCTTCTCTCCGGGGGCGTGTGTTCGAGAGAAGACGCTGAGGGCGGAGGTGTGAGCCACGGTGCGGACGGTGGCAGCACACATCCAGGGTAGACCCAGCAGGCCGCACACAAATGTCAGCACTCCCATGATAAATTGATCCAAGTGGAAACCACTCCCCTTCCGCAGCCTTCGATCTTTCTTGTTAAGGATGACCCTATAAATTGTGAACATTATTTGAGAAACATTTCTAACGCAAACAATAGGAACAGCTTGTACAGGTATTCGGAAATGTATAAAGTGAGTTTCATGTTCGGGGGTATCTTCCACCTATGCTGTATCACCTGATAATAACTGCATGTTTCCCGCTATTCAAAGAGCACAGTTTTGGATATAACATTAAATGACACCTCAGAAAATGAAATACAATCAATTCTATTTTACAGAATCAAGGATTACATATAAGTAAGTTTCAAGTTTCACGTGTACATAATTGAATTATCTTCAAATACAATATGACTACATAATAAATTTAAGAGATTGAAAGGTGACATTTTTAGACATTTTAGGTCAATACACTTAGGACTGTGTGTAGCCAGTGTGTAGCCTGTGTGTAAACTGTGTATAGCAAGTGTATAGCCAGAATTAAGCCTGTGTATAGCCTATGCAGAGCCAGTGTGTAGCCAGAGTGTAGCCATTGTGCAGCAAGTGCGTAGCCTGTGTGCAGCCAATGTGTAGCTTGTGTGTAGCTTGTGTGTATAGTCTGTGTGTAGCTTGTGTGTATAGTCTGTGTGTGTAGCCTGTGTGTAGCTTGTGTGTATAGCCTGTGTGTATAGCCTGTGTGTATAGTCTGTGTGTAGCCTGTGTGTAGCTTGTGTGTATAGTCTGTGTGTATAGCCTGTGTGTAGCTTGTGTGTATAGTCTGTGTGCAGCCAGTGTGTATAGTCTGTGTGTATAGTCTGTGTGTGTAGCCTGTGTGTAGCTTGTGTGTATAGCCTGTGTGTATAGCCTGTGTGTATAGTCTGTGTGTGTAGCCTGTGTGTGTAGCTTGTGTGTATAGTCTGTGTGTGTAGCCTGTGTGTAGCTTGTGTGTATAGTCTGTGTGCAGCCAGTGTGTATAGCCTGTGTGTAGCCAGTGTGTATAGTCTGTGTGTAGCTTGTGTGTATAGCCTGTGTGTAGCTTGTGTGTATAGTCTGTGTGTGTAGCCTGTGTGTAGCTTGTGTGTATAGTCTGTGTGTGTAGCCTGTGTGTAGCTTGTGTGTATAGTCTGTGTGTGTAGCCAGTGTGTATAGTCTGTGTGTGTAGCTTGTGTGTATAGTCTGTGTGTGTAGCCTGTGTGTATAGTCTGTGTGTAGCTTGTGTGTATAGTCTGTGTGTGTAGCCTGTGTGTGTAGCTTGTGTGTATAGTCTGTGTGTAGCTTGTGTGTATAGTCTGTGTGCAGCCAGTGTGTATAGTCTGTGTGTGTAGCCAGTGTGTATAGTCTGTGTGTGTAGCCAGTGTGTAGCTTGTGTGTATAGTCTGTGTGTGTAGCCTGTGTGCAGCCAGTGTGTAGCTTGTGTGTAGCTTGTGTGTATAGTCTGTGTGTGTAGCCTGTGTGCAGCCAGTGTGTAGCTTGTGTGTATAGTCTGTGTGTGTAGCCTGTGTGCAGCCAGTGTGTAGCCTGTGTGTAGCTTGTGTGTATAGTCTGTGTGTGTAGCCTGTGTGCAGCTTGTGTGTATAGTCTGTGTGTAGCTTGTGTGTATAGTATGTGTGTAGCTTGTGTGTATAGCCTGTGTGTAGCTTGTGTGTAGCTTGTGTGTATAGTCTGTGTGTGTAGCTTGTGTGTGTAGCCTGTGTGTAGCTTGTGTGTATAGTCTGTGTGTGTAGCCTGTGTGTAGCTTGTGTGTAGCCAGTGTGCAGTCAGTGAGCAGCCTTGACTCACTCGGTGAGCTGTATCTCCATGAAGAGCAGGATAAAGATGAGGAAGGCCGGGATGATGGCTGCAAACACCATCCATACTTCAATACTTTTTTTGCTCCCCATCGGGTTGACAAACCAGCCGTACCGCTTCTTGGACGTGGGACTTAGTGAATCCTGGATGTCTAGTTTCTGCAACATTGATTGAACGATTTTATAAGTTTTTGTTTTGTAAATAAGTCAGGGTACAATTACAATAAATGCTGCCAGGGTACAAATTAAAAAAAAAAAAATATAATCAATAGCACTGATACTTAAAATGAACAATACCCAGCAGAATGAAAGGATGTTTTATGCTACCGTCTTCATGTGGTACAGGGTGCCTGATGTGGCCCAAATCATCACTGGGATCACCCTCATCTTGTACTGACCTGAGTATACGTGTCTTTAACACAGTAGTCAGTCAGGACCATGGCGAATAATGCGATCAGGATTCCGAAATCTCCCAGAGCACGTCGAGCCTGCAATACAAATAAATGCTGATTCGGGCACTATCTGTCATCTTACATTGTCACCATTAACTACATCTACCGACACAACTTTATCTACACCGGAACTACATCTGCAGCGTCACATATACAACTACGTCTGCAGCACCTATGTACACAACTACATGCACACACCAATGTCATAATCTCTTTGGCCACACTTTACAGTTGGCTGTCGGGAACATGTCTTTTATAGTAAATTTTTGTGGAATACATAACGCCGATAACAATAGACTGTGACATCAACAACAATGCAAAGTGACGCCTAGATGATGTCAACAATGTTCCTATATTGTGGCATTGTATCAACTATGTGTATAACATCAACAATGGAGTCTGCATTAGATATCAGTGCTGTAGAGCCATGATTTGTTTGTTTGTTGTTTAAAGCCTCACTCAGCAACATTCCAGCTATATGACAGCGGTCTGTAAATAATTGAATCCAGTGATTGACATCATGAGCATCGATCCACTCAATTGGGATACGAATTAATCAAGTCTGACCACCCTTCCCGTTAGACGTAGGGTCATGAAATCAGGCTAGCAGGTAGACCACAACAACATGGATCAGATAAATGGGATTTCTCTGCTTTTACTCACACTCCTGCCTAAGAATTTGCTGTTCCTGAAGATCCTTAGGAAATAGGCAATGAGGAAAGTCCCCAGCACCAAGATGGTGGTGAGGAGAGCGGTGTTGGGCTCATTGCGGCGTTCAGGATGGTCATCAGACTCGTACACAGGGGTGGTGGTGGTGATGTTGTCAGTAGCAGTGGTGATGTTGGTGATGTTACTGCCGTTGTGGTACAGGTTAGGATAACTACTGCTGTCATTGGGGCAGAACACAGCATTGAGGGGGTGGTAGGTGAAAGTCTGAAAGAAATATCATCATTATCATCATCATCATCGTCGTCGTTGTTATCATCAACATCACACAGTGTGACGAGATATGTTTCATGAGGGAGATGTTGTGAAAACTTGTTTTGGAGGGAGTGTGTTTGTTTGTTGTATATAGATGCACTCAGCAATATTAAAGTTACATAACGATGGCCTGAAAATAATCAGGTATGGACCAGAGATACTACTAGTGGTTAATATTAGGAGCAAAGTCCAAAATCATGAGCATGACACACAATGAACAAAGTTATCGAACATGACCACCCAATCCATTTAGTCACCTGATACGACAAACACAGGTCGCAAGGGACCAAGTTTAACCCCGAATCCCAAGGGAAGGGATATGCAAGGTGAATGAATAAATGTTAAGTCACGAGCAAGTCGGAAATACTGCAGTAAACTAAACCGAGAGCTCAACTGGTGTCATTCACACTCACCTTATCCACTTTCTTGATAGCCTCGTAGATGAAGATGAGCGAGATGAGAATGGCAAATATCTCCTCGGTGAAACGGGTGACGTAGCGGATGAGGAAGCTTCCTTCCAGAGCCACCGTTACCGTGGTGATGAAACACACCCACATGCCGATCCAGCACCGGAACGACAGGAACTCAATTTCATTAGCATCACAGAACTGCAACAATACAACATGATGGAGGGATTGAATGATTGATTGATCGATTGATCGATTTATCGATTGTTGATGATTGACTGATTCATTGATTTTGAACTGCACTGAACTGAACTGAGTTGAAATCAGTGTGTTGCTGAAACGACTGTCCAATGAATTACTGAACTGTTTGTTTGTTTGTCTGTTGTTTAACGCTGCACTCAGCAATATTCCAGCTTTATGACGGCGGTCTGTAAATAATCAAGTCTGGACGCGATAATCCAGTGATTGACATCATGAGCATCTATCCATGCAATTGGGATACGATGACATGCATCAAGCAAGTCAGCGAGCCTGACCAGCCGATCACGTTAGTGGCCTCTTACGAGAAGCATAGTCTTCTTTTACGGCCAGCATGGGTTGCTGAAGACCTATTCTACCCCGGATCTTCACGGGTCGAATTGATTTACTGGCTTAACTGACTGATGTACTGAACTAAATACTTTTATTAAATTCCTTATTTTGAACCAATTAAAACAATAAATCCCAATAAGGGCAGGTGTTTGTTTGTTTGATGGATGTTGTCTCACCTTGTATAGCGATTGTTCAAACACCAGCACCGGGCCGGTGGCCCCGACTATCAGCAGCGGCTGCCCACAAAACAAGCCAAACACCACGCCGCACAACGACGTGCTCACCACCGTCTCACTCACTCCCATCATGCCCTTGGTCTTCTCACCTGCAACAACATGGGATGTCAACACAGGTAACAATGATTGAAACCAACTTGGCTGCAGGTTTTGTTTGTTTGTTTGTTTGTTTGTTTGTTGTTTAATACTGCACTCAGCAATATTTCAGCTATGTGACAGCGGCCTGTAAATAATCATAAATGAGTCTCGACCAGACAATCTAGAGATTGAGATCATGAGCATCGATCCACACAATTGGGATACACGAGCATCAACTAAGTCAGTGAGCCTGTCCTCCAAATCCCGTTAGTCCGCTCTTATGACAAACATAGTTGCCTTTTACGGCAAGCATGGGTTGCTGAAGACCTACTCTTCCCCAGATCTTCTGCAACAGCTGATGTAAACTTGGCTGCAGGTAACCATGGTAACAACAACTGGGCTAGTCAAAGGTGAATTTGTGGGAATCAAAGGTATTTGTTTCAGACGTGTTTCAGACGTGTTTCAGCAATATCAGTTTCCCCATTTACTGTCTTACACTGTGGTCAACAATAATCCCAGAATATCACAGCAGTCTGTAAATAAGCGAACACAAACTAGTGGTTGATATTGTGAGCAAAGTCCCACATTGTTGGGGCACAATGACACACAATCAACAAGAACAGACAATTTCACGTCTCACAACAACGCCATAATGTGTGTCAAACATGCTGGCTCCATGCATGACCCTGGGTCGCCTCAACATCCAGCCTAATGATGAGGGAATGTCTGTGATTACATTTAAGTGTGTTTTGAACTGAAGTATGATTTAAACTACCTAAGTACATGAAAATGTAATGCTTTACTAGAATTGTTGACTAAAACACCTTCACAAAACACCAGTAATACATCAGATGGACAGTTGTTGGAAAATCCATGTTTAATGTCAGTGTCATCACGGTACTTAAATCACTAACGATAAGTGGAATGGCATCTCACAATACCCACACTGTCAAACTGAATAGCTTTTCTTCCTTTTGGGGACTTGGGATGATCATCCCCTTTGGTTTGTCATCTGCAGCGTTTTAACACTTATCAGGGGAGACAGTTGGAATAAAGTCCTTCCAGATATGCACGTTGCATGAAATGTTCTCTTTGTGAAACAATGAAGGGATTTCAAGGGAATTTCTCTTTTTGATTCAGGTTTTAAAAAACAATACACCTCCCGAATATCACGTCACACAAGATTTCTGGCCTATGCCGATACCGGTGGTATAACCTGCGGTGTTGGGTGACCTCGGGTCACAAGCATGATGTGATTGCTGCGAGACGTTACATCGTCTGTTCTTACCTCCACTACAAGGCCATGTCAATGGTAACACACTTACATGATTTTCAATGAAGAAAATATTTTTATTCGGACATGAAATATGAACAAAACAGGTACTATTAGTTAGTCAATGATTTTTAATCAATAATAACCAACTTTCGTTTCAAGAATGTGTGCTTTATGGAAAATAATTGTGAAAAAATGGGTTGCAAAATGATGGTTGACTGACGATAGTCGTATAGTACTAGGGCAACTTAATTATGATTATTAGTACATTAAAACCAGTCGTGATTCACATACATTTACCCTGTACACAACTACCTCTACAAGGCAATACACTATACACCAGGCCAATAGCTTACTGAGGATTCCGCCGAAGGCGATACACGGTGAAAAACATGCGAAGAAGATGAAGACGAGTGCCATGAGGCACTGGAGGTTGAGGGAGTCTCGCAGGTCGCTGACGTAGTGAGGATACCGCCGCTTGATGTCGTTGATGAGGCCGCCAAACAAACAGCCAGTTCGCAGAAGGGGATCTGTGGGGATCTTCTTGTGTTCTTTATCCAGCAGGCCTACAGTGAGAAGAACACACATGGTCACACATATGGTCGCACACACGGTCACATGCAGGGGTCAAGACTGTCAGCCTACACAGTTGGGAGTGTCCAGACAAAGACACACAGTTGGTCACACGATAATATGCAGAGGTCAAGACTATCAGCCTACAAAGTCGGAGTGTCCAGACAAAGGCCAACAGTAAACTGTTGGTCACACGATAATATGCAGTGGTCAAGACTGTCAGCCTACAAAGTCGGAGTGTCCAGACAAAGGCACACACATGGTCACACGACAGTTCATGTACATAGTCTATAGCACAATACTCTGTTCTAGAAAGTATTATAAAAGAGGCCCAAGGGATCATGAATCATGGATTTATGAAATTACAAGGATCCTTTGACTTTAATATTGAATTACAGAGACTGGTATTTGTCTTTTTCTGATCATCTATTTCAGGAACCACCCCAACATACCTGTTTGTTCCTCTTGTTTCTTCTTCTTGCGATGTCGGAGGTTGGCACGTTTCCTGGCCATGTCCATGATTGGCAGCAGCGTCTTCTGGTCCCAGTCACCAGGGGGCAGCACTATTGAGTCGTCCAGGAAGCTGTTAATGGCGTGCAAAAGTTGTTCCCTGGAATCCGCTTTGTAAGCCACTTCATGGAAACTCTGGAGGTGAGAGACGATTGGCCATGTACATGTGGGGAATAACAAGTGCTTGGTAGATAAACGGATATATCTTTACTACTTTCATCAGGGTCATCCACTCATCTCGCCTTGAACTTAGAAATGGACCGACCCACAAGTGTCAGTCACCTGATTGGCCATGAACTTAGACATGGACTGACCTGCAATTGTCACTCACCTGATTGGCCATGAACTTAGAAATGGACTGACCCGCAAGTGTCACTCACCTGATTGGCCATGAGTGTGGAAATGGATCGTCCCACTTCGTGGTAGTCCATGGCACTCTCTGGGCCAAGAAGGATGATCACAAAGCGTGTGGGCAGCGGCACCTCTGTGAGGTTGTCCAGGATCTGACCCTCCTCCAGACGAACAAAGGCCACCGCCGGTTTCTCCAAGAAGTCAACGTTACCAACCAGCACGATGCTGGCTTCTGCATCAGCAGGAATACGTCGCATAATATCCTGCACATTCCGCTTGGGCTCTGCAGCGGAGATTCCTATGTGAACACTATCAGTCTGAAAAGAATAAAAGTATATCCATTCTTTATGTCAGATGAACTGAAACATCACCTCTGAAGGCCCTACAGTCTTTGGGGACCTATTCTGATCCAGATTCCCCATGCATGAAATTGAGACGCTCTTTCTGAGTGTGTGAGTGAGTGAGTATGGTTTTATGCCCATTTAAGCAATATTCCAGCAGTATCACGGCTGGAGACACCAGAAATGGGCTTCACATATTGTACCCATGTCGGAAATTGAACCAGAGTTTTCAGCGTGATGAGCGTACGCTTTTAACCACTAGGCTACCCAAGCGCCCCTCTGAAATTAAGGCCATCATTAATATCCTTCTTTGACAATCAAGCACATTTTTAGTTTGACCTAACCCAACTTGCATTGGGATTATTGTTCCAGATAAAGTATGCTTCTATACAATCCTTTTTCTGAAGGGAGTCGAACAATATCCAAAATGTCATGCAAAGAGGTAACTTTTGTGGGTAAAACCGTCAGTAAAATTGTTTTTGTTTTCTTAACAAATAATGTTTTTCTTTAAAATCCCAGCCCTTCTTATAAAAAAATCCAACGGTTGTCGCTAACCATGTTGTTATCCACGTCAACCTTCACCATCTCCAGCTTGGCGGCCTCATGGTGAGGCGTGCTGCTCCCCAGGTACTCCTCGTTCAACTTCTTGAGGTCCGCACTCGACCCGATGTTGCCGAAGCTAGCCTGGGACAAGTTTGGAATCATTGACTTCCGGCGCTGGTGGTAATGTCTGAAAACAGGCAATGGAGAAAACATGTAAGCAGCACGTGGAACCTAGCAACAAATGAAACTCTCATGTGAGCAGGTGTTTTTAGAGCTTTTACCATATGAATGTGAGCATTCCCTCTTGTGTCAGAGGTATACTGACAGAAACAAATAAGGGAACAAATGGCAAAATAGCAGGATTTTGTTTACTGCTGACTCCAACTGCTTAACATGAGCTAATTAAGAACGTAGTTGTTATGCAGCACAGATTCTTCCCTGATTACATGTTCCCTTATTTTGTTCCATGAGTATATGTTTAAACTACTTGCCTCATCTACCTCCACTCCTGTCTCGCGTTTACAAATGAAAATGACTGATGACTATTCTGTCAACTACACAGAGGGAGGGGTTGAATGTCAATGAAATGCCCACTTCAAACTAAATAACACCACTCATAAAGTAGAGAAAATAACAGAACTACAAATTCCAAATATTAACGTTAACAAAATAACAACAATGAATGAGGGATTAATAATGATTATGTGGATGAATGACAATACATGGTAACGAAATATGACATTACACTGATAATATCCATGACATGACAAATAATACAGATTCCACAATGCATGTTACCGTCAGCATGCAATGTCCCGGCTAAGCATGCACTACACGTACACCATCTCCCGTCTGTGCCCAGTCTCTACACCCCAACAAACAACAATGCCTCGCTTAACTTTGTTTCAATATTTCGTTTTCCAAATAGGGTCGGTGGTAGAAACAAAATAAAATTGAAAAACACATTCTAAATAATATCTCTGAAAGAGTTACTTCCCTTGTTCAATTCCAATTCACTAATTTTTTGTAATACTGAAATTTGTTAACAGATTCAGCAGGTGATGAGAAGCTGATGATGACTTTTCACTCCTGAAATCAACTTAACACATTGTACTGAAATGGGGAATTGAACCAGGGTCTTTGATGTGAGAAGCCAACACCTTAACCACTAGGCCACTAGCAAAATATTAAACACGTCGGAAATTCCATTTACTCTCAGATCTGAATTTGTTGCAAAGTGCACAAACTGGCTACAAGTCAGGAGGAGACATATGACTGATTCTATAAGCACAAAACTGACCATTAGTAAGCTTAAAATGATCAAATCTGACATGCATATACATTTGATTGTGACTCAACAGTTGTTATAGAGTGATAACACAGGTTAGAACTCTGACCACAGGCTGATCATCTCTGATCACATGAACTATCTAACTTGCCAGGACTAAATATCAGTGTATTTCGTCTGAACAAGGAGCTTACATCAGCTTCTCTTCCGGGTACATTTTGTCCAGCACTGCTAGGCCTATTGAGTATCTTGTGTGTTTGTTTGTTGTTTAACACCGAACTCAGCAATATTCCAGCTATATGATGGCGTTCTGTAAATAATCAAGTCTGGACCAGACAATCCAGTGATTGACATCATAAGCATCGATCTACGCAATTGGGATATAATGACATGCATCAACCAAGTCAGCGAGCTGACCACCAAATCCCGTTAGTCGCCTTTTACGACAAGCATAGTCGCCTTTCACGGCAAGTTGCTGAAGACTTATTCTACCCCGGATCTTCACGGGTAACTATAACTATCTCTACATCTCTACGTCCATGAAGAACATGTTGGAAACACCCAGGGTCAGATGAACAACACTAACTTGTCATAGCTCAACAAACTGGTAGAGTTGGTGACGGATCTGAATGATGGCGATGTACCTTGTGAAACGTGACATACCGGGGTCAGCAATATTCCAGCCACAACGGCCTGTAAATGATCAAGTCTGGACCAGACAAACCCGAGACTGAGACCATGATCAACCATCCATGCATGAGGGCATGATGAAACACAACCAGCCATTTCAGACCACCTGATCATAGGCGAAAAACTGATGGAACACCTCATGATATGTGAAAAATGTAAATACAAAATGGACCTCCCCCTGCTTTCCACACCAAACATAACACCACATTTAATTTGGGAAATAATGAAATAAGGTAAAAGAAAGAAATAGGGAATCTAATAAGCAGCAATCCAATAACTGAGACAAAATGAATTGGGTGTCCACAAAGAATTCTTTTGATATACATGAATATTCTTCATTGTTGTAATAGTGTGGAGGTAATGAACTCAATTCATTGTACTAACCAACCATTGTCTTATTAGTAAAGCAACATAAAGTTAAAGGTTGTTGATGAAACCAAACATTGTTTTTATTACTCCTTGTTTTGTATTTTCTTCACAACTATGACATTAGCCCAAAATGTTAAGTTTGATAATCTCCAAATCTCAAGGCCAAATATCCGAGAAACAGCTAATTAATGGCCAAGAAGCACAGGTGTTGATTTAGTTTAGTGAGCAACAATTTTAAAAATAAGCATAATAAGTAGTTAGGTAATAATTGTCATAAATTGATATAACAACTTTTCACCACATCAAAATTATATCATAAATACATTGTCATTAATTTCCATAGATCATGACCGGAGAATGTGTAACAGTGTTTTAGTGGCAGTAGAACTATCACCACCACAGGCAGATTTTGAAAAAGGGGTTGGCTGGGTGCACATGTACCAAGTCATGAAGCTAAAGATAAACATGTACAGTCTCAAGTCGGTTGTCAATGCACCATACAGTTTCTGTTTTGTGTGAAGCAAACTGCTGTAAAATGTCAAAGGAAATAAAACTGTCAGTGCCAATGTGTTATGCAAATCTACAACTGAAAGTCGGGATTAGTAACGTAGCCACAGCTTGTTTCCCCGGCAGTCGTCGCACCTGGTGACTCAACCACTACTGACTGGTCCACCACATCTATCATCGGAACAACAGATCTTGGCTGGCAATATCCCAGCATTACTTGTTACTCAAATTTCAAAAGTGTCCCAAATGTCCTGTTTTCAGAAACACGAGATGAACGAAAGAGAAGAATCAAGCTGAAACTGCTGGCGTAACCAACTATGGGAGAACTCCTCAGTCACATCCAACAAACTGATGCTCTGCACACACTCTACAAGCCTTATAATTTCTAACTGTAACGGAAAACCCGGATTTTCCCATTCTCCCCGATGTCCAAATAACAGGCAAAGAGTTGCAAAACAAACAATCGTATGTAGAATTTGAAAAATACAGTTTACACCATCAAAGGTGATCAAGATTCAGTAAGTTTTTTGAAGATGGATCTCATTCACATGTGACCAGTGTGTAAAGTATCAGTTTGTGTCATTGGGACTGCTGAATGCTCTCGTCTAGATGAGAGTCACAAATCTAACACAGAGATGAAATGTCAGCATTCACCAATACACTACACAGTCAGCAGGCATAGCCATCCATATCACGTGGAAAGATGCACATGTTCAACAGCTTCACAACAGCCCGTGATTACAGCCTGTGTTACAGGATGCCCTTGACAACAGCCTGTGTTACAGGACACCCTTGACAACAGCCAGAATTACAGGATGCCCTTGATAACAGCCTGTGTTACAGTAACCCTTGACAACAGCTTGAGTTACAGTAACCCTTGACAACAGCCTGTGTTACAGTAACCCTTGATAACAGCCAGGCCTTGACAACAGTCTGCATTGCAGAACTCCCTTGACAACAGCCTGTGTTACTGGATGCCATTGACAACAGCCTGTGACACAGGATGCCCTTGACAACAGCCAGTGTTACAGGATGCCCATGACAACAGCCAGTGTTACAGGATGCCGTTGACAACAGCCTGTGTTACAGTAACCCTTGACAACAGCCCATGTTCCAGAACGCCTTGACAACAGCCTATTCCCCAGGATGCCCTTGACAACAGCTTGAGTTACAGTAACCCTTGACAACAGCCAGTGTTCCTGGGCTCCCTTGACAACAGCTTGAGTTACAGTAACCCTTGACAACAGCCAGTGTTCCTGGGCACCCTTGACAACAGCCTGTGCCACAGGATGCCCATGACAAGAGCCTGTGTTACAGGATAACCTTGACAACAGCTTGTTCCACGGGGAACAATTGAGAAGAGCTGTGACACAGCGAACATATATGAGCCTGTGCTACAGCGTGTCTCTGGCTACAGCCTCTACAACAGCGAACCCTTGACAACAGCCCAGGTCACAGCATGGACAACACAGAAAACAGCAGTTTCATCATTCAAAACTTTGACATTATATCCAAACAGCACATTAACTGGAGTGATATATGCCTTCTGAGTGTATTTGATCTACTGAATACGATACATGCAATCAGGGTCAGTTGAAACAAAACAAACAAAACAAACTAAACACACAAAGTCCTACAACGTCAGTGATGGCGACCTTCACAGACCATGCTCACACACAAAATATATTGACACATCTTCAGCAACGCAAACCAAGACAACAACACATTCAAGTGCACCCTCACATCAACTTTTTATTATTATCAAGAATTACCCTAATACTCTCACACTCAGGAGTGAGTGAGTGAGTGAGTGAGTGAGTGAGTGAGTGAGTGAGTGAGTGAGTGAGTGAGTGAGTGAGTGAGTGAGTGAGTGAGTGAGTGAGTGAGTTGGGTTTAACGCCGCTTTTAACAGTATTCCAGTTATATCGCGGCGTGTCAGCTTAATGTGAGAGGAAAGCCCGAAGTGATGCAGGTCTCAGACGTTTACCAATTCGGTGAAACCCACGAGCACGGGTATGGTGCTGACAAACCTAGAAACATAATCGGGGCGAACCGGGATTCGAACCCACAATCATAGGTTTCTGGCGTGCCTAAGGGATGCAACTCTGCACAGCGAATCGCGGTGCCTTAGACGACTGGGCAACCCGTGCCCCCCCGACACTCAGGAACATGAGTTCTATTTGCATACAGATCCAATCATTTTGACATTTTGGAATAGAGGAATCCTCATATTTCATCGTTAAACATAACACAACTACAACGTTCTTTGGGAAAGTTAGGGTTCATGAATATTTGGGGGGATATTTTTATGAAACTGTGCGCTCGGTCGTCACAACAGCCAAATATTCCAAAATATAGTCATGTTCCCCAACTCTTTTTTGTTCAGTATATCATAAATATACAGTAATTGTGGAGTGTGTTGATGAGTTGAAATAACCTTTCAAATTCATTAAATAAAATTCAGTCTCGACCTTCAAAACTAGTCATTACCAGAACAAATTCACTAGTTTATTAATAACTGTATTCTGCTAGTTTATCCATGCAGTTCAGTTGTCATGGTAACACACATCCAACATGATGGTGTATGATTTCAGAGCAATTTCATGTTTCATTGATGTTTGAGTACACGTTAAAAGCAATCCTACTGACTATTACTAACAACACAAGTACAGGATATTTAGAATATCAGAAACATTATTTTTTGTCAGACTAACAATGAGCATTTAATGTCTGGAGATTTTAACATTGAAGCCTCTGACTAAAATGGTTGATTCAATATTAAAGCCCTGGGCACTGAATGCTCAATACCAAAATCTGACAAAATATATGATGTACTTAAGCTGTCGCTGTGTCTCTAATGCTGTCATGTTTAAGGCTGCGCTCGAGTCCAGACCAGACAAGCCAGTGATTGACATCATGAGCATCTATCCAGGCAATTGAGATATGATGACATGCATCAACCAAGTCCGCGAGTCTGTCCATCTGATCCCGTTAGTCACCTTTTACAAGCATGGGTTGCAGAAGACCAATTCTAACTGAGAACTGTGGGGAGGGTGATATGAGATCATATACAATGTCAAGAAGTATAGCAAACCTGGATGTATCCAACCCCACGAGGTTGGAATATGACACGTTTCGGGGCAGAAACGTGCTGCGTTCACTAACATGCCTGAAATCAAATGGTGTTAAAAGGAATGAAGTTAATAGTCAATGACACAACATAATCAACTCAAAGCAGGGTAGTAAAAAATCAAATGATATAGTGAAAGCAAATCAAGATGAAAAGTGGAGCCATCAGACTCTCTAGCTCACCACAGTGACAAACGGAATAAGATAATGACCTCATTTAAAACTGTAAGACAATGGTAGTTTTGTTGGCGTGCATGAGTGGCCACAAAAAATGTGGTCATGAATTTGTGGGAATACATGAAAATAAACATAAATGAAAGCTTTCTTTATCTTCTGTATGACAAACTTGTGGAAACAGTGAAGAAATCCACCACAGAAGTAACTTATATGTCCTGGTGATCTCGTTCAGAATACTAATAAACCTTTTCTTTCCCTCTCTGATGCTGAGGAGGCTGAGTGAGAATTACTCAATATATGATGATTCCATGAACAGTCAAATGCAAGAAATATCACAAGATTAACTTCATAAACCATGCAAGGGTAAATATCAGCCAATCTACATGTTACAAACAGATGCTACTTACTCCAGAACAACAGGATGGAAGATTTATCAGATTACCCAACGCCACCATGGTTTCTGACAACACTGCTAAAACATTTTTGTTAACCGTCTGTGGCCAACCTATGTATAAACAACAGGCAGCATGCCATGGCATAACTCACCCGGGCCGTCTACCCTGGTGAGGTATCACTGTTTCTCTCATTACTTTGACAATGTTATTTACAAGAAGTGTATCAGTAATATCTTTCTCTTTATCATGTTTATACAAGGTATACAAAAATAAAAATAATGATCATTCTTATTACATTCCTTTCTCAACATTGTCAAGCAATGTTAACATTTTTAAAGCGGATGTAGCATTATACAGCACTGCATCTATAGCCAGTGAGTCAGCGAGGCTGGTGTTAGGGAGAACAATACTTCTACATGGTAGTCTCAAGATGAAAGCTTAAGTCAGGTTTGTTAAATGTGTCATACCTCTTTCTCAATTCATATGGAAAGAATGAAACATATCTTTCAGACATTCCAACAGCAGGAAACCTGTCCATGAAAACAGTGTTTAGGTTGCATTTACCCTGTATACTGTGACTTACGAGTGAGTGAGTGACTTACAGACTTAAACAGTATTATTGTGTATCACGTCAGTTTCCTGGGGAAAGATAACACCAAACCCAGGTGGTTTTGTTGTTTTGTTTAATGCTGAACTCATCAATATTCGAGCTATATGATGGCGGCCTGAAAGTAATTGAGTCTGGGCTAGACGAGCCAGTGATTGATATTGTAAGCAACCAAGTCTAAAGCAGCCGTATCACTCATCACTCGTATCGCACCAATAGCATCGGGGTACTTATCATATGGTAACCTTACTGTATCATTACACCTCTAGAGCTGTTGACGAGTTTCTAACACTAATAAACATAATTAAAGAAACTTAAACTCAGAATAATGAACAAGTGTGAACAAACAGCAACTGACTATACATCACCTGCAATCCATGACGGAGTGACACACATACATACACCGCTTCATCCTAGGACTTTATAACAATATCAACACAGTCAGTTACAACATGTGTCATATCACACACTACTTCCCTTTACAATGGGCAGGTTACATAGAAGCAAATAAGGTCTTGATGTCCAATGTTCACATTCTATTCCCACTTCATCACTACAGGACCCAACTGAATGTCGTCATGTGCATCGTGGTATCCATCAGTTCACTTTCCACACCCTTCGCATATAATTGAAACACAATTAAGCCAGGTCCAATTATTTATTTGTTTTACTCTACCCGCTGGTTGAATTTATTCAAGATACCCTCTGGAAACATATACCATGCAGTTTTCCCCATCTTTTTGTAGATCGCCTCCGTGGTCTTGTGGTAGGGCATCCGCCCGGAGAGTGGAAGGTCCGGGATTCGATCCCCGGACGCGTCATACCAAAAGACGTTAAAAGATGGTACTTGTTGTTACCCTGTCTGGCGCCTGGCATTAAGGGGCTAAAACAAGGATTGGTCGGCTCGGAGACAGTATACAGTATACTGTGTCTGAGTGGGGTATTCATGTTAAACTGCGGCATGGTATCTCAGTGAGCTAGCACTATAAATCGGCATCAGTCCGGACTAGTACAAGCAGCTACACAAACACACACACGTACATGCACGTCGCTATATAAGTGCAATAATCTTGGACGCAACGTTAAACCCCATTTCACCTCATCTTTTTGTATACAAGTAAGGGAGGTTACTCTCATTGCCATAATCATGTGATCTGGCCGTAGTGTTTTATATCTAATCTAATATCCCAGTGAAACTTGGAGACTGTACACAACTTCGTAGATAGTTCAAAGACTGATATGAATTGAGAATCAGAGGTATGACTGACATGTTATGAAAATGATGAAACTTGTGGAGTACGGTTGTGATGTTTTGATGAAAATGATACAAATTTACTATCATGCCTAATTCTACCATTATAGCTGTAGGTACTGGAAGCAAGCATCAAGTATATAATGGCCACACGATCACTACTGTATGGATACATCAACATCATACAACACTGACAAAATGGTGTCCCCAAAACTTCAGTGTAATGCACAAAATATGGACTTGTAACTGTGAGTAGTGACAAGGAAAGAAGCAGAACATTAGCTGCAAGTTATATGATGCACAATATTTACATGAGGAAAAGCTTCTCAGATTCAAACTGATACTCATGCCCTTTCTCGGGACTTGAGCCTTAGACTTGACCTTGCCAGATTGGTCATGGACTTACTTGTGTTTCAGGAGAAGTGTGCGGATTAGTCTCCCCTTGTCCTGGTCTCGGATCTGGTCAGTGATGGTCATGTTGTCCACTACCCGGTGGATGATGGTCTGAAGGTCACTGGCATCAAGGTCAAGCAGTAAAGTGCCTGGAGAGAAATGTCCAGAGTGGCAGGACTAACTTTTGACATAGCAGATAACATCTTAGTCATGGCAATATTACATCTTAGTCATGGCAATGTTACATCTTAGTCATGGCAATATTACATCTTAGTCATGGCAATATTACATCTTAGTCATGGCAATGTTACATCTTAGTCATGGCAATATTACATCTTAGTCAAGCAATATTACATCTTAGTCATGGCAATTTTACAGCTTAGTTATTCCACAGCAATATAATAGATAAGCCATGGCAATACAGCAGTCATACCACAACACGATCATAGATAAGCCATGGCAACATAAGATGTTGTGGCATCACATTACGACAGCTGTGTCTGTCTGACAGCTCCTGCAGATACCCACCATGCTCCAGCCCCCTCCTGAGTTCCAGAAGACTATGGAAGGACAGGGAGGCCACGTGAGGTTTACCCCACCTCTCTGCCCCTTCTTCTACATCCTCCTCAAACTTGATCCATCGAGCCTTCTCCCTCCACTCCCACTCAGCATCAGGGTCCGGGCCAACATGAAGCTTGTCCAACTCCACAAACACCTGCAGTAGACACCACAAGACTTAGTCCTATCTCACTCCACAAACACCTGCAGTGGACACCACAAGTCTTAGTCCTATCTCACTCCCCAAACACCTGCAGTAGACACAACAAGTCTTAGTCCTATCTCACTGCACAAACACCTGCAGTAGACACAACAAGACTTAGTCCTATCTCACTCCACAAACACCTGCAGTAGACATGACAAGACTTAGTCCTATCTCACTCCACAAACACCTGCAGTGGACACCACAAGACTTAGTCCTATCTCACTCCACAAACACCTGCAGTGGACACCACAAGACTTAGTCCTATCTCACTCCACAAACACCTGCAGTAGACACCACAAGACTTAGTCCTATCTCACTCCACAAACACCTGCAGTGGACACCACAAGTCTTAGTCCTATCTCACTCCCCAAACACCTGCAGTAGACACAACAAGTCTTAGTCCTATCTCACTGCACAAACACCTGCAGTAGACACAACAAGACTTAGTCCTATCTCACTCCACAAACACCTGCAGTAGACATGACAAGACTTAGTCCTATCTCACTCCACAAACACCTGCAGTGGACACCACAAGACTTAGTCCTATCTCACTCCACAAACACCTGCAGTGGACACCACAAGACTTAGTCCTATCTCACTCCACAAACACCTGCAGTAGACACCACAAGACTTAGTCCTATCTCACTCCACAAACACCTGCAGTGGACACCACAAGACTTAGTCCTATCTCACTCCACAAACACCTGCAGTGGACACCACAAGACTTAGTCCTATCTCACTCCACAAACACCTGCAGTGGACACCACAAGACTTAGTCCTATCTCACTCCACAAACACCTGCAGTGGACACCACAAGACTTAGTCCTATCTCACTCCACAAACACCTGCAGTGGACACCACAAGACTTAGTCCTATCTCACTCCACAAACACCTGCAGTGGACACCACAAGACTTAGTCCTATCTCACTCCACAAACACCTGCAGTAGACACAACAAGACTTAGTCCTATCTCACTCCACAAACACCTGCAGTGGACACCACAAGACTTAGTCCTATCTCACTCCACAAACACCTGCAGTAGACACCACAAGACTTAGTCCTATCTCACTCCACAAACACCTGCAGTAGACACAACAAGACTTAGTCCTATCTCACTCCACAAACACCTGCAGTGGACACCACAAGACTTAGTCCTATCTCACTCCACAAACACCTGCAGTAGACACCACAAGACTTAGTCCTATCTCACTCCACAAACACCTGCAGTAGACATGACAAGACTTAGTCCTATCTCACTCCACAAACACCTGCAGTGGACACCACAAGACTTAGTCCTATCTCACTCCACAAACACCTGCAGTAGACACCACAAGACTTAGTCCTATC
The DNA here is from genome assembly GCF_023055435.1 of Haliotis rufescens. Classification (NCBI taxonomy): domain Eukaryota; kingdom Metazoa; phylum Mollusca; class Gastropoda; order Lepetellida; family Haliotidae; genus Haliotis; species Haliotis rufescens. The sequence goes on from NW_025964112.1 coordinate 2,305,608, forward strand.
TCACTCCACAAACACCTGCAGTAGACACCACAAGACTTAGTCCTATCTCACTCCACAAACACCTGCAGTGGACACCACAAGACTTAGTCCTATCTCACTCCACAAACACCTGCAGTGGACACCACAAGACTTAGTCCTATCTCACTCCACAAACACCTGCAGTGGACACCACAAGACTTAGTCCTATCTCACTCCACAAACACCTGCAGTGGACACCACAAGACTTAGTCCTATCTCACTCCACAAACACCTGCAGTAGACACCACAAGACTTAGTCCTATCTCACTCCACAAACACCTGCAGTGGACACCACAAGACTTAGTCCTATCTCACTCCACAAACACCTGCAGTAGACACAACAAGACTTAGTCCTATCTCACTCCACAAACACCTGCAGTAGACACCACAAGACTTAGTCCTATCTCACTCCACAAACACCTGCAGTAGACACCACAAGACTTAGTCCTATCTCACTCCACAAACACCTGCAGTAGACACCACAAGACTTAGTCCTATCTCACTCCACAAACACCTGCAGTAGACACCACAAGACTTAGTCCTATCTCACTCCACAAACACCTGCAGTAGACACAACAAGTCTTAGTCCAATCTCACTCCACAAACACCTGCAGTAGACACAACAAGTCTTAGTCCTATCTCACTCCACAAACACCTGCAGTAGACACCACAAGACTTAGTCCTATCTCACTCCACAAACACCTACAGTAGACACCACAAGGCTTAGTCCTATCTCACTCCACAAACACCTGCAGTAGACACCACAAGACTTAGTCCTATCTCACTCCACAAACACCTGCGGTAAACATAAGGCACCATAAGACTAAGGTCCTGTCTTTCTCTAGCTGCAGTACACACAAGACCACTCTACACAGTGGGATGGAGCACCCTGGACCATCCATAGACAGTGATTTAGAAGGTAAATACACACCATGTTTGTGTCCCCCCAAAGTCAGTGCCCTCCCCCCCACCTACCTCATGAGGACTGTGGTCAATCTTCTTGGGCTTATGCGGTTTCTTCTCCTTGGCCAACTTGCTGATATGCACGATAGAATGCATGGCACTGCGATGGCGGTTGATCTTGTGCCGTCTGATGCCCCGCACATCCTCGAATCTGTGACCTGGAAGAGTTAGGACGGAGACCATAGTGCAGTACCTCTACCATGCCTGCCGGCACACATAACTCAATCAAATCCTTCAAAAGAGAACCTTTCACCAACAACATAAGTGACCGACCAGGAGAAAAGGGGCCTCATGGGTGTCAAGATACAACTGTGCTGTGACGTCATAAAAAAAAAGATGTTGGACATCAACTTACTTCTATACAGACTGTACAAAATTATCTTATTTTATTCTTGTTTAGTTGTAATGTAATAAAAGCATTAGTTCAAAACATTTTAGCATCCATATCTACTTACAATGAATCAGCTGCTATATTTAAATAATTACAAGTTATTATTTTAAGTCTGAAAATGGGATTCTGAGGAAAATTAGTCCATATGTTTAATGCCAAGTATCAATTTAATAAATAAGAATTGAAGCCTGTGCATTGTGTTCCTGTGTTCATATGACCCTGTATTTTTTAAACAATGAAAAGTCAAAATGTGATTTTTCACCCATAATGTCCCCGACTCATGGCTGGTCACATGTTTCAATCAATGAATCACCCAACTACCTTTCAACATTATTGGTATTAATATTTATCATCAGTTGAATCAAACAGCCATCCCATACTTAAGCACTGGTTACAAAGTCATTCAGAAATCCTCTCTTGAATGAAACTTGGCTACATGATAAATAAATGGTTATAAGGTTATTGGTGAGAATCCCCATGCTACTGTCCCTCCCATCCTGGTCCCCCTCCTGAGTACACTGCCAGTGTTTCAGGCCTCACTTGGAGTCCCTCACAAAGACTGCAAACAAGACCAAAGACAGTGAAGTTCCGTTAATCCGACATGGTTGGTTGCATATGATTATGTTGGATAAATGAAATTAAGTAATTGGATAACTACACGATAGATAACGAAACAAACCCGTAATAAAACATGAAATATTCATATTGTTATGTTACATTGTTAGCGGAATATGTTTTCTAAACATGCAACCTGCAACACAAAACAACTGTTACAGACTGCATGACTGATTCAAAATACTTTAAAAAGAATAGTCTGGAATGGAAGTCGCCAGTTCAACTTCAACTTCCTGTTAGTCATTTCATTGGGCGGTCATAGTTCGCGAAAGGTCGTTCTGACGTGACCTGTAATGTGATGTCCTAAGCGGTAGCGTGAGCAAATCAGTCGGAGTGCGAGACTGTCGGATTAACGGGGCTCAATAGCACTGATTTAATCGTTTCCCTTTATTAGTGTCGGCTACAGCTGATTGTGGGATTAACGAGTGTCGGATTAACAAGACTTGACTGTACATGACATGAGTATATATTTGAGACAAAAAGTATAAGAAGTGTCCTTAAAGCGGATTGCCTGCCTGTATAGTCTTACTGGCCAAATTGTCCAGGTCGGCCTTTTGGAGCAGCATCGCCTCCTCGGTTTCCGTGGGCGACCGCTTCAGTTGTTCCATGTTGTCCAGGTGGACCTCGGAACCCCGTTGCCGCCTCATGATCAGGTGCTCCTTCCGGAAGTGCTCATGGTGGTGCTTCCGGTGCTTCTGTTTCCCCAGCTTGCTGTCCGACCTGTTGGGTGGAATAGGTAGAATTGGGTAGACAGAGCACATTTATATACAGCAGGAAGTTAAGGAACTTGATTTAACTTGCACCAGGTGCCTGTTGACATCTGCACCATTTGCACCAGACAAAACCAGGCGGCACCTATAAATTTTGTCCCATAAATTTATCATGTTTATAAATTTGTTAAGTCATGTGATAAACAAAAGTGTGCATTGTACATGTGCAGAATATAGCCACTTCAATCACTGTGTTACTGTTGTTAATTGAGGGTGTAATTTGAGGACAAGGTGTCAGTACTTAAGAGTGAATCAATTGCCTTCAATTGTTTATTGACGCTTTGAACCCCAGCGCTTGGCCCTTTGATGTTTTGATAGGTAGATTGGCGACACATGAGGAGCTCAGCTCAATGATTTCACAGTTTGGTATACACTTAAACATTGTCGTTGACAGAGTACACACGGGACCACAAGGTGAGTTCGCTATATCCGTTATTTCGTTATGAGCATGTTCGTTACATCCATCAACTTTATATATGGCAAATAGCCAAGTGAGTGAGTAAGTAAATGTTGCTTCAAGCCGCATCAGCAAATGGCCAAGACCAAAAGATGTTTGGCTTCTTATCCGTTTGGATTGTTCTGTTTGTTTCTCTGCACCACAGTCAGAAAACAAGATCCTCCAACCAAACACAAGTAATTTCCTGTGAACAGAATCAATGTCCACACAGGGTCACACCATTATGAATTGGTTTAAGGCCTCACAGGACAAGCGCTGGTTTCTAACAGTGTAGTGTCAATAAGGGGAGACAACTCATACTCACTGTGAAGCATGAGGGGCACCCCCATCTGGCACATCTCCATTGGGATGTTGCGGCACCCACACCGGGTCGTCCCTGTCAACCAGGCTGGCCTCACTGCCGTCATCCCCTGGGGAAGAGAGAGGGGGACATTCTGTAAGGAGGCCTGGGATTTGGTATGGAGAATAGATATTTTTCAGCTCTAATGCAAAACCAGATATTTTTTTTAATTCAAGCTGTGAGTTTCAATATTATTTTAAAAAACAAACAATGCAACAATTTTCTTTTTTTTAAACAGTCTGCAGCATAAATATTTTTTCCAAGATAATCAGGGTTCATTACAGAAACAGGAAACGTTGGGCCAAATGAACCCTACCTTTCTAAGAATTAAGGACATATGATGAAACCAGGGAACACACAGTATTTTTTAAGCAAAAAATTAAAACTTAGAGAATGTAACCTTTTTCACAGTATAACAGGGATTGTCAGTGTCAAGGTCACGATTTCCCATTAAATGCAATAACCAAAACTACTTTTGGATTTTATGTTGTGCCTTTTTGGCGCAGTGATATTAATTTTGGTGCCTTTAAGAGATTTGTGTGTAAAAGTCCCCATGGCCACACTCTGAAATGAACACTAGACAATCTACTTTTTTCAATAAACTCCAACAATCACAATCCAGCAGAATGAAGTCAGTGGAGTTGAGTCAAGCCCGAAACGCACTCTAATGTCAATTCCTTACCCAGTAAGAACTTGACCTGTGGAGCACTGTCTTTCCGCAAACGAGACCCGCCCCCACCGTGTGGTATATGTAAGCTAGCAGCATGCTGGGATACCTGCGGCTCATCACTCACAGACCCAAGCATGGCGGAGGTCACGGGTTCCTCTGACCCGGCTCGCTTGAACCTCGATGATGAAGATGTCTTAGAATCGCCAGGAAAACCCTTGGTTTCCTCAGTGGGTGAAGTCTCACCATCTTCCTCTCCGATGAAGAAGCCTACAGTGATGCCGGGGGCAGAGGCTTTGCGGGGTTGGTCCGTATAGACGGACCCGCCCCCCACAAACTCCCCCTCCTCCTCTCTCTCCTCCTCGATGTCCATATCATCTGATTCATCCGTCTACGGAAACATAAACAAGTTAAAACATGGAGGCTGCAGATGACGGGCTTGTCCATTTTTAGAATGACCCTCCCAAATCACAAAGATCAGCAGTAATGTGATAATCAAACAAATATTTATTACATACTTATGAGGTCCTGTTTAAAACCAGAACTAATCATGGTTTATTACACGGGAACGAGTTTAGTATTTTAGTTTTTTGGGTACTTGCCGTTCAATTATTTTTATAAATTTCACTTTTGTTTGTAAATGTAGGCAGATATCTACGTGATCCAGAGCATAATCCAATTGAGCTTAAAAGAATAATACTTTAAGCACATGAAAAGTTGAGATGTATTTATTTCATACCATACAACAGGGGTCCGTTCCTCAAAGCCAACTAAGCGCTATGGTGATCGTAACTCCCATACTTTAACATAGACTTACAACTGTCCTTGAGTAGAACGGGGCCCTGCACCACAATGTTTACAAACAATTCAAAATACCCATGACATAATTTGTGAAAATCTTTTGCAACAGATACCAGCGAAACAATGACATGATGTAACTATCCATGTTTCAACTGACTAAAATATTGTATTTTCTACCTTGTCCTTCAAATAAGCCTCGGGATCTTTTTCTCATCCCCTGGGCCACCTTCTACTGGGCCACCTTCTACTGGGCCACCTTCTACTGGGCCACCATCTACTGGGCCACCATCTACTGGGCCACCTTCTACTGGGCCACCTTCTACTGGGCCACCATCTACTGGGCCACCTTCTACTGGGCCACCATCTACTGGGCCACCTTCTACTGGGCCACCTTCTACTGGGCCACCATCTACTGGGCCATCTTCTACTACTGGGCCACCTTCTACTGGGCCACCATCTACTGGGCCACCTTCTACTGGGCCACCATCTACTGGGCCACCATCTACTGGGCCACCTTCTACTGGGCCACCATCTACTGGGCCACCTTCTACTGGGCCACCATCTACTGGGCCACCTTCTACTGGGCCACCATCTACTGGGCCACCATCTACTGGGCCACCTTCTACTGGGCCACCATCTACTGGGCCACCATCTACTGGGCCACCTTCTACTGGGCCACACTGCATCAGTAATTTGCATGAACTACTCATACGAGTGATTGAGTGAGTGACTCTTGCTCAACACCTCTCAACAATCTTTCAGCTATTCGCAGGAACTACTCATAAGTGTCTCACATACCTCCTCCTCATCATCATCATCGTCATCTTTGTCTTCAACTTCCTCTGGGATTGGAGGGGACTTCAACGCTCCCTTTGATGGGAAACTCCGCATCTTTTTCTTTTTCTTCTTCTTCTTTTTCTTGACTTTAGCTGGTTTGAGTGTCTTGAGAGACTTGTTGGAGAGGGAGCGCAGTGGCTGATGGGTGTGGGGAAAGGACACTCGGCGGTGGACTGGAGGGACACACAGAAGTGAAGAATTGGTGAGTGAATGTTGTTTTATTGCCACAATCAACAATATCATATAATAATAGAAGAATGTAATTAATCTCGCAAAGCTAACCAGTGGTTGATTGTACAAGTAGTGATGTATGCTGACACAATCAAACAGATCCAATCTTATTTAGCCCACATGTACAGGAATACCCACAAATTAAGGATCATAACAGATCCTGGTCTGACTAAGGGCCATAACTCTGTAGACATGTGCAGTACCTTAGACAACTGAGCCACTGTGCTCCCTATATAGGCAAGTAAAGCAAATAAGTGTTGTTTCCAGCCTACCTGCATAGTCGTGTTCATCAAAGTGCCTGTCTGTGACTGTGACCTCACTGGGTCGACGGTTTCTGTCGGGTACAACGGTTGACGAGGACAACTCATCTATGTCAAACTTCTTTGGCATCTCAAACATCTTCTCCACCTCATCATGAAGGAAGGAGAGGTGAGAGACGCATGCACCGCGGTCCATCTCACGAATAAAGGACATTTGTGGATCCGGGACAGACTGTTCTGCTTCGTTCTCATCCTCCCGGTCCCCATTGCCGACGTTCACAAGGGCGGAGTCACTCGGGAACACCTCGGGCATCCACACGATTGCCTCATCATCATCCTGACTCAGGGGGATGGCCTCGTCGGCTGTGTGCTGCAGAGGACAACAGACATGTTACTGGGCATCTACAGCTTTCAGTGACAAGCATATTTCCTTTACTAAGGGCCAGGTCTATGTAAAGGAAGGGGTTTGAATAAAAGACCAGATCTCAATAACGAAACCAGGGCCCACTTGCACAAAGCGATCTTAGCACTACGACTATTGTAAGCCTATGTTAAAGTATGGGAGTTATGATCATCTTAGCGCCAAGATCGCTTTGTGCAAGTGGGTCCAGGTCTAAAAGGGCCAAGTCTTGATAAAGTGCTGACTCTCCGTAAAGGGCTAGGTCTCAATTAAGGGCAGTGTTTCTATTAAGGGCAGTGTCTCTATTAAGGGCCGTGTCTCAGGTGAAAGTGTTTAAGAAAGATTCAGGGTTCTACCAGTAATCAAGGCTTGGTTCCATGCTGCTAAATATTTTTCCCCATAACATTTCAATTTCATTTTCTCACAACATTCAATAACATAATAACATAATCTCAACACATCAAAGAACAAAAGCAAAGTCAATATTCACCCACATAACATCAACAAAATATTTTGACAAAGAATCAGATTGTTCAAAACCCCTCGAACCTGTAATTCCCAGCATGACATCCCTCAACATGCCTGATTGCTGTTTCCGGCTTAGTTTACGAGAACATACACAAGGTAATCTTAATCCCGGCCTAGCAGAACAAAAAATACAATTTTTTTATCTCAAATTTCGAATTTGTACTGACCAAGTTTTATCACCTGTTCGTTTACTGAAATTCGCTGAAGGGGTAGAACTACGGTGTAATTTTTTTCTGCCCTTGATATTCGATTTATTTTTTTCCAAAATACTAAAATACTGAATCCGCTAGAGGATACATTATACATGGGTGCGCACTATACTCAAGAAAATATGGTAAATAGAATCAGTTGTACGTAGTATACACTCTGCCGCAATACTTACCAATCTTGGTACTAGTGTCATGATACAATACATGATACAATACATGGTACAATACTTGACATGGTCCACCATCAAGAAAATGCAAAATGCAAAAACATCCCATATTTAGTAGATTTGAGTTAATTAAAGGAACAGTGAACTGGAACTTGTTCCTCTTGCGTTACATCCAGGATGCTTAATGGTTAAATGGAAGGGTACTCCGACATTCACAACCTCACTTGGCAGCCATTGGGTCCTACCAATTACCGTATGTCATCTCTAAACAAATTGTGAGTGAGTTTGTGCATTTCAGTCATATCACCGTTTGTCCGGTCAAGTGGGGAGAAAAGCAACTGGTACTTGGTACCAATTGTACCTCCAACATACAATCTGGATTCAGATAGATTCTATATCGATCATATAAAACAATATTGCTTCCTACATGTTTGTCATCCAGCTCATTGGAACTGCTGTTATTGGTCAATGTGACACACCAATGTGACGTCAGTTGTTTGTTTTGTTTTTTATGCCGCACTCAGCAATATTCTAGCTATATGACGGGAGTGGTGAGGCCTGAAAGTAATCAAATATTGAGCAGACAATCCACTGATTGACATCAAAGCATACATCCATGCAACTGGGATACAATGACATAACATCAGCCAAGTCACCGAGCCTGACCACCAGATCCCTAGAGTCCCCTCTTACGTTGGTTGTTGGTTGGTTTGTCATTTAACGCCACACTCAGCAATATTCCAGCTACATTGTATATGACGGTGGTCTGTAAATAATCGAGTCTGGACCAGACAATCCAGTGATTGACATCATGAGCATCAATCCACACAATTGGGATTGATGATGTGCATCAACCAAGTCAGCGAGCCTGACCACCCGATCCCGTTAGTTGCCTTTTACGACAAGCAGAGTCACCTTTTACGACAAGCATGGGTTGCTGAAGACCTATTTTACCCCGGAATCTTCACGGGTCCGCCTCTTACGACAAGCATGGGTTGCTGGGGACCTGTATTCTTACCCCGAATCCCCACGGATGTTCACTCCACTCCATCTATACTTTGTGTACCATGGCAATAGGTGTCAGGGTACCTCCAACATACCAGTCTGTTATATCATGTGTTACATCATGTGTTATATTCATGATATATCCTGTGTTATATCATATTTTATATACAGTTATATCCATGATATATCATGTGTTACATCATGTGTTATATCAATGTCAGTTGTTACATCTGTGATATATCAGGTATATATCAGATGTTATATAATGTGTAATAGGTGTAATAGGTGTTATATGTGTAATAGGTGTTATATCATGTGTAATAGGTGTTATATCATGTGTAATAGGTGTTATATCAGTGTTAAATCAGGTGTTATGCTGCATTGTTTAATGACAGCAGTGGTAGAGACACAGACACAACACAGTGAGGAGTAGTTGTAACAACTCTCGCCAGCACTCAGAGAAACTCAGAGAAACTACTTTCCACACAACAACACATCAGGTGTTATAACTCTGCATGGTTTAATGACAGCATGAAGCTGACACAGCACAGTGAGAAGCAGTATTTCTGTTAGGAGCATTAGCTCACAGAACAAACCACTTTCAAAAATAAAAGTCAACTTCATTGCTGTCGACCGATGGCGTGAGATCGATATTATTAAATCATCAAAAAGATGCAGCAGTCACATTGTACGTTATCGCTTAATTGATGTAAAGTCCACATTTGTTTTCTTCATGCTTAATAAATGCAGGACCAAACAATATCTAATCGACTATGCACATGCAGGGCTTCAAATAAATGTTAACAAGCAGTCCAAATATATATCCAGTCCAAATATAAATATGCATGACAGCAACATCTTGATACTTGGCAGTATCAGTGACTGGCTAAGAATAACAGATTTGGTGGCAATAGTCCTCACTAGTAGTCAATACATGGAACAAATAGTGTTGAGTTATCAGTCATAGCCTGTTGCACAGCAAAGGGCTAGCATGTATAATCCTTTACATTTATGCATTGACATGCTTGACAGGGAAATCGGGGCGGTAAGGGTAATCTTGTGGGTATAGCATTTGTTCATCACACCTAACACCTGGGTTCGATTCCCCACATGAATACAATGTGTGAAGTGGATGTCTGGTGTCCGAAGCCGTTATATTGCAGGAATATTGCTAAAAGCAGCATAAAATGATACTCACTCACTCACTCACACATATTGTGTTCAAAGTGCAGACTGGGCTAACAATGACATTAAACTCAAGTGCTGAAAGTACCGCAAACAAGACCAAATTTGCATAGTACAAAAAAAAATTAAAACAAAATATAAATTTACAAGAACTTTTCACACGGCTGAATTAGTAAACAAAGATATTAAAACAGTATAAAGACGGATACATGCAATGGTAGTGCATCAGGGTTCAAGCATGAAGAACCAAGTCAACACGAGCAGTGGTTACCGTGTCTGAGGCGGTGACATCATAGTCACCGATCCAGTCCGGATCCTGAAAATAAACCATGTGACCATTTCCTTAGGTATATTCTACACCGACTGTACCAAAGAAAATCAGGTTATTTCCTGAAAAATAAGTCCATAAGTTTCCTATCTGTCTTGATGATGAGTTAGTGGATGTTTTTTATGCCACGTCAGCAATATTCTAGCTGCATGTGTCATGGCAGTCTGTAAATTATCAAGGCTGGACCAGGCAAAACACTGAATGAAAGAACTGGCAATGGTCCATGCTATCATTACACTCAATCAGTTAGGTCCGACCTAGGGATCCCCATCTTTGTCTCACCCATTGTAAGCACACTGTACTGGGGGACCTATTCTGGCCTGGAATACCCACAGGGAGACAGGCATGAGGAATCAGGGACCTGTTCTGGCCTGGAATACCCACAGGGAGACAAGCATGAGGAATCAGGGACCTATTCTGGCCTGGAATACCCACAGAGAGACAGGCATGAGGAATCAGGGACCTGTTCTGGCCTGGAATACCCACAGGGAGACAAGCATGAGGTACTGGAGACCTATTCTGGCCTGGAATACCCACAGGGAGACAAGCATGAGGTACTGGGGACCTATTCTGGCCAGGAATACGCACAGGGAGACAAGCATGAGGTACTGGGGACCTATTCTGGCCTGGAATACCCACAGGGAGACAGGCATGAGGAATCAGGGACTTGTTCTGGCCTGGAATACCCACAGGGAGACAAGCATGAGGTACTGGGACCTGTTCTGGCCTGGAATACCCACAGGGAGACAAGCATAAGGTACTGGAGACCTGTTCTGGCCTGGAATACCCACAGGAAGACAAGCATGAGGTACTGGGGACCTATTCTGGCCTGGAATACCCACAGGCAGACAAGCATGAGGTACTGGGGACCTATTCTGGCCTGGAATACCCACAGGGAGATAGGCATGAGGAATCAGGGACTTGTTCTGGCCTGGAATACCCACAGGGAGACAAGCATGAGGTACTGGGACCTGTTCTGGCCTGGAATACCCACAGGGAGACAAGCATGAGGAATCAGGGACCTATTCTGGCCTGGAATACCCACAGGGAGACAAGCATGAGGTACTGGGACCTGTTCTGGCCTGGAATACCCACAGGGAGACAAGCATGAGGAATCAGGGACCTATTCTGGCCTGGAATACCCACAGGGAGACAAGCATGAGGTACTGGGACCTGTTCTGGCCTGGAATACTCATAGGGAGACAAGCATGAGGAATCAGGGACCTATTCTGGCCTGGAATACCCACAGGGAGACAAGCATGAGGTACTGGGACCTGTTCTGGCCTGGAATACCCACAGGGAGACAAGCATGAGGAACTGGGGACCTATTCTGGCCTGGAATACCCACAGGGAGACAAGCATGAGGTACTGGGACCTATTCTGGCCTGGAATACCCACAGGGAGACAAGCATGAGGAACCGGGGACCTATTCTGGCCTGGAATACCCACAGGGAGACAAGCATGAGGTACTGGGGACCTATTCTGATCTGAAGTCCCCACAGTGAGGTGTTTGTTAGTAAGGAGTGTGGTACTGGGGACCTATTCTGACCTGGTATATCCACTTGGACACAAGTATGCAAACCAGCCGACACTGGTATTTTGGCACTATTTTCACTAGATATTAGTCACAGTAAGTAGACTAGTACAAGCTGATCTAAGTGATCTTCCTTGACCATCAGAATTTTTACTAGACACAGGCTTCAGGCTAGTGGATATAGTCGCAGACTGAGCGTGAGATGCTGGGGACCTACTCTCACCTAGGATGCACTGAACTGATGGTGACACTGGAGACAAATGATGACAGTAATAGGTGTGTATACCAACAAGGGCAGATCCAGCATATTTAAAAAGGAGGGGTCCAAAATATTATCCTCTCTGAGATAATTTTACTGCCTACAACCTACTACATTTGGACCCCCTTTTGGATCCGCCAGTGACCAAAATAAGATATGATTTGTTTAAGAATCAGAGATCTAAACATTAATTTCAGCCATAAAATATAGAAAATAAATTCATTAAAGACAATATTCCCATCACTGTTACCAATCTCATTACCAAACCCTTCTACTCTGACACAATACCCCGTGAACCATAGAGAACTTGGACTGCCCAATTTAAATGAAGGTGTGTGATATGGGTACACCTTTTCATTTCAAGGTGTTGTTTACCCACAACATACACAGCCTAGTCTTTTATACTTTCCATTTGGAACTGCCATCTCATCTTCAATTTTGATATACAGAATTTAGAAACATTGCTCTGAATGCTTTGCCTGCTCAAAAGCAACATTTAGATTCCTAAATTCTGATTATGCTGATTGACTGATTATTAGAACAGACGGTCAATCCAATGCCACCTAATATGGTCATATTTGTCAGAACTTCACCCTGAGAGGCAAAAAGAACTGATTAAAGATTGTTTCTATTTTTCATGATGACTTAGTGTGACAGATGAAGTATAAAGTCATGTAAAGTGTTTCCGGAAGTCACTCATGTTTCAGTCAGCTGCGGTTATAGTCTCAGTTTCAAAAACTCCCTACACACCATCCCATAGAACATCTTCCTCCATCAGTGTGGTGACTGCAGCATGTTGGGGAGCATATCTGACTGCTATCAGTCTATGGTTGAGAAGGTAACATCTTTCCGTCACAAGTTATATTTTTGTATCTTACTTATAATGAATCATTTAGGCATCTGAGCACATACAACAAGAAACTGTGTACTTGACATAGCCTTGCTCTAAGTCTATACTGAATAATCTGTCTATTGATGTGTAGTATGTCTATCCTTATAATAGGCAAGTTTAGATAAGCCTACAGACTGAGGACGCCAGTCATTTTTAGGGACAACTTGTTCTTATTGTTTATATAATCAGGGAATTATGATATAAAATAATACTCATTTCCTTAGAGACTTGGGCAAGTCTATACTGGACTGAGATAACAGTACTTATCATTTCCTTGTGGTTTTCTGACAACGGTATTTATAAATGAGTGAACCACGATAAATTGTCATTAGGCCTGGCCAAAAACCAACATCCACTCTACTGGTAATTATATCTCATCACAATTAATCAGGGCATCCATTTATCCTCAAGTCAACAGGTCTTATGAGGAAATCCAGTAATTGATATTTCTGTGACATATTTAACGCAGGGAGGCTGTAGCGTTACGCAATGCCTGCCATGGTGTGATGTATACCTGATATATGTTACATATGTGATACAAGGTATTATCCACCAGTCCTCTGACTCAGACATACATGATACCCACAACAAGTGTCAAGGGTAAAAACAAGACTTATTTCAGTTTAAATCATTTAAACAAATCAAGCTGTAGAACGTACATTAGAATTCACCCATATTTCAATAGTGATAAGAAATGCAACAAAAGGTCCCAGATTTTATTCAATCTCTCAGTATTAGTTCAAACAGGGAATACCCCATCTTCCCAAATACCTCACATGCTTCATGGCAAAGATTCCCAGGACTCAGGAATAACAGAGACAAAACTCTGGAATATATGTGACAGACCTGAAGATGTTTTGCTTTTAGCCACACTCAGCAATATTTCAGCTCTATGCCAGCAGCATGTAAATACTCACGTATGGGCCAGACAATCAGATTGATATTATGAGCAATGATCCATGTCATTAGGGTACGCTGACACGCCATCAAACAGGTCAACGAGCCTGACCACCCAAGACTTTAAGTTGCCTCTTGTGACCAGCATTTTCTAACTTGGAAACACCAGGGGAGCTGAAGATGTAGGGGGGAGATTGGCTAGTGCTTGTCTTACCTCCTCATTCTTCCCTCGGTGAGCCATGGTCTGTCAGCTTGTGCAGTCTGAAACACAGAGTGAGTGAGTGAGTAAGTGAATGTGGTTTCACGCCACTATTGGCAATATTCTATCAATATAACACAAGACAGGGGCTTCACACATATGATGTTGGGAATAAATCCTAGCCTTCAGCGTGACAAGCGATAGCTTTAACCACGAGGCTATCCCACAGCCCTGGAGACAATATATCTGCAACTTCTATAAGACATTCATGGAATAATCTCACGTTGACAATAGTTAACATGTCCATACATATTTCTTACAGCTCCCACATACTAGTGTCGGCAACTGGTTCCAATGAAAAAAATTATCATTGTTTGAAAAATGATCAGTTATGAATGAGAAAAACAACAACATTAAACCATTCTTTCTCTGTATCGTTCGTGTAACTGACTTGTTTTTAATGTACTATGCAACACAAACACACTGACTAGGAACACTACGACTTATCATGTTATCATCCCAATTATTGAATAGATGACTGATCATCTTTGTGATGTTAATGCCAACCCATTGTTGCATCATTGTCCCCTGTCCTGGGCAAAGGGTAGGTCAAAACATTGCCTTCTGAATGAGTGTGAGAATTGGTTTTAATGTCGCCAGCATAATTCCAGTTATACAGTGGGAGGAAAGCCCGAAGTGATGCAGGATTCAAACATTTACCACTTCACTGAAACCCACAAGCATGGCTATGGTGCAGACAAACCTAGAAACATAATTAGGGTAAACCAGGATTCGAACCCAGCATCATTAGTTTCTGGTGTGCCCAAGGGATGCAACTCAGCGCCTTAGATGACTGGGCCACCTGTGCACCCTGTAAGGTTCAGGTTTAGTTCCTGTGTACAATAGTACAGCAATATCATTGTTTCAGGTAAGGATCAGACAAACCAGGGATGACTGCAGTGACAGGATGTTTTGATGATGCGGCTGGCAATACATATCAAGCCACCCTGTACAATCTAGCAGTTGATCCTCTCTAATCAATCACATATGAGGAAAGGGGAGGTGATTTGAGGTGAGTTGAGGTGGACTGTGATTTAAGGTCAAGACTATTGAACTTATATACTGACATATGTGTGTTGTATATGTCTGTGTGTGTGTGTGTGCTGTGTGTTGTGTGTTGGTGTGTGTTGTTTGTGTGTGTTGTGTGCGTTGTGAGCATGTGTGTTTTTTGAGTGCGTGTGTCTGTGTGTGAGTGTTGTGTGCATGTGTGTTTTTTGAGTGCGTGTGTGTTGTGTTGTGTGTTTGTGTGTGAGTGTTGTGTGCATGTGTGTTTTTTGAGTATGTGTGTGTTATTTGTGTGTGTGTGTGTTGTGGTAAGTGTATTGTATATGTTGTGTGTGTGCTTTGTGCGTGGCACACTGATAAAAAGAAAGATGTCCAGTTAAATATTTACACCTCAACCAGATGAGCCATCTTAGATGATACTGAGGCAAATACAAAAACTAAAGGATCTTCTCACTGGATAATACATACCATGAATAAGTTGTCACTTTCTATGACGTCAAAAACATGTCAACCACTATACAGGATGAAAAGTTCAGGTACTATATGATACTGTCTGTCCAAGTGATACATAGATGGCGATACTTGTGTCCTGGGGGACAATAATCACGACACATATCTGTGGCAATCTGCGGTGTCAGAATGACTGTGGACTTTCGTTCCCAACTTCCCAAGTGTCAGACAGTGTTTACTACAGCAACCGTACCCCAGACAAACCTCCCCGACACTCCACGCCTTCACTTGGTATACCTAATGAAGTGATTGACATGGAAAACCAAACACGGATACAGTTAATTAGAATATTCTCCAACAAGAGCACACTTAACACAACCAGGGAGACAGTGCCTCACCGTACAACATCTGAATTTGTCAAACGTGTGTCAACACTGTATTTTGCAAATGAGCAGTTCTTGCGCATAATTCAACCTACGTTCTTTCACAAAAAAACTAAAAAGAATTTGGAGCAAATGTAAGCGTTGTACGATGTAGACACACTTCCTACTTGAGATCGACCAGGTTGTATCTTCCTGATTCAAGCTTTGTCTACAGTCCTAACACATACAAGCCATCACAAGTTAACAGCTGGATCAATAGCTGATACACAACACTGTTTACTTTTGTTTGGTGCAATAAATTACAGGTTGATCAATCTCCCAACTACAGCCACAATCTGTACACCTGTCATGCACTGAATATACTGGTACACACTTGTTCCAGGAAATCAGGCCAACACAAACATGTTCACTAAAATTTGCTGCAGACTTGAATAGGGCTGAATATCGGCCTCTGAGCACATCTAGATGTATCTCTGAATCCATTTCTTATGACAATAACAACGAAGATGAGAAAGGTGATGTCCCCATGAAAGATGACTGCCCAGATGTACAAGGACATCAGCTGAGTTCTACTTACAGTGTCATTCCTGACACACAGCAAGGTAACACCATCCTACATAGTTTTATTGCCAGCTGCAATGTTATCCAGTAGTATTTATGATGCTCAGCTGTACACAGTCTATAGGAGCAGGAAAGTAGCAGGAAAGTAGCATACTATCGCACTCCAGCACTCAACATGTGCTTGGCAGAACTATTACGATGTCCATTGGGCATACAAGTACAACTACGATTGCTATTTAATGTCTTTAATATCCCATAATTCCACATGATCTTAAGAAATATCCTTTCCCTAAAGTAGCTATTGAATTGATAAGTATACTTGATGATCATTTGTATCGTATTATGAGTCACCACATGTGTATAGTATTAACTCTGTAAAAACTACAGGATCAGGTGAATGAAAAGCAGATAACAAACGTGGTCATTGAAAATGTGAAATTCGCAATAAAACACCACCAAACACGATGACCAACTGTACTAGCTGCATGCAAGGCATTGTCTCATTAAGACATTTAAATAACGGTTTGTAATTGTCTCGTAAAATAAGCCTGAAAATAGCAATCAGTTGTATTGTTTCTCCCCGATCTGCCGGTGATTCAGTTAAAGAATACCCAATATCATTAATCAAGAATCAATGTAAGCAATGTATCCGGGGCAGTGTTTGAAATAAACAAAGTTGCCAGGCTGTCGTCAGGACCCACAGACATTAGAAGCTGCACAGCCTGACTAACCTCATCCGGCCTTCATTTAGAGAACTGCAGCTTGTTGTGACAAATACATTGTCCATGGATTTACTGCAGGCCCTGAGGACCCATGTGAAACTGCAGGCCCAACACGAGATGTACCTGTCACGGAAATACAGGCAGGCATTAGGGGGCTGCGGGCTTCAAAGCAATATGTCTGTTTGAATAAAAAAACTTGGGAGATTGGATGTTACACTTATATCGGACATTTCTATCCTCGGAAATAAAGCAACAAAACCCTTTCCATATCCAATAGAAATTTCTGCATAAAGCAGAGTCGATTGTACGATTCCGACTATAACATGAGCATGTGTTTATGAATCACTATCAAATAGTAATGATACCAGGTGGCACCATCACAAATACATGCAAAGGCAAGTCAATTGTTCACCTGAAAAAAACATGGGAACATATGGTACAAGTCAAAATAGGGAATTGCATTGGACATTATTTGTGTCATTGATGCATCAAATTTGGAAATGTCTTCCACATGAATAGCATAAAACTTTTTGAAAGCTTTACTGAAGCTCAAAGTTTGTAGTTTCAATAGTTGAACTCCAATCCATAATTATAATAAGTTTTCTGAGCATGTACAATGACAGGACATCAGTAAACTGTGTGGAATTACAGTGAACATCGCCACCAGACGGGGAGCCACTAAAATCATGACTGAGCCCCCCTGGACTAGGAACTAGATAACCGCAGGTAAAACACTGACAGGGCTTCGGGACGGGATTGATGTCAGATCACTGCACTTCTATAGCAGTGTGTAAGTGTGTGTGTGGCTGCTTGTACCAGTCGGACTAAAGCAACATGCCTCTTTATGCCTTGTCCCCTTATCTTTCACCCTTGAGCTAAGGGACACAACTCCTACACACGCTGGCAAACAGCTCCAAAGTCAATAATGGATAACTTCATATCACATTTTCATAACACTGGATGTACTCTAGCAAAACCACCCTCATCATATGTCGTGATTCTTCATTTGAAAGGTTCGGTCTATTGTTGATCAAGTCAATCAGAGTGCCTCATCATGATCAATATCACAGATAAGTTGTAAGGCAAATAGTACATGAGGTTAAGTCTGAAATACAACTGTGTACATGACATCTGAAAGTGATATCACACAGATCCCAAATCCAAACAGTCGCATGTGAAGCTTGTGACCGAGTGACAGATGAGTGGATGACCCTGAGGCTGCAGCAAGGACGAGGATTAGTCAGCAAGACTGGCGCCATCAGGGGTGAATGTCCTCCAGAAACACTCTACAAGCTCCAATAGGTACACTCCAAAGACACAAACTGTTTGGGTACAGTACTTGGAATGTTCTGTCCCAATAAACTATGTATCCTACTTGCTCCACTCCAAATACATATATAGGTCATTTGGGGAATTTCCAATTTCTTGCTTTTAACATGCATTTGGAAATGACAGCTGCAATATTTGTTATGTTTGTCAACAGCCAGGTGTACAGATTTTACGAGCCGATCTTTCTTCTACACCCTCGTCAGACCTTTTTTTTGGTTGTAAAATCCTTTACACTTGCAAGTGACATATGCAGAAAAATTATTATTACAAATTCACAATAAAATATGTAACTGACAGAAATATGAAAACAGAAAACTGGTAATTAATAGTATAATTAAAAGAGTCCCAAGGGTGACATCGTGACACAACCGTTAAGGAGAGCTGACCTCCTTCGCACCTCCATTGGAAACAGAAACATGAAACTTGTTCTAACTGAGTTTGTCATCCAAGGTCATTAGTGTAACATTATAGTGTTTGTACCGTATCCGAGTATGCCTCAACTGTTGTTATTTACTGAATTATAATGGTGGAAATGGGTCATTTGAAACCTCTAATAAACATGGTAACCTTTCTTCTGTACATTCCACTCAACAATCAGCTGTGAAGCAATGTAAGCATGTAATCGGCTGTAACACTTATACTGGGAAGGTTACTTAAGGATGTCTGCGAGTATCTAATTTTTTTAATAGACAAATATGGGTCCCTGTACCAAATATGGGTCCCAAAGCAAAAATAAATGTGATCCAGGTCCACGCCTCACAATCACACAATTTACCCAGTCCGACCTTCAGATATTCAACAGTCAGCTCTTATGACACGCTTTCTGGGGACTTGATCTATGTAGCAGTCAGTTGATGTGACACAACTGAAATCAAGGGAAACGCTTCATGGCAATCAACAATGATCAGGCCTTTATTGAAATCTTCAGTGAACATTACTTACCAAGTTTGTATACTGTTGTTCTGTATTGTTTACCGATTACAATCAATAGTAGACAAGGAAATCTCTAGTCAATACTAATCGACTAATTGTCTCTCAATGACAACCTAATCAAATCACGAAATTGCTTCAGAGTCTGGGGATTCAAGCCTTCATCTTCACATCTGCTACATATACTGAACTGCAAAAGAAACATCACTCCAAGTAACATTGCATGAAAAGTTGTCATTTAAATATCTTGGTAATTTTTGTGAAAGTTTCTAAAATTTATTATTACCTTGTCCGGAAAAATGAAATTTGATGATAATACAACAAAGCAGATGACGATAAAACTGATTGCCCAAACGCATCACGGCAACGGCCATGGTAACCCGATACAAGTGAGTTCCGTGCAAATTGAAATGCACATACATTCCCCAATTTCTTGCCCTATAAAAATCCACCCAGATCGGATAACATTCATTTGTTATTGAATTGCTACCACATGCCAAGATTGACAAGAAATCAGCGACACCAAGCCCTTGACGATTGCAAGCTGGACGAACCGCCCGGCAAGTAGCCAATCCACGTAAGGACCATATACAGGCTCCAGCAACGGTGCCAGACCACCAACACTATAGATGACCAACCACGCAGTGGAAGACCAAGGGTCACCACCCGACGTCCGGATCATCAGATTGTGCGACAGCATCTTCAAGATCGCTTTGTTACTGCTGCGGAAACTGCTTGACAGACGATGGGGACACACCAGCGACACATTAGTGCAGACACTGTGCGTCGACCATTGACGAACAGACACCTCCACCGTCAAAGGCCACACCGAGGACCCATTCTGTCACAACGTCATCGCCAGGATCGTCTTCAGTGGGCAACACAGCACCAGCATTGGCACCACCAGCAGTGGAGAAGAGTCCTCTTCTCAGACGAGAGCCATTACTGTATCTCAACAGCAGATGTCAGAGAGAGAGAGTCTGGCAACGCCGTGGGAAACGTTATTCGGATGCTTGTGTATGTATCCACGTTGCACGGCAGTCATCAATGCACATGGCGGACATACAAAATACTGATTTGTCATACCATTTTCTCAGAGACATGTGTTGTGTTTCACTTTAAGAACATTTGACACTATAACTTCAACCTTGATGATCAGTTTTGCCAAGTTTCGTCTTTTTAATATGTCTCAAAGTATGTTAACAGTGTTTGGACAAATAAGGTTTCTAATATATCTATCCATGGTGATGTTTCTTTAGTGGTTCAGTATAGTTTAACTTACATGCAATACACATCTGCTACATTGTTTTACTTACATGCAATACACATCTGCTACATTGTTTTACTTACATGCAATACACATCTGCTACATTGTTTTACTTCCATACAGTACACATCTGGTACATTGTTTTACTTCCATACAGTAAACATCTGCTACATTGTCTTACTTACACACTGTACAAATCTCCTACACTGTTTTACTTACATGCAATACACATCTGCTACATTGTTTTACTTACACACTGTACAAATCTCCTACACTGTTTTACTTACATGCAATACACATCTGCTACATTGTTTTACTTACACACTGTACAAATCTCCTACATTGTTTTACTAACATGCAATACACATCTGCTACATTGTTTTACTTACATGCAATACACATCTGCTACATTGTTTTACTTACATGCAATACACATCTGCTACATTGTTTTACTTACATACAGTACACATCTGCTTCATTGTTTTACTAACATACAGTACACATCTGCTACATTGTTTTACTTACATACAGTACACATCTGCTACATTGTTTTACTTACAAGCTGTACACATCTCCTACACTGTTTTACTTACATACAATACACATCTCATACACTGTTTTACTTACATACAATACACATCTGCTACATTGTTTTACTTACATACAGTACACATCTGCTACATTATTTTACTTACAGTACACATCTGCTACACTGTTTTACTTACATACAGTACACATCTGCTACCTTGTTTTACTTACATACAGTACACATCTGCCACATTGTTTTACTTACACTGTAAGTTACAGTACACATCTGCTACACTGTTTTACTTACATACAGTACACATCTGCCACATTGTTTTACTTACACTGTAAGTTACAGTACACATCTGCTACACTGTTTTACTTACATACAGTACTTGTTATGAGCTGACTCAATCAGGAATCTCACTCGGAAGTGAACAATCCCTCGCGGCTACACATTCTACATGACTGTAAAAAGAGATGATGTGTGTTGATGTCAAGGGGGTTCCCCTAATAGCTGGGAAAACCCATCCACCTCACAGGAGCAAGGCAGTTACTATCCTTGCAGCTGATCACACCTATTTCTTGAAATTGAGAAAAAAATGTGCTGAAATAGTGACTGTGACTGTTGAATATCACGCTTGACTATCCTCACTGGCATATTAAACTGCTGAAAAAGTAGGTTCTTTCACTTTACTTCTATAACTTAAACCTTTATTAACTAAAATATCAACACTTGGTTCTAGCTGGTTATTTTGACTGAATTCATCGTTGTTTATATTGACGTCAATATTAAGAAACTGGCTATTAATGTGACATGTTTCATTTGGGTCCTTCATCACTATCAATTAATGAGGACAATTTGTGGAAAAGGTTACACGAGGAAAAGGTATTGTACAATGTACAGGCATTGCAGAGGTGACATGTATTTCAGCGACAACAGCACCAGTGAAGAGGGAGAGGCTTGAATGCTTTGCTTTACCTTATTGCATAGAACGTAATCTTAATTTACAATGTGAAATATTTTAGAACTGACTCCCATTGGACAACAT
Source organism: Haliotis rufescens (assembly GCF_023055435.1). Classification (NCBI taxonomy): domain Eukaryota; kingdom Metazoa; phylum Mollusca; class Gastropoda; order Lepetellida; family Haliotidae; genus Haliotis; species Haliotis rufescens. The sequence goes on from NW_025964112.1 coordinate 2,327,845, forward strand.
GAAGGTAGGACTGACTGATGACAATGTATCAAGTTAGGGGTACATTTATCTCAACATTGCTTCAATGAATAACAGCAATGGATATTTGCATTTCATTAAAATGATAAAAAATATTTACAGTCCAAAGATTGAACAAATAGTAACAAATTACTCTTAAATTCAAATCATCCATCTTGAATAATGGCAATGTCAGATCAAAGGGATACACACAACATTGTCTGAGGCTGGTTTGATAGACAGGAGATCGTGTGACATGACAAACTGGGTATATATCCATATATCACACACGTTGTACACCATGGCCAGCAGTGCTGATCTGTTTCAAACTGGGTATATCTATATATATATACACACATATATCACACACGTTGTACAGCATGGCCAGCAGTGCTGATCTCCTGTTTCAAACTGGGTATATACATATATACATATATCACACATGTTGTACACCATGGCCAGCAGTGCTGATCTCCTGTTTCAAACTGGGTATATACATATATACACATATATCACACACATTGTACAGCATGGCCAGCAGTGCTGATCTCCTGTTTCAAACTGGGTATATACATATATACACATATATCACACATGTTGTACAGCATGGCCAGCAGTGCTGATCTCCTGTTTCAAACTGGGTATATACATATATACACATATATCACACATGTTGTACAGCTAGGCCAGCAGTGCTGATCTCCTGTTTCAAACTGGGTATATACATATATACACATATATCACACATGTTGTACAGCTAGGCCAGCAGTGCTGATCTCCTGTTTCAAACTGGGTATATACATATATACACATATATCACACATGTTGTACAGCTAGGCCAGCAGTGCTGATCTCCTGTTTCAAACTGGGTATATACATATATACACATATATCACACATGTTGTACAGCATGGCCAGCAGTGCTGATCTCCTGTTTCAAACTGGGTATATACATATATACACATATATCACACACATTGTACAGCATGGCCAGCAGTGCTGATCTCCTGTTTCAAACTGGGTATATACATATATACACATATATCACACATGTTGTACAGCTAGGCCAGCAGTGCTGATCTCCTGTTTCAAACTGGGTATATACATATATACACATATATCACACATGTTGTACAGCATGGCCAGCAGTGCTGATCTCCTTATCTCACTGACCAGAAACTATATCAACATGTCAGCGAGTTTTAGCAGCAATAATACACTGCACAGCAAATTGTGGCTTCTGTGCATTGTTTAATGTTGCATTCAGCAATATTCAAGCTATGTGGCAATGATCAGTATATAATTGAATCTAGACAATCCAGTGATTGACATCATGAGCATTGATCCACGCAATTAAGAATGATGAAATTATCAACCAAATCATCGAGCCAGACCACCAGATCCATTTCGTCACCTATTACAAACATAAGGTTGCACATAATCCTACAACCGTAGGTCTACTACTTTACCCACTGAGATGGACATTATAAGCCTATCACTGTGTTACCCTATATATTCAGCGTTAGAAATTGGCACTAGTCCTGTAGTCCTTTCCAAACTGCCCAACAGTACAGCGGTAGAAACTAACAGTTTTAGTCCACTAGTCCTTATAATGATAACATATAGCACCACCCTTCAAAATAGCAAATTTCTACTAGTCCTTACGATACCTTAACTATTGGGCAGTTTCGCAAGGACTACAGGACTAGTGCCAATTTCTAAAGCTGCAGTAAAGGAATCTTGTGAAATTAACTATTAAATATTTTCATAATTTTGCATAATGCTTAAAAGCTCAAAATAATATGTATATAATATTGTATGAGAGCAGGTTACCTACAACAATGTTCATATTTACAGCAATTAGATAAACCTTTGACGAGAAATACAAATCAGGTAATATATATATCTTTGTTCAGGACTCTATATTTCTTATTATTCCCGTCAGCACGTATTTACAAAATGGAAGTGATTGCTAAATACTAGTTTAGGATCCAATGAAATTATGAAGAGCCGTGTATCATGCCTTGTAAATGTCAGCTCGCGACGGAGCTTGGTGCACGTGCAACAGTGGCAGAGAACGCATTCCTCGTGCATCACCCAAGGGCAACTCACGCAGTATAAATATAGACAACAAAGAGTTCAGGTTTATTTTTCAAATATTTTCCACAACAGAATATTTTGTCAAAGTGTAAAAGTAGGGATGAGTTTTAAGTAGGGTAATATCCTCCTAACTCTCCATTCCTTAGAAATAATGGGCCTAGGCTGCTCCATTATTTTTAAGGAATGGAGAGTTACTCGGACATTCCCCTATACTTCCTGACAACATCGGGTAAACCTTCGTAATAACCAGCTCATCTTCAAAACCTAGGTTTAGAAGCGGTTCTCTTCCAAACCTAGATTTTGAGATGGGTCACTTCTAAACATGCTCTGAGGTTTTACATTTCAATTATTATACCTGGGTTTTACAATTAACGTTATATAAACTTGCCTCTTGATATAAACACAATTGTGTTTGATGATTGGTTAAAAGTCATAATTTATTTTACATAAAAATTCCATGATGTGAATCAACCTCTCATATCGTGTTAACTTTTGTAACCCACTGTTTTCCCACTGAGCTACCTGGGCAGGTGATGAGAAGTTGTTCAATTTTACATGTCAATACTCCAGCTGGTCCATGCTGCACATGCTTTTTCTCTCGTATTGTTTCACTACAAGGTATGTGAATGTTTTCTAATTTTATTCTGGTATTTCTTGCATTTAGATGTTCATAAGTTGGATAAAACGCGCCTCTAGCCATATGTTCTTCCTTAAAGGGGAAGTGTACACGCAAAAAACACTTTCTTTCTTTTTCTAAACAAAACGCAATTTTAGAATTAGTTAGTATCTGTGTTTGAAAATATACACTCATTTTTTACACAGTGAAAGTAGGAAGCTCACAATAGTGTGAAAATGATATGCCGTTATGAGGCCTTCGTTTTTCGAGCTAAACAGGCCTGAGTTATCCCCCTTAGATTATGACGTAATTGGTGCCAATTCAACTGGGTCCCTGTCTATTCTGAACGCAAAAGATATCAAGTACAAGTTTTCGGTAAAACAACATTGCCTACGACACACTCCGGCGCAGTGGTGACTCAGCATAACACTATGCTGGCTGGCATCTGAGACGCTAGAATCACACACCTGTACCTACACCACGTGAAGCGGCTCTAACAAAGCATGATGACGTCATAATGTTTATCAATTGGCACCAATGACGTCATATTGCAAGGGGCATAATCCATGGTGTTTTTGTTATGGAAATAGAACACTTGGTAAATGTGAAAAATATAAATCGTTTTAATGCAAAACATATGTTAATTAATTGTGATATTTTTATTTTTTTGTCTATGACACTTCTAGGTTAACACTTTTATTGTGGAAAAAGTACAAGAAAATTAGGTTCATTTTCGTGTGAACTTGCCCTTTAAGTAATACATTCATAGAACGGAACATTCAAAATCACAAATGCAAATGAAGCATTGAATAATTCATCAACAAGGAGCTTTTTTCAAAATATTCCACACAAACAACCGTTAAGATATGGAACACAAAAATCCAATGAATCTCCAACGAAATGGATCAAGTACTATGCAACACAATGATACTGCAATACTTACGACTACCTGTGATCTGACAGACAACAGGCAGGGGTGATATTCACCCTGCGCTCTAATTCACAAACCATTTCAAACACTGCTGATTTCACTAAATAAATTACATTGTAAGTCACACCTGTCAACACCAAGATAAGACACTCCACAAGGGACTCCGAAAAATTATCAAATCTGTCCCATAACCTCTGACCTTTGACCTTTGACCTTATTTGTGTCTAGACGTATTTTCTCAGTGACAACGCAGGTATGTTCGATGATCATGGAACAATACACGAACAATACAGGAACAATATACAGTCTATTACAAGAAGTTATCAAGCAATGGATGATCATGCATAAATTAGCCTACCAAGGTACAGCTGACACTTTTTTCTTGTGTTTTTGAACACATTTGCCATCCTGACATTGGGTTATTCCACTGCATAGCTGGATGTGCCATCCACATGTTCCATGACATCTACAAACATGTTGCCCAGTGCACTAGCAAACATCTCCCAGCCTTCAGAATTTACGCCAGTCCACCAGTATGGACAAGAAACTATCAAGTAAACATCCAATGGTAGTAGTCCTCATTCACAAGTAGATATTAAGGGTTTTAATTCTGAAGGGGCGGTCGGGTAGCCTAGTGGTTAAAGCATTCGCTCGTCACGCTGAAGACCCGGGTACATGGGTACAATGTGTGAAGCCCATTTCTGGTGTCCCCCGCCGTGATATTGCTGGAATATTGCTAAAAGCGGCGTAAAACCATACTCACTTACTCACTCATTTAATTCTGAACCAGTACTCGAAGCTTCAATTTTGCTACCAATGGAACTGAACTCAACTGACAGTAAATGTAATCATAGTAAACAGCTTTGTCTCACTCAAGCAGGAAGAGCAACAAATTCTGACAACTAGTGAAACAATATTTCCATTAGTCCTCTATACAAGTCTCGTAAAAGACGAGTTTCTAAGACTGATCACCTTAATGCTGGTGAATGTGTGGAAGAGTCCTAATGTGAAAGATATTAATATGGAATATGTAACTAGCCAATCAGCAATATTCCAGCCTCATGACTGCAGTTAGTTAATAATCGAGTCTGGACCAGAAAATCAAAAGTTGATATATGACCATCAATCTACACAATTAGGATACGATTACACGCATCAACCAAATCAGTGAGTCTGACCACCCAATCCCATTAGTCGCCTCTTACTACAAGCATAGTCACTTTTTACGACAAGCATGGATGGACAAGCATGGGTTGCTGATCATCAATTTTAACCTAGGTCTTCAAGGGAAATCTATCATGTGCTTCGACACTTGCATGTCAACCTTAACCTTGACCTTGGCAGTGTGACATACTGTACTGTTCATAGAGGTGCATGCAACCTTGACATTGGTTGGACGAAATGCTGTCCTAATGGTGTAAACGTGTATGACCTTGACCTTAGTGTCAGCATGACCTTCTGTGATGAGGTACAGATCCGTTTCAATAGGTGTTATGAAACACAACAAATCCATCTACACAAATCGCTGCCCAAAATAACGTCCACTTGTGTGCAAACATCACAAGAAACACTATTGGATTAGTATTGAAGATTAGTATTTCAGATTCAGAAGAGAGCACTGTCAGCACTATTATCATGAGACACTGAACCCATGACAGACATTTCTGTTTGTTGAGTGGATTACAGTACCGAAGTGCCAAAGTTCATGTGTAGCCTGTCAGCTCAGATACCGGAGATGTTCCACTTCAACCAGGTGAATAACACCATCAGGGGCACACACCTACCTTATACTGCCAGACTCCGCCATCCATTTACTGCTGGGTAAACCGAGTCATATTTCGAACAAATTGCCCAACAAGTATTACACAACAATGCAAGACTACTGTTGTCTTTGCCTATGTATATATCACTGTGACTGGTAACCACTGATAAATAGAGTCGCCTCATACGACAAGCCTAGATAACAGGGAACCAATTCTAAGCTGGAATCCCAACGGGGAGACAATCATAACTGACTGGGGGCCGATTCTCACCTGGAGGCTAAAGTCAAACTAGTAGATACAAAATGACTTGCACAAGAAAATACAGCATATATATACGTTTTCAAGTAAAAATCATCCACGAGACATGGAGGATGTGTTTTTGGTCCCTTGCTTGGCTTTTCATTTTACATGCAGTATGCATGTATAACCCAGCATATTAAACTACCTACACTATACACCACAAATCACAGGCAATATGCATGTATAACCCAGCATATTAAACTACCTACAATATACACCACAAATCACAGGCAATATGCATGTATAACCCAGCATATTAAACTACCTACAATATACACCACTAATCACAGGCAATATGCACGTATAGCGCAGCATATTAAACTACCTACACTATACACCACTAATCACGGGCAATATGCATGTATAACCCAGCTTGTAACTACCTACAATATACATCACTAATCACAGGCAATATGCATGTATAACCCAGCATGTAACCACCTACAATATACACCACTAATCACAGGCAATATGCATGTATAACCCAGCATGTAACTACCTACACTATACACCCCTAATCACAGGCAATATGTATGTATAACCTAGCATGTAGCTACCTACACTATACACCACTAATCACAGGCAATATGCATGTATAACCCAGCATGTAACTACCTACAATATACACCACAAATCACAGGCAATATGCATGTATAACCCAGCATATTATACTACCTACAATATACACCACTAATCACAGGCAATATGCATGAATAACCCAGCATGTAACTACCTACAATATACACCACTAATCACAGGCAATATGCATGTATAACCCAGCTTGTAACTACCTACAATATACATCACTAATCACAGGCAATATGCATGTATAACCCAGCATGTAACCACCTACAATATACACCACTAATCACAGGCAATATGCATGTATAACCCAGCATGTAACTACCTACACTATACACCCCTAATCACAGGCAATATGTATGTATAACCTAGCATGTAGCTACCTACACTATACACCACTAATCACAGGCAATATGCATGTATAACCCAGCATGTAACTACCTACAATATACACCACTAATCACAGGCAATATGCATGTATAACCCAGCATATTATACTACCTACAATATACACCACTAATCACAGGCAATATGCATGAATAACCCAGCATGTAACTACCTACAATATACACCACTAATCACAGGCAATATGCATGTATAACCCAGCATATTAAACTACCTACAATATACACCAGTAATCACAGGCAATATGCATGTATACCCCAGCATGTAACTACCTACAATATACACCACTAATCACAGGCAATATGCATGTATAACCCAGCATATTAAACTACCTACAATATTCACCACTAATCACAGGCAATATGCATGTATAACCCAGCATATTATACTACCTACAATATACACCACTAATCACAGGCAATATGCATGTATAACCCAGCATATTATACTACCTACAATATACACCACTAATCACAGGCAATATGCATGAATAACCCAGCATGTAACTACCTACAATATACACCACTAATCACAGGCAATATGCATGTATAACCCAGCATGTAACTACCTACAATATACACCACTAATCACAGGCAATATGCATGTATAACCCAGCATATTATACTACCTACAATATACACCACTAATCACAGGCAATATGCATGTATAACCCAGCATATTAAACTACCTACACTATACACCACTAATAACATACAATATGCATGTATAACCCAGCATGTAACTACCTACAATATAAATCACTAACTACACACAAAATGCATGTATAACCCAGCATATAACTGCAATACACACCACTAGCTACATAAAATATGCATGTATAACCCAGCATGTAAATACCTACAATATACACTACTAATCACAGGCAATATGCATGTATAACCCAGCATATTAAACTACCTACAATATACACCACTAATCACAGGCAATATGCATGTATAACCCAGCATGTAACTACCTACACTATACACCACTAATCACAGGCAATATGTATGTATAACCTTGCATGTAGCTACCTACAATATACACCACTAATCACAGGCAATATGCATGTATAACCCAGCATATTAAACTACCTACAATATACACCACTAATCACAGGCAATATGCATGTATAACCCAGCAGATTAAATTACCTACAATATACACCACTAATCACAGGCAATATGCATGTATAACCCAGCATGTAACTACCTACAATATACACCACTAATCACAGGCAATATGCATGCATAACCCATCATATTAAACTACCTACAATATACACCACTAATCACAGGCAATATGCATGTATAACCCAGCATATAACTGCAATATACACCACTAACTACATACAATATGTGGTATAACCATATAACTGCAATAGACACCTACCTGAACTACGGCTGGTGGATTCTCCCTGTGTACATGAAGAGAAATTTACGTGGTTCCAGTCAGACAGCGGGTTAAATGTGATGACTTCGTGATTGCAACTTCACCTGTTAATGACAAAAACATAGCTGTGGTCAAACAAGCCAAAAGCTGGTTCCCATGTCTCCAAGCCGAGCCATTTGCTGGAGTTCCCATATACAACTGACGATACTCTTATCTTACACAGGTTGTGCAAATAGTAGACAAACAAAATCGTAGGAGGAAATATTCAGCTACCCTTGACCTCTAACCTCTGACATCTGCGGCATGTTTCTGGGTCAAAATATTTATTTAAACCAGTCGGTGGCAGCCGCCAAGGCTTCGCAACAAAATATGAAAACAAATTTTTCTTGTTCTTCGGATTTATCACCAGGTTTCTCCCAACAAGGGAGCAATGCCAAGACAAGTGCTGCAGCACCTCAATGAACAGTGATTTGCAATTTCTACCTCTTTTGTTTTCTACAACAACAAAAAGGCTATTTCAGCAGCGTGACACTCCTACTTCTATTGTACTTCAAGGTGACAGAAGGAATGTACTTACTTATGTTGGACCTTTTAAACAATTGTTTCTCAAAAATACCTGACTACTGTTACCACTAGTATCGCATGTTACTCAAAGTAAAAAAAATGTTGACAGTGCTGATTTATTATACATGCTCTAAAATAATACATAATTGTATTTATCATTTAGTTTAAAATAAACCTCTGAAATCTAATATAACCAGAGTGAAATGATCTTGTTTCAAGAAACTTACACCAGTATTGAAGGGAAGCTGGATGCTACACATTTGTAAACATATTTTTCTAATTTTCACCCAGAAATCACAACATTTTCCCTGGGAGGTAAAATTGTGCATGAATAAACAAACAGTGACACAATTTGTACAATAACATACAATGTAAGAAAATGCGTGACTTTCTTCTTAACAACTCTGATCAACATGCAGCCGAGATTCCTGAGTAAATGTCACTTCCGCCATGCACCCCGCATCTGCTTCATCCATCCACAGGAGGAATACATGCCTCACATATTGACATATTACATCATGCGCAGTGATATTTAACTGATGAGACACTGCTACCAGATCAGAGCCACGATAACTCAAGCTATGCCACATCTTCTCCACCGTAAGAGTACACCAGTCAGTTATTGTGCTATAAATCAGTCAGTGTTGTAAACAAAAACTAAATAAGGAACAAAAAACAACCTGGTTCTTTCTGATGCAGATTAATACAATCAACGTCCTTGAAGTTTGCCACGATATTTTATAAATCTACTAACCTCTAATTGTTAAACTTTTAACAATAGGGTTATGACAAGCAGCCTTTTGACTTTCATTCTTATTTCCAAAACTGTAAATATTTTTAAATCTCTGTGAACCATTCTCTTCATCATGTTCATGCTTGAACCCTACTTACAAGTCCTGTTTTCTAAGCCTGATCACAATAACACCTACAGCCCTGTAGAATCTATTCATTTTCGTAACCCTTAACGAGTGGCTCGCTTATATGGACTATCACATGTATCTATGTCAATATTTTTGTGAGGTGAGACTAAAATAAACAATCTGTCTGTCTGTGTGTCTTCATAGCATGCCTTGATTGGCCAATTATAGGTCAGCCAATACATTTATAGAGCTTGGAAATTTGAGGTGGCACAATTAGATATACAATTGAAATTATAAACACTAAATTATGTACTGGTAAAGTCTTACTAAAAATTTGATATAGAGCCTAAAAATTAATATGACTCAGCCCTTGGAGAACGTGGTCGATACCCCATGTATATCTACAGCTATAAGTAGATTATAAAGTAGTGGATTAGGAACAGGATTACCACAGAATAGGTATGCTTAAAGCACTGTTACATCATGCTGCAAACATATGACAATGTCGGGGACATGAAGGTGGTGTCCATTGTCAGGAATAGTCTGTTAATGTATGGACTTGGATGGTATGGATGGTGCAGGCAGATGGTGCAGGAAGTTGGTGACGTTACACTTGTCATGTCAGTATTTACTCAGAGATTGCCAGAATTAACTCCTAGGACATCCAGGGTCAACAATATCAGTACTTATGAAACAAGGCCTTTCTCCACACCGACATTTTATTTAAATAGCATAAAAAATATATCATTATGTAGAAGTTTGCAATGTTTAGAACAGGTTACCATTATCTCAAAATAAAAAATTATAGACTAAAATGTTTTTTAAAAATCAGTTGATGCTTTTTGTGAAAAGTGTGGTGAATGTCTTGAAGGCAAATATCACATTTTGTTTATCTGTTCAAAATATGGGCATTACAGGTTAAACTATGTACCACACTACTATCATATTTATTCAAATCAATGAAAATTTGTTTATGATGTACCACAAACAATGAAAATATATTGTTAAATATCTCTGTTTAAAGATGAAGTTTTCAAGCTCAGAACAAACAGCACTCACTGACATGTTATACAAGTACTGTACATACATGGAACCATAGGCCTCATGGTCTGTGACTGGAATACTGTCTAGTTGGCCCTGCATGCGATTCCAGTCATCACTGACAGCTTTAAATAACAATGATTCACCACCCCAAGGACACACATCAGCAACAGTGTACAGGAATTGACCACTTGTACAACTCATATGTACCGTAATGTTTAGACTTGCACAAGTCTCTATTGCAATAATTCTTGGTCTAATCATAATTTCTAGATTATATAAACAATAAGTACAAGTGGTCCTATAAAAGTCTGCTCACCTGAACATGCCTTTTATAAGGTAGAATTACTATTCATCTATGGACTTATCATTCAGTACAGACTTGGAGCAAGGCTATGTGATGATGTTATCAGCTGTATGATAGCCCAGGCAGGACATATCAGGACCAGGACAACAAATTAGCCATTTCCAAATAAGGAAGCATTGTTTATGAACCATCACCTGGATAATGATCACTTAAAACAGGAACAGTTTCTCACTATAGAGAAGTGGAGGATAAACAGATCCATTTTACCCTTCAATCATCCTAACCATTCTGCTTGTTAAAGAAGAACCTTAATCCTAAATCATACATATAGAGGTTATCACGCGAGTGTGTTTGTGGATGGTAAATATCCTGCATTAGGAATAAACATTGTATTTAGCGAGCCTTGGCGAGCTAAATACATAGTGTTTATTCCTAATACAGGATATTTACCATCCACAAACACACAAGCGTGATAACCTCTTTATCATATAATGTCATTCTTTAATTCTGTGCTTGAGAATCGCTTTCCCTCTCTCACAAACATTACCGAAACATTGCGAGTTTTCCTGGAATGCGCGCATTAATATTTATTACGTCACAGGGTAAGTGATGTGTCAGTCGGACAATGACAGTAGCCAATATAGTTCCAACTGAAATCTGTTTCTTATAAATCTTATACAGTGGCGAAGCAACATATACGCAAAACAACAATTGTTTTTAATTGCCTTTCGTGGCAATCCATCGGTCTGTCAGCTAGAGTAACTGCCCTTTGTCAAAGGGAAGCTACTCTAACCCTAGTCTATGAGACGTCACGGCCACGGTCAGACGTTGTTGACAGTCGGTCTGTCCTGTCATAACGTTCAGAAGTGTAGTCAGATGTTCACCCAGCGACAAAACGAAACAAGGTAACAATTCAAACATATTTCGGCCAAATCCAACTGTTTTAATTTGTGGAGAAGGTTTCAAGCCGCAGAGGTGAACAAGCACAGATATGGCTACTGATCCCGCTTGGCTAGGCCTCGTGCCCTCGCAAAATTGTTTTGAAATTTATATCTCCAAAGTTGCCCAAACTTATAAAATGCCTTAGCTACGTCACAGTTAGACACTGATTTTCAGTGTATTAGACTGTTCTTTTGATAATGATAGCAATTATCCCTGTAGTTTATCCAGATTCCCGATGGTTAATTCTGACTCGATCGCCGAATGACGAGGGCGACGCCATGTTTGTTTATAAACAGTGAAAGTAGTCCCTACTTGACCTTTGATATTTGCATCTCTATCCGCATATGACCCCAACGGATATCGTTTTTATCCGTTGGCTTTATCCTGCCGAGAAACCTACCCATTATATGATAAAATTAATTACCTGGTGGTTGCAATTTAGGAAATATTTGGGTCCTTGTAACAATCCTAATGATTTAAGGGGTTCCTTGATTCAAACACCACAGAAATAGCCCCCAAGTAGCCCCGGACAACTTAATGTCTAATTCGGATGACGTATTCATTTTATCATTTCATTCCTCATGCTTAGGAAAGAATTGTTTGTCTAAAACCAATATATTTTCCTATGCAAAAAAGAATCGCTATAAATCAGTCATTGTCTACATATTTTAAATTGAAAAAGCAATGTGTCAATTATAGTGAAGCATGAAGACTTTAATCAAGCTGCCTGCCATTAGGTATTTGTGACAGATGTCTATTGAACGGCCGACCTGAAGTTTATGAACATGACAGTGAAGTCACGAGTGGAGGTGATTGTCTCCAGGGTCTTGCAACATGTGACCAACACAACACAGCTATATCTAGGAAAACAAATCTTGGGAATGGGTTGGGATTTCAATCATTGGCCAATCACAGATTATTTATAAGTTACAAAAATATAGTTGAATTTTCCAGGAACACATGTTAAATTATGGGGATTTTTTGGTTGATTTTTTATCATGTTTATGATTTGAATTTTTAAATTCCCAAAATACAAATACTTTATTAAATAGTAAATTATTAATGCATAAATTTGACATACTAATTATTCATTAATATTAATATCAGGTCACTATGTTATTACAGTCCGTCAGGTCACCATGTTGTCACAGTCCATCAGGTCACCATGTTGTCACAGTCCATCAAGTCACCATCAGGTCACTGTCCATCAGGTCACAGACCATCAGGTCTCCATGTTGTCGCAGTCCATCAGGTCACCATGTTGTAATAGACTATCATGTCACCATGTTGTCACAGTCCATCAAGTCACCATGTTGTCACAGTCCATCAGGTCACCATGTGTTGTCACAGTCCATCAGGTCACAATGTTGTCACGGTCCATCAGGTCACCATGTTGTCACAGTCCATCAGGTCACCATATTGTCATAGACCATCAGGTCACCATGTTGTCGCAGTGCACAGGTCATCATGTTATCACTGTCCATCAGGTCAACATGTTGTCACAGTCCATCAGTTCACCATATTGTCATAGACCATCAGGTCACCATGTTGTCGCAGTCCATCAGGTCACCATGTTGTCGCAGTCCATCAGGTCACTGTGTTGTCACAGTTCATCAGGTCACTATGTTGTCACAGTCCATCAGGTCACCATGTTGTCGCAGTCCATCAGGTCACCGTGTCGTCACAGTTCATCAGGTCACCATGTTGTCACTGTCCATCAGGTCACCATGTTGTCACAGTCCATCAGGTCACCGTGTCGTCACAGTCCATCAGGTCACCGTGTCGTCACAGTTCATCAGGTCACCATGTTGTCACAGTCCATCAGGTCACCATGTTGTGGCAGTCCATCAGGTCACCATGTTGTCACAGTCCATCAGGTCACCATGTTGTGGCAGTCCATCAGGTCACCATGTTGTCACAGTCCATCAGGTCACCATGATGTCACAGTCCATCAGGTCACCATGTTGTGGCAGTCCATCAGGTCACCATGTTGTCACAGTCCATCAGGTCAACATGTTGTGGCAGTCCATCAGGTCACCATGTTGTCACAGTCCATCAGGTCACCATGTTGTTGCAGTCCATCAGGTCACCATGTTGTCACAGTCCATCAGGTCACCATGTTGTGGCAGTCCATCAGGTCACCATGTTGTCACAGTCCATCAGGTCACCATGTTGTGGCAGTCCATCAGGTCACCATGTTGTCACAGTCCATCAGGTCACCATGTTGTTGCAGTCCATCAGGTCACTGTGTTGTCCATGTTGTCAGTCCATTGAGTCAGAGTGATGTCACACATAATCAGGCAAAATCATATCTAGACAAAAAACATAAACAAACCCCCTGAAAGCACAACACAAAAGCACAGTTACCCTGGTTGCACACAAGAAGGAAGTGATTAGGTTACCCTAGTTGATGAAGTTGTCCATGCATGACAGTCTCACACAGGCATCGAATCATGCAATACAAACAGGACAAACCAAACAAACAAAACATCAATAACCAATCAGAAATATTCTTATTCCTCAGGAGGCTTTAAATACCGGAAGACCATTCACTCCCAAACCAGTCCCGCAATATAACTATCAGGATCTATTTACCTGCAGCACTTTACAGTGACGCTCAAGCATGTCACAGTACATCCATTGCAATATTGTGCAAACAACACATAAACCATCTCCAAAGGAACTTAGTGTGTTATATAACTTGTTGCTAAGTGTGATGATGTTTGGCTGGTTTAACGCTCCAGTGTGTCCATTGTTGAGGAGTCAATGGCTTGTGAGCAAGACACCAGGACATTGACACTCACACAGCACAGCCTCAGCAAGACTTTCTGGATGCAGTAGATGACTCCCTGAACACCATCTGCTGACCCAATCTATATAATACACTGTCAACACCTGGCTCCAAAATAAATCTGTTGGGTACATTTTCACAACAGATTTAATGATCGACAGAAAACACTAATGGCCATTCTCTGATATTGTGACTGTAGTTAATACCATCCAGTGTCATAAATATAATAGTCACTCAAAAGAAGTTACAATACACCTGATTCTTTATAGTACTATATAGTCATTTAGGTATTAGTTTACATTGACATCAGTTATGGGCAGAAGGTGTTCAGCTTGATATACTGAGCCAAATATCTACAACCATCATGATCAGCAATAGAAACTGACAGTTTTAACCCACCAGTCCTTATAAAGATAACATATAGCGAAACCCTTAAAAGTCCTTATGATACCTTTCCTATTGGACAGTTTGACAAGGGCTGTTGGACGAGGGCCAATTTCTAATGTTCTGTACAGCAGACAGTCTGAATCACCAGCAGGTTTTAGACAAGACTACAGTACCACAGATAAAATATTTGTACTTAATTCAGGTCACCATGTTGTAAGTATATCAGAAAGGCAAACAGTTACATTTTACTGCATCCTCGTCAATTTCAGAAAAGCTTTTGATAGAGATAAGTTATATTCCTCTTAATAACGCAGTCTGTGACTTTAGCCACTAGTCTGCATCCCAAGTCAAGTAAACACCTCTTGGTCAAGTAAGGTTTGCTAATTAAAGTCCATACATTAACACTAAGGTCTACTGAAAATGTTGTCAAGACAGATTCAGGCAAGTAGACTCAAAAGTGTTTGGCAAATACTGAAGAATGGAATACACAATAAAATTAGTACCGGTACTCTCATCTGCAAAATGCATAGCCAAAATCACAGGACCCCCATTGACATCAAAGACTTGTTGTAAAAATGTGAAGGAGACGTATCATTTGGTATTAAATTTAAAAAAATTCCGGTTGATTTTGTCACCTAACGTACCAACATTATTAAGCAAGTTACCAGTGTGGACAACGCGCAGTGTTCCGAGATCAGCTCTTCAGGTGTAGCAATACCTGCATGTGGAAGACAACATGTCGTCGGACTATCATGGCTCCATTCAGATTGCACATTGTGTTTTTCAATTATTGACACAAACAGAAATTTTTATTACTGCTTCCCAGAAGGTCCTCCATATCTCAAGGAAAGTGTGATGTATGCTATACCGTGCAGGACAGAATTGATATACAAGCAACATATCACGATTTGTCATACATGGTCATACCTCGATTAAGAATCTTGCCATTCCATTGGTTAATCCATACCATGTGACGAAACAATACATTTCAATGTAGACCCTGAAATCATGAGACCAACACTGACTTCAAATATTATCACATGATCAGTATTGACCTGTCACATGATGAATACTGATTCGCCTGCTAGAAATCATGTCACGGTTTGCAGCTAAGTTACTGTAATGAAACAGAGGACGGTTAAAAGACTTCTCGAACTTTAAAGTGAATTTTGGTATAACAAAACTAATGATTACTCTTGATAAGGTAAATATGCGGAAACAAGGACCCTTGGACCCGACCCCTTCGGCGGTCTGACTGGACCCAACCACCTTACAGGTTGGGTCCTTGGGACCTTTTTTTGGCATACTGACCTCGTCAAGAGTAAATATTTGTATAATATCAGAGGCTAGCAATGAAATACAAGATGCACATGTGAGCTGTAAACCAGATCAGAACAACAGCATGTATTGCAACAAAGTTGGGCCACTGGAATTGACATGTGATAACAGGTAGTCTGTCAGTCTATCTATCATGTGTGCACTCGTCCAAAGCCCCTTTCTTGTGAAGTGTCTTACGGTCTAGTTAGGTCACCGTCTAAAAGTCCATAAACTAAGACTGATATGTACAGAAAATAATAGCAAACTACACGCTTTTGGCACAGATTGGCCTACTTAGTCCAGATGACAATAAAGGGCAAAGTACGAGCACTGTCATAGCGCAGTGTGATGACTCAACCATTACCTTAATCCTACACCATATTGATATCCAACTACTATTGATCTTAGCCTAATGACAAGCATGGGGACCATCCAGCCAGAAATTTTCAAGGGCAGACTAGCAGAGCCTTAGAAATTCATTTTTTTATGACTAGTGTAAACCTTATTTCACTTGCCTTCAGAGCTTGTAGCTAATCTGGCTATTGAACAAGATCATCTTTACTATGATTAATTTTTCTGTCAGTTTTATTCAGTTGCAATTTGTAGCAAATTGAAGCGTTAGGTTTAAACAGGTTCAGAATTATTAAACTCAAATGTGACGAGTCAATGGGAGCTATCATTGGAGTTTTACATGTCCTCAACAACATTTTGTAGTCTTGGGCTAGCGGACTACTGTGAATTTCGAAGGCTGAAGACTGGCAACCATCACAGTGGAAAGGTGTGACCCAACTCGCCTCCTACAAGGTCACTACAGGGAGGAAACAAAGGCTGCTGTAGAAAAATGAAAAACAATCCTGCAAGGAAAGTCTCCTGTCCTGCATGTTTAACCTGTTGTACGACACATGAAAGCCACATCGTCCTCTGATGTGGAAGCCACCTTGTGTGACACCAGGTGTGTGGGAACCTTGGAGACATGTCAGGGACAGCGTTGTGAGGCCTCTGATCCACAAACGAGTCAGCCACACGACAGCTGACGCCTAATTTCACACCTCACACCAGTGCCTGCATTATCAGACCAGATCACAACCAGAAGCAGCAGAGTGAATTAGCGGGTTTTGTTTAACATGTTTAACGCCACTGTCAGCAATATTAACTAGAGTATGGACTAGACAATCCAGTGATTGATATTATGAGCAACATTCCATGATGCCTGGGTACAATTACCTGAAATAAACTTAGTCAAGAAACCTGACTACATGATCCAATTCTAACCTAGAATCCCTTCAGGGTGTGAGTGAGTTGGGTTTACAACAGCTTTGAGCATTAATTAAGTAATTTAACTGCAAGTCAGCTTAACCTGCTCAACATGGAAAGAAAAGTCAAGAGTCAGCCTTCCAAATTCACACTAGTCTGTAAGCAGGAGTAGCTACAAACTCTGAATACTAGTGAAATAAAGTTTATACCAAGTCTAAAAAAACACCTGAAACCTGCTGTTTGGACACAGTGACCCCAGCAACCTGTTGTTTGGAAACAGTGACCCCAGCAGCCTGCTGTCTGGACACAGCGACCCCAGTAACCTGCTGTCTGGACACAGTGACCCCAGCAACCTGCTGTTTGGACACAGTGACCCCAGCAGCCTGCTGTCTTGACACAGCGACCCCAGCAACCTGCTGTTTGGACACAGTGACCACAGCAGCCTGCTGTCTGGACACAGAGACCCCAGTAACCTGCTGTCTGGACACAGTGACCCCAGCAACCTGCTGTTTGGACACAGCAACTCCAGCAGCCTGCTGTCTGGACACAGTGACCCCAGCAACCTGTTGTTTGGACATAGTGACCCCAGCAATCCTAGCAACCTGCTGTTTGGACACAGTGACCACAGCAATCCTAGCAACCTGCTGTTTGGACACAGTGACCCCAGCAACCTGTTGTTTGGACACAGTGACCCCAGCAGCCTGCTGTCTGGACACAGCGACCCCAGTAACCTGCTGTCTGGACACAGTGACCCCAGCAACCTGCTGTTTGGACACAGCAACTCCAGCAGCCTGCTGTCTGGACACAGTGACCCCAGCAACCTGTTGTTTGGACATAGTGACCCCGGAATCCTAGCAACCTGCTGTTTGGAAACAGTGACCCCAGCAACCTGCTATCTGGACACAGCGACCCCAGCAACCTGCTGTTTGGACACAGCAACCCCAGCAGCCTGCTGTCTGGACACAGTGACCCCAGCAGCCTGTTGTTTGGACACAGTGACCCCAGCAACCTATGGTTTGGACACAGTGACCCCAGCAACCTGCTGTCTGGACACAGCGACCCCGACAACCAGCTGTTTGGACACAGCAACCCCGGCAGCCTGCTGTCTGGACACAGCAACCCCAGCAGCCTGTTGTTTGGACACAGTGACCCCAGCAATCCTAGCAACCTGCTGTTTGGACACAGCAAACCCAGCAACCTGCTGTCTGGACACAGTGACCCCAGCAACCTGCTGTTTGGACACAGTGACCCCAGCAACCTGCTGTTTGGACACAACAACCCAAGTAACCTGCTGTTTGGACACAGCGACCCCAGTAACCTGCTGTTTGGACACAGCAACCCCAGCAACCTGCTGTTTGGACACAGCAACTCCAGCAACCTGCTGTTTGGACACAGCAACCCTAGCAACCTGCTGTTTGGACACAACAACCCCAGCAACCTGCTGTCTGGACACAGCAACCCGACGGTTATCAGCTCTTACCTGGTAACACCCTCCTGACAACAGACCAGGCACTTGCACTGGACCAACACACACCAACTTTATGGGGACACCTCAAACACACCTAGGTGATAGCCCTAATTAGTGGTGTTTAACTCGTTACCTTGAAGCATACCAACAGCATCCCTTCAAGAAACATACCAACATACCATCAGTGAATCTACTTGCAGCATACCTACCGCATCCCTTCAAGAAACATACCAACATACAATTGATGAGTCTAACTGAAGCATACCCACAGCATCCCTTCAAGAAACATACCAACATACTATCGGTGAGTCTACCTGAAGTATACCAACAGCATCCCTTCAAGAAACATACCAGCATATGATTGATGAGTCTACTTGAAGCATACCAACAGCATCCCTTCAAGAACATACCAACATACCATTGGTGAGTCTACCTGAAGTATACCCACAGCATCCCTTTAAGAAACATACCAACTTACCATCGTTGAGTCTTCTTGAAGTAAACCCACATATCTCTTCAAGAATGTACCATCGATGAGGTTACTTGAAGCAAACCCACAGCATCCCTTCAAGAAACATACCAACATACCATCGGTAAGTCTACCTGAAGCATACCAACAGCATCCCTTCAAGAAACATACCAACATACCATCGGTGACTCTACCTGAAGCATACCAACAGCATCCCTTCAAGAAACATACCAACATACCATCGGTGACTCTACCTGAAGCATACCAACAGCATCCCTTCAAGAAACATACCAACATACCATCGGTGACTCTACCTGAAGCATACCAACAGCATCCCTTCAAGAAACATACAAACATACCATCAGTGCGTCTACCTGAAGCATACCAACACAGCGGTAGAAACTAACATTTTTGGACCACTAGTCCTTATAATGATAATGTATAGCAAAACCCTTAAAAATGGCAAATGTCTACTAGTCCTTATGATACCTTAACTATTGGGCAGTTTGGCAAGGACTACAGGACTAGTGCCAATTTCTAACCCTGCCAACAGCATCCCTTCAAGAAACATACCAACATACCATCAGTGACTCTACCTGAAGCATACCAACAGCATCCCTTCAAGAACATACCAACATACCATTGGTGAGTCTACTTGAAGCATACCAACAGCATCCCTTCAAGAACATACCAACATACCATTGGTGAGTCTACTTGAAGCATACCCACAGCATCCCTTCAAGAACATACCAACATACCATTGATGAGCCTACTTGAAGCATACCCACATCACTTCATGAACATACCATTGGTGAGTTTACCTGTAGCATTACCACATATCCCTTCAAGAACATACCAACATACCATCGGTGAGTCTACTTGAACATACCCACATATCCCTTCAAGAACATACCAACATACCATTGGTGAGTCTACCTGAAGCATACCCACAGCAATCCTTCAAAAACATACCAACAAACGATTGATGAGTCTACTTGAACATACCCACATATCCCTTCAAGAACATACCATCGATGAATTTACCTGTAGCATACCCACAGCATCCCTTCAGGACATACCAACATACCATTGATGAGCCTACTTGAAGCATACCCACATATCACTTCATGAACATATCATTGGTGAGTTTACCTGTAGCATTACCACATATCCCTTCAAGAACATACCATCGGTGAGTCTACTTGACGCATACCCACAGCATTCCTTCAAAAACATATCATCATACCATCGATGAGCACAGGTAGCTGGGAGCAACCCACTCTAACCCAGAATCCCCATGAGGTGAAACATATCAAAGGCTAGCCTTTTCGAAGTATAAACTTGTAAAGAGTACAAAAGACACAGAAGCAGAAGCTACTATCAACTGTGCATCTGCTGAAAGATTACCATTGGTTCCTGAAACATACCAACTTAGCATGTGCTTCTACATATCCCTATTAGAGCTGCAAAAACATACCCACAGTGAGTCGGCTTGAAGCATGCACCTGTGGAGGTGTGCGTACATCCAGCACTATGTGAATATGAAGTCACTCAATAGAACCTGCAACACAGTCTCTCCAGCCATGCATGTCGACAGACACGTGCAAGCATAACCGCAAAACATGCAGCTGACATCCTGCAAAGGACATTATTTCTTCCAACATGTCACAAAAAAAACTAAGGCGAATGAAGACTTGAGAAGGTATTTTCTACAGGTGACACCAGGGACTCCTTCGTCCCCACACAGATTGTCCTCAACAGCCACTGCATTGTCCTCACAGTCAATAGGTACTCTTGTAACAGTTTCCACTCTCACTGATGTATTCTAGCCTCATACACAGGTAATACATTATACCTGGGCAGGTAACACATTGTAACACGCCGTGATCTTGCATAATCAATCTATTTTGGAATACTGGCTTTCCACCAGGGTGAATAGGGTCAAATCAAAGGCTGACTTCATATGCAAGGGAAATGTTGCATCAGCCACACAGGTAAGGAAAGGAACATTTCAAATGTGCAAATAAAATCTTGATGAAATATAATGTTATGAAAGTTTATGTATTTCAGTAGTTAAAATACATACACTCTGTAAAATACATTCTATAACAAAAAGTATTCTGAAAAATAGGTTATTAACGACCCCTGAAGACTCGATTATTTACAGACTGCCGTCACATAGCTGGAATATTGCTGAATGCTGCATTATACAACAAACAAACATTATTAGCATGTCACTAGAAATGTATAGCTTGGGGTTAAAAAGGTTTTACGGTGCTTTTAGCATTATTCTAACAATATCACGATGGGGGAAACCAGAAAAGTTTTGGGTTAAGGGTTCCGGATTAACAGGAGTAGTAGGCCATGCTAGACGGGTGTATGTTGTCTGAAGTCAGAAGTAATTTATTCAATGACAACTACATCAGCCTAGACTGACTCATAATCAGACAGACTGGTGCCAACTGAGACTAGGAGGCATCAGTGTCTCCACCAACACCCATCTCGGCCACCCACTGGGAGGCATCAGTGTCACCACCAACACCCATCTCGGCCACCCACTGAGAGGCATCAGTGTCACCACCAACACCCATCTCGGCCACCCACTGAGAGGCATCAGTGTCTCCACCAATACCCATCTCGGCCACCCACTGAGAGGCATCAGTGTCACCACCAACACCCATCTCGGCCACCCACTGAGAGGCATCAGTGTCTCCACCAATACCCATCTCGGCCACCCACTGAGAGGCATCAGTGTCTCCACCAACACCCATCTCGGCCACCCACTGAGAGGCATCAGTGTCACCACCTATACCCATCTCGGCCACCCACTGAGAGGCATCAGTGTCTCCACCAACACCCATCTCGGCCACCCACTGAGAGGCATCAGTGTCACCACCAACACCCATCTCGGCCACCCACTGAGAGGCATCAGTGTTACCACCAATACCCATCTCAGCCACCCACTGAGAACTAAAAGGCATCAGTGTCATCACCAACACCCATCTCGGCCACCCACTGAGAGGCATCAGTATCTCCACCAATACCCATCTCAGCCACCCACTGAGAGGCATCAGTGTCTCCACCAACACCCATCTCGGCCACCCACTGAGAGTCATCAGTGTCTCCACCAACACCTATCTCGGCCACCCACTGAGAACTAGGAGGCATCAGTGTCACCACCAATACCCATCTCGGCCACCCACTGAGAACTAGGAGGCATCAGTGTCTCCACCAACACCTATCTCGGCCACCCACTGAGAGGCATCAGTATCTCCACCAGTACCCATCTCGGCCACCCACTGAGAGGCATCAGTGTCACCACCAATACCAATCTCAGCCACCCACTGAGAGGCATCAGTGTCTCCACCAATACCCATCTCGGCCACCCACTGAGAGGCATCAGTGTCTCCACCAACACCTATCTCGGCCACCCAATGAGAACTAGGAGGCATCAGTGTCTCCACCAATACCCATCTCGGCCACCCACTGAGAACTAGGAGGCATCAGTGTCACCACCAATACCCATCTCAGCCACCCACTGAGAGGCATCAGTGTCACCACCAATACCCATCTCGGCCACCCACTGAGAGGCATCAGTGTTACCACCAATACCCATCTCAGCCACCCACTGAGAACTAAAAGGCATCAGTGTCACCACCAACGCCCATCTCGGCCACCCACTGAGAACTAGGAGGCATCAGTGTCACCACCAACACCCATCTCGGCCTCCCACTGAGAGGCATCAGTGTCACCACCAATACCCATCTCGGCCACCCACTGAGAGGCATCAGTGTTACCACCAATACCCATCTCAGCCACCCACTGAGAACAAGGAGGCATCAGTGTCACCACCAACACCCATCTCAGCCACCCACTGAGAACAAGGAGGCATCAGTGTCTCCACCAACACCCATCTCGGCCACCCACTGAGAGGCATCAGTGTCACCACCAACACCCATCTCGGCCACCCACTGAGAACTAGGAGGCATCAGTGTCTCCACCAACACCTATCTCGGCCACCCACTGAGAGGCATCAGTATCTCCACCAGTACCCATCTCGGCCACCCACTGAGAGGCATCAGTGTCACCACCAATACCAATCTCAGCCACCCACTGAGAGGCATCAGTGTCTCCACCAATACCCATCTCGGCCACCCACTGAGAGGCATCAGTGTCTCCACCAACACCTATCTCGGCCACCCAATGAGAACTAGGAGGCATCAGTGTCTCCACCAATACCCATCTCGGCCACCCACTGAGAACTAGGAGGCATCAGTGTCACCACCAATACCCATCTCAGCCACCCACTGAGAGGCATCAGTGTCACCACCAATACCCATCTCGGCCACCCACTGAGAGGCATCAGTGTTACCACCAATACCCATCTCAGCCACCCACTGAGAACTAAAAGGCATCAGTGTCACCACCAACGCCCATCTCGGCCACCCACTGAGAACTAGGAGGCATCAGTGTCACCACCAACACCCATCTCGGCCTCCCACTGAGAGGCATCAGTGTCACCACCAATACCCATCTCGGCCACCCACTGAGAGGCATCAGTGTTACCACCAATACCCATCTCAGCCACCCACTGAGAACAAGGAGGCATCAGTGTCACCACCAACACCCATCTCAGCCACCCACTGAGAACAAGGAGGCATCAGTGTCTCCACCAACACCCATCTCGGCCACCCACTGAGAGGCATCAGTGTCACCACCAACACCCATCTCGGCCACCCACTGAGAACAAGGAGGCATCAGTGTCTCCACCAATACCCATCTCGGCCACCCACTGAGAACTAGGAGGCATCAGTGTCTCCACCAATACCCATCTCGGCCACCCACTGAGAACTAGGAGGCATCAGTGTCACCACTAATCTGTAGCCATGACAACTTGTGTCTGAAGTCACTTACCTATCTGCTGGGGTAAAGTTCAAATTGAACCAACACATGCTGTTTGGCAGGGCAGGTTACTGATACAACCAGCAGAGATAAGGGTCACCATTAATCCCTGGCAATGCTGCACCGACTGTCCTTCCACAAGCATGACACAGCAGGACCAAGTCAGCCGTAGATGTGAGTGAGTGAGTATGGTTTTACGCTGCTTTTAGCAATATTCCAGCAATATCATGGCGGGGGACACCAGAAATGGGCTTCACACATTGAACCCATGTTGGGAACTGAACCCAGGTCTTCGGCGTGAAGAGCAAACGCTTTAACCACTATGCAACCCGACCGCTCCACAGCGGTAGCAAAACACAGCCTTAAAGTTGTCAAATGTTTGTTTGTTTGTTGTTTAACGCTGCACTCAGCAATATTCAAGCTACATGACACTGCTCTGTAAATAATCGAGTTGGGACCAGAGAATCCAGTGATTGACAACATGAGCATCGATCCACGCAATTGGGATACGATTACATGCATCAACGAAGTCAGCGAGTCTGACCACCCGATCCCGTTACGACATTCATAGTGGCATTTTACGGCAAGCATGGGTTGCTGAAGACCTTTTCTACCCTGAATCTTCAAATGAGACGCATCACACATACCATGAAAATTCAAAAACAAATTCAATACATACAACGACCAGAATGCTTGAAATTATTACTATGAGCCGATCTCCACAGGACAATTTCTATTCCAAATATTTTACAACCATGTTGACCAACAATTTCTCATTTCAGTGATTGCTTGAGACGATCTGAGCACGTAATGGTGACCAATTCTGTCCTTGAAATGCTGCTTTCAGTGTTTTAGAATATCATGGCATGTCAACTTGATGAGGGAGACATGACAAACTGCCCTTCAGATCTGGGTCAGAATTGGTTCTTAGCAACCAATGCTTGGGGAAGAGGTTACTAACAGGCAGGCAGCCAAGTCGATGTAATCAACCATGTATATCTGTAATATACCCCATGAAGGGGATAAGTGTCGCCCTACATCCACCATCAGTCACAGGAAACTTGTGGCGATATGGCTCATTAAACAAACTGAAGAAAAGAATTCAAGATTTCAGAGATGGCACAGTTTCACCAAGCAAACTTTGGCCTTTTATAGTTTACTATACCCCACTTCCAGCTCGTTGCCATGGTACACCTCCACTTTCGCCTGATACACCTCCACTTTCACCTGATACACCTCCACTTTCACCTGAGACACCTCCACTTTCACCTGATACACCTCCACTTTCACCTGATACACCTCCACTTTCACCTGAGACACCTCCACTTTCACCTGAGACACATCCACTTTCACCTGATACACCTCCACTTTCACCTGATACACCTCCACTTTCGCCTGATACACCTCCACTTGATACACCTCCACTTTCACCTGAGACACCTCCACTTTCGCCTGATACACCTCTACTTTCGCCTGATACACCTCCACTTTCACCTGAGACACATACACTTTCACCTGATACACCTCCACTTTCACCTGATACACCTCCACTTTTGCCTGATACACCTCCACTTTCACCTGATACACCTCCACTTTCACCTGAGACACCTCCACTTTCGCCTGATACACCTCTACTTTCGCCTGATACACCTCCACTTTCACCTGAGACACATACACTTTCACCTGAGACACCTCCACTTTTGGCTGACACACCTAAAGTTTTGCCACGATACACCTGCACTTTTGCCTCATACACCAACACTTTTGGCTAACATGCCTACACGTTTGGCTGATGCACCTCCACTTTTCTACCAACTGATAACTAGGTAGGTGTTGAGTTGTTATCTCAGCACTCGAACATGTAAAATCAAATATTTCAGAATTACAAATTATGTGGGGCTGGATCTGACTCTTAGGGGAATAACTTTGTGTATATCAGCCTTCAGGCCAGACACGCAACACATGTGCCAGCAGGACTGAGATGAATGAAATACTATTTAAAAGCTATTTATATTTCTGAACCCTGACCTATTCAATGAACATTTTACAGACTCTTTCACCTTAAGACTGTGTGTCGCAAAAACAGTCGCGCAGGATACTGGAAAATTGCGTGACCATATTCAGCAGAGGAGTGTCAATTGCCATTGTATTAGAAGTCACTTATGAACGACATATTCCAAATGACAGAATTACATGCTTTACAATGAAACAACAGTACCTAAATTTGATGCATTTTTCATCAAAGTATCGAAGATTGAAAATTACTGCTACTACCGAAACTGTGGCTTATTGAAAATGGCGACGGTTTGGGCTCAAGTGCAACAGGCACAGGTCATGTTAAAAAACTTAATATTGAAAATATGACCAACTGCAACTAAATGCTTAAGTTTGCACGTATCAAATCAAAATCTGAATTTGGAGAGAAACTGAAATGAAAATCAAACGAATATTTTGGGCAGGAATTGGTATTCAAAGAATTGGAAAACAAAATTGCTTCCAACATTCAGTCAAGTAAACACCCCCATGGCAAAGTTGTTAGGATAGAAATAGAGAGTACACTCCTTCCTTCAGAAAGGATCTATGAATATTCATTTGCAGATCTTGATGGTTGTACGTACCACATGTTGCCTTGTTAGTGTTTTTAGGTTCAGGCTCAACCCTGCACTTGTCAAGTGATCAAAATTTGCATGCATTTTGAAACTTTACACGCGTTTCTTTTTTTCTTGATTTCTGATAGGATTAAAGTGACCAAAATGATAAGTTTGGAGAAGTAGAGCACTATGATTTGCACTACCAAAGGGTTTGTGTTCTAAAATAATTAACACTCGTCTTGTGGATCGGGGTCAACAATGTTGCCCACCCCACAATTGTCAGCTGATGCCAGATCTCAGCAGATTACTAGCTGAGCAAACAGGAACATATTTTGATATACTTACGTTTTTTGGATACAATTTTCATTTAAAGCATTTATTGTTACTTGACATAATATGTTTTTTCTATTTTCTGGTATGTTTGATGATCGCATGTCTAAATGTACAATTAAAAATTGACTTCCACTTTGTGTGAGTTCATTGGAGTATGAACCTTCATAAAAGTGAAGGCCAAACTCTATGAACATCTGGAGCTTGCGGCAACATTCATACAATATTTGCCCTCACTCTATGAAGGTTCTTACTCTAATGAACTCACGCATAATGTCACAAAGTCAATTCTCCGAACTTTTTCGGAGATGAACGTTATGTTCGTTAATGAACCTGTGGCAGTTACATGTGTTAGTCATCATTGATCACTTGGCCGATCATTGAAACATGTGTCAAATAGATACTAAGGTAAATTCATATATTGCTGTATACTGTCACTGTCAGCCTAGACATGGATCGAGTCGATACTACGATATTTTGGATGTGCATTTCTTCGTTGTGTTCACTAAGGAAGGGTCATAGAGAGAATATTAGTGAACGATGATGCAGTCAAACTCTCGGATGTATCTCCGCAGGACTGTGGAAGTAGTCCATCAGTGTTTACGTCAAACAGTGTCGTCCATACACTTATGAATGTCAATTTTGCGGTCATTTGACTGCCTTGTAGTCCAATGGAAAAGCTGTATATCATGTAAACTTCACATTAAAAAAATTATTGCAAGATAAACACAATCTTCATCATATTTATATTTTTCTTAATTGAAAAGATAAATGCACAAAAGTCATTAAAAGCTCTTTATATTCTAATTTCAAGTTTTGTTTTGAGTGTTCTTGTAAAGTAACTCAAAATATATAGTCTTGCCAAGAAGCAATATTTAAGAACATGACAGCTTCAGATACTTTGAGTGTTTGATCATGTTGATAGCGGCACACCCTCCTCACACCCCTCTAACTTACACTAATACTTTAACCTTAAACATCTGTTGATATGGTGTCAATGACATGGACGTCAAGGTCGTCTGAAGAGCTGTATTCCATACAGGTGGCTTTTTCTCAATCAGTGGGAAAATCACAAAAATACAAATTCTTTTTTTCCCAGTATTGTTGACATGGTGGTCAAAAGACCCACACATATAATTACACTGACACACAGACACAATGACACACAGACACAATGACACACAGCAGGTTTTCCCCTTATCCAAGTTATCTGTGTAGCCGGCCAAGTGACCATAAAACGACACAGCTTGATGGCCGGTAATTATTGGCAAGAAGTCTACAGTAGACACGACCTCTCACAAGTTAACCTGAAGCTTGAGACAGAGACCATATATCGGTATATGTCTCTGCTTCAGACAACCAAATTCCCGCAGGGCTTAAACTGTTAGCAAACTTTTCATGTATCAGCAAATATGTAA
Source organism: Haliotis rufescens (assembly GCF_023055435.1). Lineage (NCBI taxonomy): Eukaryota > Metazoa > Mollusca > Gastropoda > Lepetellida > Haliotidae > Haliotis > Haliotis rufescens. The sequence goes on from NW_025964112.1 coordinate 2,356,572, forward strand.
AATATTAAACCTATAACAAGGTTATGGCATTGTAAATTCATAACCATTTTCTATGTTCTATTTCTGTTATCGTTTAAACATTTTCAAATAAATAAAGTGAGAATAAAATTAAATACAATCAATAATAAGCGAAACACAACATGAACATGATTAAAAATCACTTATAAACAAATATGTTCTACATAGTCAATGAAATAATCAGTTTGTGGCCCCATCGTGGACCCTGGTAAGTTCTCAACAAATAACCATTGCAACACAAGTGGCCTACCCTTTGGTAAATCTATGTTAAGACCTTGCCTGCTTGAAGGGTAGGGTTCTCGCAATGTCGCAATACAGCTGACGGATGTGACTTGCTGCTAGGAACAAGTCAAACTGACGTGCATACCTGTCGTGTCTCATATTATATTTACCTGTTGTACATTAGCGATGTGTTCCCGGATACAACAGGATACACACACTCACATACTCACTTCACCATGTTCACTCATTCACTTCACTCAAGTACAACTGACAGTGGTTAACAATCCTGGGAGACAACAATGACTTCTCATCCATATGCACACCTAAAACAACTTACTGCTGCTCCTTTTGTGCACATAACAATGTGATACATTTCCGATGAAAGCCTTTCTGAACATACACACACTGAACTACTGCCATCAGCCTCACACACCATTGTCTTCTCATGTCTACCAACCACAAACAGCTTGAATACAAATTTCAATAAAGTAATTGCAAGCATCACCATAAACACAATGAAGACTTGACAATAGTTTCAATTAGTTCAATTTTTCTAAATCAAGGGATCCTATTAATAAAATTTCCATGACAAATGGTGTGTTTGATAGATACTACTACTGCCACAACTACTGTACAGATAGCACTTGGCATGCCTGCTGTAGATGCTCAACCTGTCATTTAATCAGTCATAACATTGGGATACTATTTGGAAACAAGCAGGGGATGAAGTGCACTGCCTCATTCCCACCCTGTCCATCTGAACATGCATCGTTACCATGGTTACTGTATTCTACACATAGTTGAATACCATAAATGTGAGTAAAATTGAAATTCAATCAGTCGCTTAGTACTCATGGGAATGTTGACGGTCAGAAGGATATCTTTATCAAAGGATCAATGTTATTTCTTGACAAACATGACCATACACATGCTACATAGATAATAATAACACAAGCTGTGCTAGGTTATATATGTGTGAAGTGAGTGAGTACGTTACCATATTTGCCATATTAAGCACCCTGCTTCAATAAGCGCAATTACCAGAGCCAAACTGTGATTCACCAGAAGAATAACTACTGTCTTTTTTTGTGTGTTATATTTTGAAAGCTGTCTGGACAGAGCCAATAGCATCAAACTAGACCAAGACTCATGACATTTTGTTTCACCAAAAAACATGAGCACCAGCATGTCAACAAACTTGTAATGAAGTATGCTTGTCCTGTGGTAAACATGACAAAGTAGACACAATTTATGGATAACAACTTCTTTAATACTGTAAAGGTGACGTTTCGGTATAGATCCTTATGCCGCTGTCAAGCAAGGATCTATCCAGAAACGTCGCCTTTACAGTATTAAAGAAGTTGTTATCCACAAATTGGGTCTACTTTATCATCTGTCAAACTTCTAGGTAATACCTTCGAAATCATCAATCATGTATCGGTAATTGAGGTGGATCAAAGCCCACTGTTTATTTTAGCCCAAATCAAGTTATGACTTGCAAAACTTGTTGACAACCATGAGAACTGGGCCAACTTACTTCCTGGGGAGGGGGAGCACAGCCACTGAGCAAGGAAGACAACAAACAACTGCAGGTTCATCATAATAATAAGCCCTCCTCCATCATCACAACAACATCCTCCTCCCAAAATTAGGACATCCACACATCCGGAGAGAAACTGCAAAACTCAACTTTATAAAAAAAACCATCAAATTTTCACACTGAAAACCTGTGTTGAGGAAATGTTAAAAGTCAGACAGAACAAGGACATCCTACAACTACTGGATCATTATCTTATTCATTAATTCAACTACCAGCTGGCCTGAAAATGAAACCAAGTTCTATTTGTGCAGTGGTTTGAAGCTCTCAGGAAGAGATCAATGTCCTCCTCTCCGCTGTGCTCAAGGAGTGATCATTGACCTGAGTGAGTGAGGAGCTGGGGTTCAAGCCACTCTATCAATATTCATCGTATCACATTGTACTCTGTCAATACCGACATGTTTCAGATACCATGGTTACCAGATAATTATTTAATTGTATTTGTCAATCTCATCTGTTAGTATAATTTGCACGTTCTGTATACATTGACCTATTTCTCAGTTTGATCATTCATATTTCATTTGGTACTTTAAGTTGCAGCATACATGTCATGGGCATTTGTTTACAACTTTTACTTCTCATCATTCAATCAGTAACGAATGCATTTGCTGAACAAAATGGACCTCCTTCTCTAAACATGCTAAATGTTGTCTTGGAGTGAGTGAGGATGGCTTTACGCCGCTTTTAGCAATATTCCAGCAATATCATGGCGGGGGACACCAGAAATGGGCTTCACACATTGTACCCACGTTGGGAATCGAACCCGGGTCTTCGGCGTTACAAGCGAACGCTTTAACCACTAGGCTACCCGACCGCCCCTGTGGGTGCTAAGAAGTACATGTAGTCGATAACATATACACGCAGCGCAATCTTGAAAGGATATACACATTCCCCGGCCATATGTATACAGTAAACAACATTTATAACGAACACGCTAGGCTACCCGACCGCCCCTGTTGTCTTGGATAATTCATTGTTGAATATATCAGACATGTTTCATTTACATGTGCATGGCTATAGGTTTTACACATGAAGCAAGCATGCAAACAACAGCAATATCAGTAAGTTTATAGCTTGTGTTGTGTTGGCTTGTCTAGACTATGTGACGTCCCCAATGTCACAACCACACCTCACCTAAACAAACAAGTGAACATGGAGGAGTACTGCATCTACTGTGGAGGAAACTTTCCACGGCTTACATTGTTTTCATACCCCTTATTTGTACATAGGAACCCATTCTCATGCCATGATTACACCTTAGAAACACTTCAACATTAAGCAAATTCAAAGTTCAAAATTAACAGGTCCGCTAGTCCGAGACTAGTCACATTCAGGAAGGACTAGTGACATTTCCTTGTTTTCAAACCCGGCAGTGATAGAAACTAACTTTTTTAGTCCACTTCTCCTTCATAATGGAACCACATGGTAAAACCCTTTAAAATGGCAAATTTCTAGACCGGAAACTGTCTTGGGCTAGCATTTGACTCTCATGAACACTTGGAAGCCTAATCGACATGTTACCATAAAAGGTCAAGGTCATGCTTTAAAGCTGCTGGAGACCACCAAAAAGTGACACCAACATCATATTATCTTGATGAAGGCATGTTGTTCCCTGTCTTGTAACCTTGATAACAATTTTATTTACCGTAAATTCATCTCAGTTTCTCGATACTGCCATCATCACAGACTCATGGCAGTACGACTCAGTACACATACACGTACAGGTATCTACAACCAACATATTGAAGTGGCCATCAAGATGGAGGGCTGTTGAGACCTACATGCGTCATATGGAGGAGATATACTCCTGCCCTAGTGAGCGCTACCAGAACACACGGCAGACAATGTCAGGCCACTGCTTATTTAATGCCCAATAAACAATCATAAACATCACAAGAGACGTTTCAACCTTAACACTTGTGTAATGGGGAATGGGCTACACGATATCTCAACAGAGAAGGTCTACATTTCTTTTCATAAATATGAACCAAATGACTGGAATAATCTGATTGATCGAATAGTCCAAAGTCTATTAACATCCAACATGATATATATGGTCCTCAACAACAAATGACGTAAACAGTTGAAGCCAAAGTGCATACGATGCAGTTGACGACATTTTTCTGATGTCACGACTTGACATATAAAGAAAGATAATAAATTAGGTCCTTAAGTGGAAAATTAGTCGTGTTAACTTCTGGTATGTGTTTACATATTGAACCATGATTTACACGAGGATTGTCCCTAGTGTTCACAGTCACAGTGTGGTCATATTGATAAGGGCTGTACTGTTATCAAGAGGATGGGTGTTTGTGGAAGTATTGTGCAAGGCACAACTTACCATAGAGGTTGTAATTCGTCGCAAATCACAAACACAATCATGACTCGCCAAAACTTGCTTAATCTTATGAAATGTCTGTCTGGGATTAGGGCCAAACGTAAGCGGCAGATACTGAAATGCATGAGTATTGATCACAAAACAAAGATGTGAGTTTAAACTAGCCTTCCACCCCCAAGTCAGTGTCTGATCCTAAGGGAAGGTAGAACATCAGGCTAATTGTAGGAAGTGTACTTATTTGTTATCACTGTAAACAACACAGTTATGTTTATTTAAATGAATCCTGAGTCTGAATATTATTGACCTGCTACAAACTTGTCAAAAACTCCGGGGGGGGGGGGTAGACTCTTGGATTCTTGAGGTTTGCTCTTAAAGGCTCTAAAAATCATCTCTTAACATTAGGGCAATGACATAGACTCCTTGACCTTCATAATACACTGACAATGTGTGTGCGTGTGCGTGCGTGCGTGCGTGCGTGCGTGCGTGCCTGTGTCTGTGTATATATATATATATATGGCTGACAATGTATGTATGTGTGTGTGCGCGTGTGCGTGTGTCTGTGTGTGTGTGTGTGTGTGTATATATATATGAGGCTTCAAAATTCAACTTCACTCCATTATTGCCCCTCCTGTTGAAATATGCCTTGTAATGACAACATTGAGGGACTACTGACACAGGTACTTACATACCCATGGGCTAACCTAACCAGGACTTTATCTAGGATTCCAAACTCCGTAGCCACATTGGGAAACATAATTATCCTTTTGTTCAAAATTGGGATTTTTAAAAGTTATAAAATTGTAAAATTCAAAAGTATTTTAACATTGCACGAAAATTCCACAAAAAGACAACTAAGCACGAAAGTCCCTTCCTCTTTAGTGGTAATGACATCAGCAAAGTACAAGTTCCAGTCTCTCATATGTAAGTTAGAGCTCTATTGACATCAATGATCAAGTGGGAAATTTATAATTACAGTATGGGAATTCTTACTGACATTTGCTGCACCTGAATATCAGGGGCAGGTCCAGATAAAGGCCTGTTAACCAGGGTTAGAAACTAACTGTGTTGGTCCACTAGTCCTTATGATGATAACACATAGCAAAACCCTTAATAATGGCCAATTTCTACTAGTCCTTGGGATACCTTAACTATTGGCCAGTTTGGCAAGGACTATAGGACTAGTGCCAATTTCTAACGCTGTTAACATTGGGCAGGTAGTATATTGAAGTGGCACAAAATGTAAATACCTTGCACCTGTCCTACCACTGTTTTCTACTGTTAAGTTTCTATTACAATTTTCACTGATAGCTACAATTATAATGTGTACAGACACAGCTTCAATTTGTGATTTCTTACATCCACTAGGTTACCATGGTTACAAAGAGTTAACTATAAAAACTGCAACAGCCCAGGGATTACCTACAAGTTCCTTCTCTGCAAGGGGGGTTGGTTCAGCAGGAGAGGGTACCGGTTACTTCCCACAATCAGCTGGGGTCACAACTAGGAACATCATGTCAACATGTCCCAAGTAAGGTGAGACTATCAATATGTTTACAACCACTATGATTGTCTATGCATGGATTGTGAGGCGACCTTCTTCTATTGAGCATGTTCAGTACAGGTGCATGCCAGAATGCACTATTGTCAAATACACCGCTTAAAACCAGCTTGAGAGAAAATTATCAAGTAGACCGTAACAATTTAACACTTTCAATGTCATGCAAGAGTGGCGGCGGAAATAAATTTGCCATGATTTCGTTTATCACCCACTTCCTCCTTTTGACGGATCCACACCAAAAACATGGATTACCAGACACATGGTGACTGTTGTGAGCGTCCTCTCAACCACACTCATAGTACTACCTGCCATAAAACTGCTGGTCTTGAACCCACATTAGTGAGGGTTTAAGTGGGCGGAGAAATTTGCATGCCTTGTTCCTTTAGAAGCTGTGGGTGTCTTGCTCTCTACACACTTACCACTAATATTGTGATGTTCGCTTGTTGTGGTATACTTGTGATGTCGTTAGCTTGGTAAGAAATACTTGTAAACCTACGTCTCCTCCGGCTGATAGACTCTCAGTACATTCAACAGGTCTCGAAACTGCCCTAAATTTCTCTCAACAAGCACTGAATATAGTTTATTAGAGTTTCTACAGATAATCAGAACCTCGCAGCAGCGACCTGCACATGAGTGCTGGTGAATGTCAGGCTGACTACGAGAGGCGATGCAATGTTTGACTGTTACAACTCTGTATTGTCAGGGGAACATCAACATGAACCGAACAGGGAGCACTCCCTGAATTGTAAAATATCAACAATCACCTTGGGAAGCTCTGCCTCACATCTACATTCACAACACTCTAGCACTGTTCCAGTTGTAGCAGTATAGTATTTGATCACTCCAAATTTAGGACAAAATCAGTGTTGGGAAACTAAAGATCTGGTGAATGGAGACGAGAGGTCTATGTTAGCAGAACACAGACCTGGTGAACGCAGATCACAGATCTGGTGAACGCAGACCACAGACCTGGTGAACACAGACCACAGACCTGGTGAATGCAGACCACAGACCTGGTGAATGCAGACCACAGACCTGGTGAACGCAGATCACAGACCTGGTGAACACAGACCACAGACCTGGTGAACATAGACCTGGTGAACACAGATCACAGACCTGGTAAATGCAGACCACAGACTTGGTGATCACAGACCACAGACTTGGTGAATGCAGATCACAGACCTGGTGAATGCAGATCACAGACCTGGTGAACGCAGACCACAGACCTGGTGAATGCAGACCACAGACCTGGTGAACGCAGATCACAGACCTGGTGAACACACCTGGTGAACACAGATCACAGACCTGGTAAATGCAGACCATAGACCTGGTGAACGCAGATCACAGACCTAGTGAACACAGACTACAGACCTGTTGCACACTTTAAGAGACACAAGACCCGTAAAGATCTTGGGCTTAGAGTTGGTCTTCAGCCACCCATTCTTGTCATAAGAGGCAACTAAAGGGATTGGTTGGTCAGACTCGCTGACTTGGCTGATGCACGTCATCGTGTTATAATTGCACAGACTGATGCTCATGATGTTCACCATTGGATTGTCTGATCCAGACTAGATTATTTACAGACCGCAGTAATGTAGCTTGAATATTGTGAAGTGTGGCGTTAAACAACAAACAAAACTTAGAGATAAATTATTAAGCCTAAGCCAGCAGGGCCAGTGCAGCAACCACCATGTGGAGCAGCCACAGTACCTGGTGCTTGGTGTATGCATGATACAGGAGACAGGTGCATGGAAGATTTTGTTAGTAGTTTATCACTGAGCTCAGCAATATTTCAGCTATATGACAGGAGTCTGTAAATAATCATGTCTGGACCAGACAATCCAGTGATTGACATCAAGAGCATCTGTCTACGCAATTGGGATACGATGACATGCATCAACAAAGTCAGCGAACCTGACCACCTGATCCCATTAATCGTCTCAAACAACAAGCACAGTCGCCTCTTACAGCAAGCATGGGTTGCTGAAGAACTGTTCTACCCCGGATGTTCCTGGGTTTCACTTGCCAAATCTCAACCACAAAGTCCCTAACAAACACTTGTAATAAGATCAGGAATGACCTCTACTAAAAGGAAAAACAAGTTTCAGTTCTGGAACTTGGCTTAAAACTGCTGTGAACATTGATTCCGTTATATCACAGCCTGTCAGCGTGATGTGGGAGGAAAGTTCACAGAAATGCAGATCTTAGGTGTTTACCTCTTTGATCAAAATCACAAGCACATGTTAGCAATGGTTAGCAGTAGAGGACGTAACGTGTACGCGAGACGGCTCTCCCGTCTCGCGTACAAGTGACCACCTGAGAGGGGGTCACTCGTATGCGTGACGGTCTGTCAGTGGACCATGGATTTCTGCATGTTGCACAAAAATGTCTCTACAAGCGTTATTTGTGAAAATAATAAAACAAAATTAAGTACAGTTATTGATTATCCTACTATTTATCGAATGATATTAAAAAAATGTCATAAGAAAAATAATAAACGGTCAAATTGGGAGAAAAATGTGTAAAAATCGAGCAAAATGTTCTGTTTTTGACAGCGATTTTCTCCTATACATGTACATATTTTTCAGAAACTAACACGTTGTATTTTCTAAAAGCTTATTCATCGTAGAGTTACAAAATATATAAATTATTTCACGCACACCAACGCACACCCATTTTCCATCGCGTTGAAACATGTTTACTTTCTTCGAAACTGCGCGAACCGTCTCGCGTACAAGTGACTGGTCGACAAGCCGATAAAGGGAGGTAACCGATGCCTGACTAAAATGTTCAATCGGAACATCCGTCTTGTTACACTAAATGTGTCTGAATCAGAATGATGCGTGTTAGAGCTGACAAACCTTGTAGCATAACCGGGGGAAATCTGGGATTTGAACCTATGATTGTAGGCTTCTAGAGATTAAACAATGAGCTACGATGAATTTTGGATTATCTGTCCAGATATAACCTCACTTGTTATTCTAAATATTACTCGCTATCATCCTACTAAGAAACTTCCTTGAAGTCAGCCCGTTGTCCAAATGATGTAACCGCATGGATCTGTGACTACCAGATTAATGGAAGACGTCAAATGATATAGTCCTCAACTATAAAGCAATGGGATGTCATACGACCAATACTGACCAAAACATGTTGCACAAAAATCATTTAGAATCACTAAAAAGCACATGTGCCATCATCAGAAAGTTACACTCACATTTTCAACACTTGTGAGCAATAATTTGAAATCGTTCTAAAAGAAGAATTCCCTACTTCCAAGTACTTAGTCCCTGGCTGGCCAAGGCCTTGTAATAATTACAGCAGTCTGCGACTTTAGCCCTTATTCTGAACACTGAGTCTTGTAAAAGTCTGTTGGGTCTTGTAAGCTCAGCTAACAATAGTCGATATAAGAACACTAAAATCAACTAAAAATGATGCTAAGAGTCATGTTGGGCGAGTAGTCTCAAAAGTTTTTGGCACACACTGCAATGATACTCACATATCTCCTAAACATTTACAAGCAGGTTTGCACTAGTTACTCTCTCCAAGTCCTTCAAGGCATCTTACGATGCTTGTCCTCACAACTGACACCGGAGACCTCAATCATGATGAATCAACCTTTATGAGCAGCCGGTGAGATATTGATCAGGTGCAACCTAGAGTATACATCAGATTTAGTGTTTCCTGCGTCACAGATGTCCACCAGGCTAATCCCCACCACACAATAACCTGCATGGGGGGGGGGGGCAACACAGCCTCCCTTGTAATGGGATTGTTTGTGTACAGGTATTGTCCTTTCCTTGTACTGGAATTGTCCTTTCTTTATACTGTAATTGTCCTTTCTTTGTACTGGAGTTGTCCTTTCATTCTACTGGGATTGTACCTTCCTTGTACCGGGATCGTGCTTTCCTTGTACATGGATTGTCTTAGGAACCATAACACTGACCCCTGCACTTCTTAGTAACCATAACACTGACCCCTGCACACCTTAGGAATCGTAACACTGACCCCTGCACTTCTTAGGAACCGTAACACTGACCCCTGCACACCTTAGGAATCGTAACACTGACTCCTGCACTTCTTAGGAACCGTAACACTGACCCCTGCACACCTTGGGAACCATAACACTGACCCCTGCACTTCTTAGGAATCATAACACTGACCCCTGCACACCTTGGGAACCATAACACTGACCCCTGCACACCTTGGGAACCATAACACTGACCCCTGCACTTCTTAGGAATCATAACACTGACCCCTGCACACCTTGGGAACCATAACACTGACCCCTGCACACCTTGGGAACCATAACACTGACCCCTGCACTTCTTAGGAATCATAACACTGACCCCTGCACACCTTGGGAACCATAACACTGACCCCTGCACACCTTGGGAACCATAACACTGACCCCTGCAGGTCTTAGGAATCGTAACACTGACTCCTGCAGGTCTTAGGAATCGTAACACTGACCCCTGCAGGTCTTAGGAATCGTAACACTGACCCCTGCAGGTCTTAGGAATCGTAACACTGACCCCTGCAGGTCTTAGGAATCGTAACACTGACTCCTGCAGGTCTTAGGAATCATAACACTGACCCCTGCAGGTCTTAGGAATCGTATCACTGAACCCTGCAGGTCTTAGGAATCGTAACACTGACCCCTGCAGGTCTTAGGAATCGTAACACTGACCCCTGCATGTCTTAGGAATCGTAACACTGACCCCTGCAGGTCTTAGGAATCGTAACACTGACTCCTGCAGGTCTTAGGAATCATAACACTGACCCCTGCAGGTCTTAGGAATCATAACACTGACCCCTGCAGGTCTTAGGAATCATAACACTGACCCCTCCAGGTCTTAGGAATCATCAGACTGACTCCTGTCCTGTGTAGAGTTTGCTGGAAATGAACATTGGTTTTATCCACCATCTTCTGACGCTATTGCCAGCCTTGTTCAGTCACTTATTCTATCCCGACTAGGTTACTGCAATTAGAGCCCTTAAATGGAAAATCTAATGAACAGCTTACAAGACTACAGAAAATTCAGAACAGATCAGCTTGCATCGCAACAGGAAGCAATCTACGTTCCCATATTTCTACTGAATTTGGACTTTTCACTGAGCAGGACTCTGAATAAGAAACAAATCAGGTGTGTCCAAGGGCACTGGACCTGTTTTTTTATTTCCCCATAATTTTAACAGTCGTGTCTGTATTCAATTTTTTCAAAATTTCAATGTTAGCACTAGCACTAGGTGATATAGCCTGTTTTCCTTGCCCGTCAGTCTGCATAACTTCATTGGAAGTTACAGCAGTAGGCTTCAAGAAATCAAAAAGGAGTATTTTATTTGAGAAATAGTGATGCGGATCATCTGCTAGGTTCTTCACAACAGTCTACAGGAATGACCCCTTCCATTTGAAACACAAACCGTATGGTATATTCTTAGTGATATTCTGTCCAAATACAGAAAGACACAGGTACATTCAAAGGACTAAGTAATAGTCACGATATTATGTCAAAATATGGAAAAGAGCGTGTACTTTCAAATGTATTTCGTGCTATCATGAACATATGGTTAAACGTCAGTAAGTTACAGTCAACAGAAATCACTGAATAATAGAGGTGTGCGATATTACCGGTATACCACGATATGAATAACCAATGAATACGTACCAGAATATGTTCCGGTATATTGCGTCTTTCAAAATCATGCATATCATCTTGGTGGAAGATTTTAGACTCAAATGGAAATTAAGAAATTAGCAACTATAAGTGAAACTATTTGTGACAGTTTCCAATATACAATGTGTCTATTATGCATGCTTTGTGCCTTAGCAACATCCCAAATAATACGAAGTTGTCAAAAACATGCGAGGAAAGTTCTTTTTATTCAGGTGCATAACAAATTACAGAGGAAAGAACGCATGCAATATATTGTGATACGTATGGCAATACAGGAATCATTTTTGCAATAAATGTCTTTATGAAAATCAGGCCAATCTCCATCACTACCGTATAAAACCTATTGATTTGACAAGAGGATGTCGGTTAGCAATAGTGGATAAAGCAACTAATGGGGAAAACTCTTTCATTTCACAGTTTAATTTTGTTAGACATGAAATAAAAATTAACATAAGTACTTTTAATGAAAATGGCCATGCCCTTGTACATAAAATACAAGCGAGCCATTTCCTATGTTGTGTGTGTCGTGTGCATGGTGGCACTAGTAGTTTTGAGCTCTGCACTGTCTCAAGATGTGTTGACTTCAAACTCCTGACTCTGACTTATCAATGAATTCATGGAACAGCTCCCCCTCTTAATTTCCAAGTTCTGATCTCAAGTTATAGATCTGCCCGTGCACTGTGATCAAGTGTCCAGCGGCTAATCAACATCCCGTCTTACAAACATCTTATAAGTCTTTTATCTCTTGATCTTTCCAATATGCCAAGATGTGTTGACTTCCAACTCCTGACTGACTTATCAATGAATTCATGGAACAGCTCCCCCTCTTAATTTCCAAGTTATAGATCTGTCCATGCACAGCGATCAAGTGTCAAGCGGCTACTCAACATCCCGTCTTACAAACATTTTATAAGTCTTTTATCTCTTGATCTTTCCAATATGCCACTGCTTCACTATGGAGCTCTCTCCAATCTCACAATGGCTCTCTCTCCACTCTCACAATGCAACTCTCCCCATTCTTACTTTGGGGTTCTCTCCACTCTCACTATGGAACTTTCTCCACTCTCACCATGGAGCTTTCTCCACTCTCACTATGGAACTTTCTCCACTCTTACTATGGAACTTTCTCCACTCTCACTATGGAACTTTCTCCAGTCTTACTATGGAGTTCTCTCCACTCTCACTATGGAACTTTCTCCGCTCTTACTATGGAACTTTCTCCACTCTCACTATGGAACTTTCTCCAGTCTTACTATGGAGTTCTCTCCACTCTCACTATGGAACTTTCTCCAGTCTTTCTATGGAACTTTCTCCACTCTCACTATGGAACTTTCTCCACTCTCACTATGGAACTTTCTCCACTCTCACTATGGAACTTTCTCCAGTCTTTCTATGGAGTTCTCTCCACTCTCACAATGCAACTCTCCCCATTCTTACTATGGGGTTCTCTCCACTCTCACTATGGAACTTTCTCCACTCTCACCATGGAGCTTTCTCCACTCTCACTATGGAACTTTCTCCAGTCTTTCTATGGAGTTCTCTCCACTCTCACTATGGAGTTCTCTCCACTCTCACTATGGAACTTTCTCCACTCTCACTATGGAACTTTCTCCACTCTCACTATGGAACTTTCTCCAGTCTTTCTATGGAGTTCTCTCCACTCTCACTATGGAACTTTCTCCAGTCTTACTATGGAGTTCTCTCCACTCTCACTATGGAACTTTCTCCACTCTTACTATGGAACTTTCTCCACTCTCACTATGGAACTTTCTCCAGTCTTACTATGGAGTTCTCTCCACTCTCGCTATGGAACTTTCTCCAGTCTTTCTATGGAACTTTCTCCACTCTTACTATGGAACTTTCTCCAGTCTTTCTATGGAACTTTCTCCACTCTCACTATGGAACTTTCTCCAGTCTTTCTATGGAGTTCTCTCCACTCTCACTATGGAGTTCTCTCCACTTTCACTATCGAACTTTCTCCACTCTCACTATGGAACTTTCTCCACTCTCACTATGGAACTTTCTCCACTCTCACTATGGAACTTTCTCCACTCTCACTATGGAACTTTCTCCAGTCTTACTATGGAGTTCTCTCCACTCTCACTATGGAACTTTCTCCACTCTCACTATGGAGCTCTCTCCATTTGTCCAAAAAAAGAAATTGTCCAGGTATTTTTCTGAATGTTATAAGAAACACCAGTATATTTTCAGGAGTTACCAAATGCACAAGTTTTATCTCATGTGTTATCAGAAACATCACTTTTTTTTCTTGGGTCACCAGAAACATCACTATTTTCTCTTGGGTTACCAGAAACATCACTATTTTCTCTTGGGTTACCAGAAACATCACTATTTTCTCTTGGGTTACCAGAAACATCACTATTTTCTCTTGGGTTACCAGAAACATCACTATTTTCTCGAGGGCCTAACACAGACAGCACCAGACCAGCTGCCACGAGTCTTCTGCATATGGTAAGTCACTGATCTTGCAAATATCTCAATCAGCCACAGACCAACAAAATCAATACATCTGGAGACTGACCATCCACTGGACAACTGGTCACAAGAATCCACCGAGGTATTTGGAGGCTTATTTAAGTTGCGTTGCCATTCAATCAATGTGAAGTGTTTCACCTATCACATCAATACTACCAATCTCTTTCATGTGCCTAAACGGACGAGATTCAGGGCTATTAGAAGGATCCCAGTCATATGTTTCTGTAATGCCTACAGTCAATACAGGGGCATGCAATGTCTTTGGATCACCCTAGCTGGCCACACAAACCAATGAACCCCCACCCACACAGTACATCTCACATAGCTTTACCATGGTTGCTATGCAACTCCTATACCATGGTCCCTTACAACAAATGCTTTTTCATCTTTCTGTTCTTAGGAGTTGATCTTTTTATATTCTAGGAAGCTGAACAAGTTTTTTTCCCAACTCAGCTTTTTTCAGGGCATCCAGCATGTTCAACAAACAGCTTATTTCTTTTGTTTAAATTTGAGGACAATTTGTTTTTAAATTTTTCTGGGTGAAATTATTTTCTTTAGCAATATTCCAAGCCCCTCCTCACCAAGAATATCAAAAGGCTGGTCCCTTCAAAGTATTCTATAATAAACAGAAGAAAAAAAACAAGATTTAATCAACACAACCCATCTTTCAGCCAGCTTGAATGTTTTCACAAATGAACCTGAAAGACAGAAACATGATCAACCTTTCCTTAAAAACTGATTAATTAATATAATATTATTAATTGGTATAAATAAATTATTTCCCTTTTCATCAAATCAATAAGATTTAACTAAAGATGGTTCCTGATTGTCCAAGTTAAGTCTGACCATTATGATAATGGCATGGCAACTAGAGCTGTCTTCGATGGTGGTCAATTCTAAAAATATGGCCCCATCACCCCTCTTATTCACAGAGAAGCCAACCTCAAATTGAGGCTGTTAGAAACATCTTGCACACCAAGTAATTTATATGACAGTGTGATCTTGAGGAAATATATCATTTTTTCACATTGCATTTTATCACCCAAACTCAATCTGTAAACCAGCCAATCACAGCCCAAACAAATGACTACCAACCCATGTTAACTGGTTGCATATGTGATAACTATCATACTATTAATGATTGGCTAGGTCTTGACAAAAAGTATAACATATTTCACTTACTGGCAGAATTAGGTTCAAAGTATCGCAATGATTCTGCCACAATAGAATACTTGGCATCTCAGTATTCAGAGCATCTGATTGGCCAGTAAATAGGTCAGCATAGATGTTTTCATTTGTGATACCAATATTACATATCATGCTGGACTGTTTAGTCATAATACGGGGTCATCGCACAAGAACATTGCTCAGCATGCACAACAATGGCCTGGCAGTTTAATACTACTCAAAAGAAGTAAAAGAACACCCACTTCTATCCTATTACTTTTGTTAATCTACCATGGCATGACAGACTAATGATAGCAACATGAAAGAATCTGGAGTTCTCTAACTAAATTCAACTTTCGAGTAGTAAATAATGTAAAATATTTAAGTCTCTGTCTATTGTTTAACACCACACTCAGCAATATTCCACCAATAAGACAGCGGTCCGTAAATAATCGAGTCTGGACCAGACAATCCAGTGACTGACATCATGAGCATTGATCCATGCAATTGGGATACAATGACATGCATCAACCAAGTCAGCGAGTCTGACCACTTGATCCCGTTAGTCGCCACTTACGACAAGCATAGTCGCCTTTTACCACGTTTACAGCAAGCATGGGTTGCTGAAGACCTATTATACCCCAGATCTTCAATGGTCTCAAGTATTTAAGTAATTGTATGGTGCAAATGGTATGAATATATTTGCATGGTCTGTCTCATTCCCAATGCACAGCCTGCAGTCTACTCAGAGGCCACTGGCTGAGAGTCAACACAACCACTGTGAAACCCATAGCCTTTGGATCTATTCAGTCATACAAGCAAGCATTGTGCAACACCCCAGCATGAACACTACGGCTCCCTTTCTACACATTCAAGTCTGTACATCAGCATATACTCCAAGGCAAAAGTTACTGTGACATGGATTCTGCTTACTTACAAAGCTTTATCTGAATGTTTGCATTTGAACATGGGGATATGGTGATCCTGTTTATGAAAAAACTGGAAGAAATGCAACTAACCAAATGTTGCTTGTAATGCATGTTATTTTGCCTGAAATAGTAAAGATTCAGGACAAATTGCTTCACATAAAGGGCAAGATATATTCTCTGTAATGAACGAGATGTATTACTTCTCTGTAAAGGCCTAGGTATCCAATCCCACTTCTATTGTTGTATTATTATTAGACTTCATACCTGGACTTAGTTTTCTTGTGCTGAATAAATCTGCCTCATTTCCAACTGTACAGGCAATTACTGGTTATTACAAATTTGATTTGTATTCATTTGTTGCTTATAGCCAGTCAGTCATCTTTGAGAATGGGTTCATTTATTTTCATTGAGAGTCCTGTGTGATGCAAAAAGGTATAGCTACCTCAACATTTGAGTTTATCAAAATAGTAGGCTGCATATTATATGCAACTGACATTTCTATTCCAGTAAGTAATACACTCAAAGTTCAGGGTGTCAGTGGTGGATTTTCTGAAATCTGATATTGAAATCCCCATTTCTGGTTGGCTGATAGCTTCTGAGCATATGCAGTGATATTACGGCATCAGTAAATTTACTCAAATTCTAGGAAGTCAAGCAAAGTCGGCCATGTTTTGCCATCGTGGGACTCCCATGCCCCTGCCTTGGACTTGCAGAATATATAACCTAAAGTCAATCAAAAATAGATAAAGCCCGGGAAATCCCTAGGTAAAGTAATGATGTTTACTATTGACGAACACTTACCTGCAAACAGTCCAAGAACGCTGACAGGTCAACAATCAACCCATCTTTAGAGACTCAGTACAGTGGGTAACCTCCAGGCCTATCTGGTTATCATATCTGAAACAAGGACATAAACATTATCAGGGATGGTTCTCTCGTTATCATAGGGGGCACAGTTGGCCCAGTCGTCTAAGGCGCCAAAATTCGCTGTGCAGAAAAGCGTCCCTTGGGCTTGCCAGAAACCTATGACTGTGGGTTCGAAATGTGCTGGGGACACAAGAAAGGGCTTCAGACATACTCATGTGGGGAATTAAACCCAGGCCTTAGGTGTGACACCCGAACACCTTAACCACAAGGCTACCCCAGTGCAAATCACATACAAATGTCGACATGGTCCAAACAGGACAATTTGCTCCACAATAATACAGTATGACATTCATTGCATTATTTCCTGTTTCACATGAACTTCTTTTGAGTCAGATGGACAGATATTAAAGATGTGCGAACATACAAACAATGACTGTCATTCAGATTCTAGGTAATGCTGCCTTATTTGGAAGTCTTACTACAGCAAATAACATGTATTGAATGAATGCTGCCTTGCTTCTATGACTCACTCATTTGATTGGTCGACTTTTAACCAAGGTTTGCAAATTAGACTTGTTTTTGCAACAATTGAACAACTGCCTGTGGACTAGCAGAATGTCTTGTAGTTTTCTATTTCGCATAGTATTTGATTGTTATTACCATCTTGGTGTTGATAATGAAATGAATTTGGCATAAAAGTTTGTTGTTTGATATTCAATACAAGGTCATGAACTGCTATGTTTGACAGTGATGAGACTGTTGGTGATATAACACCAACAGATTACCATGATTACGTGACTTGCATCACAGACAGACTGTCGTCAACACCATGTGTTTGTTGTTTATCGCTGCACTCAACAATATTCCAGCTACAATCCAGTGACCTGTAAATAATGGAGTCTGGAATTCACAATCCAGTGATTGACGTTGTGAGCAACGATCCACAACGCTGGGGTATGTTGACACACCATCAATCGGCCATTATTAAGTCTTAGACTCTTTAGCCCAGCATCGGTTGTTTGGGAATCCCCATCCGTGTCGTACGCTGCATTTTCATATTCTATTTATAACTTTTTGAGCATGGATACATCAGATTGTGACAATATTAACATTAATAGTTTCACAAACATAACTGCAAATGATTATCAACAATATTAAGCTTGGATCGCGAATATCGGTTTGCCCATTTTTTAACTGGTTACAAATCTTAATCAACCTGTTATCTTATTAACCCTGACAGGCCTAGTTACAAGTGTAATCATTGGTAATCACTGTCATCAGTCTTCAAGGCAATCAGTCCTCTTGGTTAAATTTTTCCCCTGGGAGCCTTTTGGCTCCTAAGTGAAAACCTTTGGAGCCAAATGGTTTTATCAATAGCCAGATTATCTATATATAATATCATGTGTTTTTCTTTTCAAACCTGTAAAAAAATAACCAATAAATTAATATTATCATTGCTAATCAGATCTTTATTGAGTGACAGGTTGAACTGTGTGAAAGTCAACTCCTCTCTGGCAACTGTGTACATGGTGCATGCAATGTTTATTTTGGTTTAAAGATCAGAGAATGGTGTAGTGTTACATTCATGCTTCATGCTTTGTTATTGGTAGTATTTAACCAATCAGCAAATTTTATACAGAATACAAAAACTGGGTGTTATGTCAAGTTACAGTCGCGCATGTCAACGTTAATATCGAGATATTTTAAAGAACAGTTCTAGTCGATATAGTATACGAAAAGAATCGTGTTTTGGTTCCACTCGGGAACTTTTGAGAAAACGTAGTCAAAATGTATTTTAGATTTTCATTACATGGAACTATTATATGGTATTATGGGTTTTCATTCAATAATAAATTAAGGAGCCACAGTACCAATAAACATGTGTACTAATTTGCCATCATAAAATTACAATTGCACATGTTTGTGACCATCTTCCCGAGGCAAGGGAGTTAACTGACTTTAAAAGTCCAGTTTCCACCAAAGCTGAACTAGGCTAGAATTACTGGGCTCTATGGTTGAGCCACCAGTGGCTATTACCAATTATGTCCCTTCTAAGCCTCTCCTATGGACCAATCAGATTCCACCTCTCGTATCACTTGCGTTTGCTTCACACAAAATGGTGGCGCCGAGTCAAGACGATCTGATTGATAATCAAGATCTATTGTGATAAAGCGGGTCTTACATTGCGAAATGCATCAAATCACGTGAGCACCTTGATTAAACACATGAAAGGATTTGGAAAATATCTGCTGACAACGAATTGGCGATGCACATGCTTTGCAAATCCTGCAATCTATCAAAATCTGCACAGATTTTGATTTCGGTCCGTGATTTTGATTGGACTATGCATAAACTCGTTAGTCCAGACAAAACGTTACTCCATAATACCAGCCTAGTTGGGCAAGGGTGGAAACTGGACTTTTATAGTCAGTTAACTCCTTTGCCTCGGGAAGATGGTTTGTGACTGATTCGGCCACTAATGAGCTCAGAATCAAGAGAAAGGTGAGAATATGTCAGTTGTCATCACAGCAGGTTATCCGAGGAATCATACCAGTGAAGACCCGGGGTAGAACAGGTCTTCAGCAACCCATGCTTGCCCTAAACGGCGACTACGCTTGTTGTAAGAGGCTACTAACGGGATCAGGCGGTCAGGCTCGCTGACTTCTTTGATGCATGTTATCGAATCCAAATTGCATGGATCAATGCTCATGGTGTCACTCACTGGATTGTCTGGTCCAGACGTGATTACTTACGTCATATAGCTGGAATATTGCTGAGCGCAGAGTTAAACAACAATAAATCAAACCGAGAAATCGTGCTGGGCCTGGTTATAAGTGTTATGGTTGGCAATCAGCATGATCAGTGTAATGAGCCTTCATCCCAGTAATCGCTCAGGTTAAACGTGATGATTTGTAATCTGTCATTACAGCAGTCATTAGGGCAACCACTGGGTAAAGTAATTCTTCATGGCTTCCTTGATCATATCATTGACATTTACACTGTTAATCAGTCACCATGGTAGCTTTCTTCATCATGTGCATCAAAGACCTACATCGTGATGAAGAGAAACAGCAGCCCTGTTGATGAGCAGGGCAGGGAGATGGTGTTGTAACAATGCGGAAATGTTTGTTCGTTTGTGATCTGTAGTTTGCCATATGTCAGCACGAGCTTGCTGGTTGCGCCAAACTTGTAAATGAAGACAACCTGCACATTATGCCATGATATAACTAAAGTGGCATAAAACCTTACTCAGTTCCTCCACAAACACACACAACACATACATAACACACACAACACACACAACACACATACCACATACATCAAACACATACATCACACACATACATAACACACATACATAACACACACACACTACATACTCTTGTAAGAGAACTATATGAACTAATCGATTATCTGACGTGTCTGACACTCGCCAATGTAGAAATGAGAGAGTGAGTATAATTCCACAGGCCCAACTTCACAAATTGATCCTAGGCTAGACATTGAGAAAACTGTGCATTATGGTTCAACATTTTCAATGAGATATAACAAAACATATCAAACAAGTATTGCCAATTAATCAATCAATCCAAACAGTTGACAAAATCATTATTCAGAAACAATTTCAAACTTCAGTCTTCCTGCTGATGGGGCCAACACATGCCAGTCTACCGAACACAATAAACATTTCAAACATCACATACACTCACGATCATGGCCAAGGTCCCCATCACTTCAAGTAAAATCTCTGACTTGTGATTTTCTGCCCTAGGTGATATACAAAAAACCCTGTCAAATACAACTCCTCTGTACACTGAAGGCAGGCAAGACAACTAGCACCTGCATGGTCACAGTGCTTGGACTGGTATACATGGTATAAGGGGCACCTGTAGAGTGTGCTTGTACTTGTATAGGGGGCACCTGTAGAGTGTGCTTGTACTGGTATAGGGGGCACCTGTAGAGTGTGCTTGTACTGGTAGTGGTATAGGGGGCACCTGTAGAGTGTGCTTGTACTTGTATAGGGGGCACCTGTAGAGTGTGCTTGTACTGGTATAGGGGGCACCTGTAGAGTGTGCTTGTACTGGTATAGGTGGCACCTGTAGAGTGTGCTTGAACTGGTATAGGGGGCACCTGTAGAGTGTGCTTGTACTGGTATAGGGGGCACCTGTAGAGTGTGCTTGTACTTGTATAGGGGGCACCTGTAGAGTGTGCTTGTACTGGTATAGGGGGCACCTGTAGAGTGTGCTTGTACTTGTATAGGGGGCACCTGTAGAGTGTGCTTGTACTGGTATAGGGGGCACCTGTAGAGTGTGCTTGCACTTGTATAGGGGGCACCTGTAGAGTGTGCTTGTACTTGTATAGGGGGCACCTGTAGAGTGTGCTTGTACTGGTATAGGGGGCACCTGTAGAGTGTGCTTGTACTTGTATAGGGGGCACCTGTAGAGTGTGCTTGTACTGGTATAGGGGGCACCTGTAGAGTGTGCTTGTACTTGTATAGGGGGCACCTGTAGAGTGTGCTTGTACTGGTATAGGGGGCACCTGTAGAGTGTGCTTGTACTGGTATAGGGGGCACCTGTAGAGTGTGCTTGTACTGGTATAGGGGGCACCTGTAGAGTGTGCTTGTACTTGTATAGGGGGCACCTGTAGAGTGTGCTTGTACTGGTATAGGGGGCACCTGCATGATGTGCTTGGACTGGTATAGGGGGCACCTGTAGAGTGTGCTTGTACTTGTATAGGGGGTACCTGCATGATGTGCTTGTACTGGTATAGGGGGTACCTGTAGAGTGTGCTTGTACTTGTATAGGGGGCACCTGCATGATGTGCTTGGACTGGTATAGGGGGCACCTGTAGAGTGTGCTTGTACTTGTATAGGGGGCACCTGTAGAGTGTGCTTGTACTGGTATAGGGGGCACCTGTAGAGTGTGCTTGTACTGATATAAGGGGCACCTGTAGAGTGTGCTTGTACTTGTATAGGGGGTACCTGCATGATGTGCTTGTACTGGTATAGGGGGTACCTGTAGAGTGTGCTTGTACTTGTATAGGGGGCACCTGTAGAGTGTGCTTGTACTTGTATAGGGGGCACCTGCATGATGTGCTTGTACTGGTATAAGGGGCACCTGTAGAGTGTGCTTGTACTGGTATAGGGGGTACCTGCATGATGTGCTTGTACTGGTATAGGGGGCACCTGTAGAGTGTGCTTGTACTGGTATAGGGGGTACCTGCATGATGTGCTTGTACTGGTATAGGGGGTACCTGCATGATGTGCTTGTACTGGTATAAGGGGCACCTGTAGAGTGTGCTTGTACTTGTATAGGGGGCACCTGTAGAGTGTGCTTGTACT
Source organism: Haliotis rufescens (assembly GCF_023055435.1). Classification (NCBI taxonomy): domain Eukaryota; kingdom Metazoa; phylum Mollusca; class Gastropoda; order Lepetellida; family Haliotidae; genus Haliotis; species Haliotis rufescens. Next base: position 2,378,783 of record NW_025964112.1, read on the forward strand.
TGTATAGGGGGTACCTGCATGATGTGCTTGTACTTGTATAGGGGGCACCTGCATGATGTGCTTGTACTGATATAGGGGGCACCTGCATGATGTGCTTGTACTGGTATAGGGGGCACCTGTAGAGTGTGCTTGTACTTGTATAGGGGGCACCTGTAGAGTGTGCTTGTACTTGTATAGGGGGTACCTGCATGATGTGCTTGTACTTGTATAGGGGGCACCTGCATGATGTGCTTGTACTGATATAGGGGGCACCTGCATGATGTGCTTGTACTGGTATAGGGGGCACCTGTAGAGTGTGCTTGTACTTGTATAGGGGGCACCTGTAGAGTGTGCTTGTACTGGTATAGGGGGCACCTGCATGATGTGCTGGTACTGATATAGGGGGCACCTGCATGATGTGCTTGTACTGATATAAGGGGCACCTGTAGAGTGTGCTTGTACTTGTATAGGGGGCACCTGTAGAGTGTGCTTGTACTTGTATAGGGGGTACCTGCATGATGTGCTTGTACTTGTATAGGGGGCACCTGCATGATGTGCTTGTACTGATATAGGGGGCACCTGCATGATGTGCTTGTACTGGTATAGGGGGCACCTGTAGAGTGTGCTTGTACTTGTATAGGGGGCACCTGTAGAGTGTGCTTGTACTTGTATAGGGGGTACCTGCATGATGTGCTTGTACTTGTATAGGGGGCACCTGCATGATGTGCTTGTACTGATATAGGGGGCACCTGCATGATGTGCTTGTACTGGTATAGGGGGCACCTGTAGAGTGTGCTTGTACTTGTATAGGGGGCACCTGTAGAGTGTGCTTGTACTGGTATAGGGGGCACCTGCATGATGTGCTTGTACTGATATAAGGGGCACCTGTAGAGTGTGCTTGTACTTGTATAGGGGGCACCTGTAGAGTGTGCTTGTACTTGTATAGGGGGTACCTGCATGATGTGCTTGTACTTGTATAGGGGGCACCTGTAGAGTGTGCTTGTACTTGTATAGGGGGCACCTGTAGAGTGTGCTTGTACTGGTATAGGGGGCACCTGCATGATGTGCTTGGACTGGTATAGGGGGCACCTGTAGAGTGTGCTTGTACTTGTATAGGGGGTACCTGCATGATGTGCTTGTACTGGTATAGGGGGCACCTGTAGAGTGTGCTTGTACTTGTATAGGGGGCACCTGTAGAGTGTGCTTGTACTGATATAGGGGGCACCTGCATGATGTGCTTGTACTGGTATAGGGGGCACCTGTAGAGTGTGCTTGTACTTGTATAGGGGGCACCTGTAGAGTGTGCTTGTACTTGTGTAGGGGGTACCTGCATGATGTGCTTGTACTTGTATAGGGGGCACCTGCATGATGTGCTTGTACTGATATAGGGGGCACCTGCATGATGTGCTTGTACTGGTATAGGGGGCACCTGTAGAGTGTGCTTGTACTTGTATAGGGGGCACCTGTAGAGTGTGCTTGTACTGGTATAGGGGGCACCTGCATGATGTGCTGGTACTGATATAGGGGGCACCTGCATGATGTGCTTGTACTGATATAAGGGGCACCTGTAGAGTGTGCTTGTACTTGTATAGGGGGTACCTGCATGATGTGCTTGTACTGATATAGGGGGCACCTGCATGATGTGCTTGTACTGATATAGGGGGCACCTGCATGATGTGCTTGTACTGGTATAGGGGGCACCTGCATGATGTGCTTGTACTGGTATAGGGGGCACCTGCATGATGTGCTTGTACTGGTATAGGGGGCACCTGCATGATGTGCTTGTACTGATATATAGCCAACAATAGGTCTGAGCTCCATGTAAGGATCTACAATCGTGTTCTCAGAGGCCAATCAAAGGTCTAAAAAATCTAAAATCCACTAAATGAAATTATATATTTTTGAACTTTGATAATAGCAAGCAGAGCTGAGTACACTGACAATGAAAGGACCACTAAACAGCATGCTCTTGGTGAGTGAGTGAGTTTCGTTTAATGCCACTTTGAACAGTATTCCTGTCATGTCACAGCGTGTCAGCTTCCTGTGGGAGGAAAGCCTGCAAGGCTGCAGGTCTCAGACGTTTACCACTTTGGTGAAATCCACAAGCATTGGTATGGTGCTGACAAACGTAGACACATAATCAGAGCGAAACGAGCCTGAGGCTCTCGGTGATGATAGAGAGAATTATATCTGTTTCATATAGTAATATCAACTGCACTGAATACAAACCTGAAATACTGCTATTTAAAAAAAAATTAAAATAATATTTGACAGAAGATTGGCTTTCCCCCACCCTCCCCCGAAAACTTCTCATTTCTGTCCAATCGACAATAACTCACTCCCCCGGTCCGATGACCTTTTCAGCCAGGTTCCAGACAAGTGCCAAGAGTGATGAGTGTGATCATGGTAATAACAAACTTTGGGGGGGGGGGGGGGGACTTTGGAAACTTGCAAGGACAGCAAACTGGTCTGAACAAATTCCCAGCTCTGCTGAAATAACCCAACAAAAAACATTTACCTGATAGCCAGATCGTCATCTGAATACTGCAGTCGGTTGAACACGATGACCTAGAGCCACTTGTCTACCATGTGCTGGTTTTGCATGTGATGTGCTACATAGATTATGTATAGATGTGAAGCTGGCCCCGTACGACCCATCACATTGACATACTTGTCACTGGCGCAGCAACACTAAGGCTTGGGTTTCATCCCTGTCCCTTCTCCAACAAATGCATCACAAATAAACATGGCAACAAAATAAAATATGTGTCATGGTGTCTTGTCTTGTTTTTGTGAATGAAAGTACAAACAGTGTCATGCTTCCTGTTGAAAACAAACAATCCCTGGCTAATCATTGCTGATCTCACATTCTGGAACAGAAACACCTACTGCTTGCTCTTCATGCTCTTAGTAATAAAGATTGTTTACACGCAGGGAATTTCAAACAGCATCTGCTGTTATATGTATTGCTTATTGAAAAGGGACATTGTTAATATTCAATTCACAGAGCTTATAAATAACATGAACAATATATAAGTTTTACTTCCTTTGTCAAATCAGGGATGAAAAGAAAACACTGTGCACTGAAGCATGTTGCTAGACGAACAGATGATCACGGCTTATGCTGGCGCAACAGTCTCGCCTGCCTCCAGAACCTGTTATTATCCATGTTGTAAATATCAATAAATATGCATGAGTTTCTGACAAAACTTACTCCATGCCCCTCAGACATGATAGAATTGAATGGGGAATTGTAACAAGATGCAGTCAAAGCCAAGACATCAAACTGTGTATGAGAAACAAAGTGTAGACATCCAATGTGACCACGGTGATTCTTGGAGTTGAACATACATAAAGCCTCTCTTTCTCTTTAAATATTGCACTTGAGCAGTAGTTTAGGAATTCTAAAGTTTTACAGTATGACAACTTAAGAGGGTCCATATTCACTTGACCAAGACTAATGACATCAAGAAGTACTAGTGACATTTCCTTGTGGATTACTGCTTTATCCAATGAGTGAAATGTAAATCAATGTCGAACATGTCTAATCATGTAGGAATGTAGGTGGAGAGATTATTCCTTTGCTTCAACCTTCAGCATGGGACAGTAGTGACAAACCTAGTATTACAATACACACTGGGACAACAACCCATGTTCAATGTATCCTGGCAATAGTAAGGGACACCACTCTGCACTAGCAGTAGAGGCATCAAGACAACATGGCCGCCTTTAGTCATTTCCTTGAATAATCAATACTGTTGTGAGACCGGTTTCATTATGTTTATAAAAGATTGTCAGAAACTTTCTTACTGTTCTTTTGCCTAAGCAATAGTGATATGATCGCGAGACTTCTGAGACAAAGAATCTAAATAAATATGAGACAAGAGTAACATATTGCTAAAAATTGGAGGGTTTGTTCGTCTGGGATTCAAGACCCTTGTCCAACTTAAGTAATGAGAAAGCATCAATGGTGGCGACTGTCATTGCTGGTATTAACCCAACACCATTTAACATGGGATCGTTTAGCATACGCTTGTCAACACCAGGTAATCATTGGGCCAGTCCTCACCAAGGCCACAGCCCCATTTCCCTGTTCCATGCTGGAGAACAAACGGACCTGCTGATGTCAAACCCTTCCTTGTCCGATGCAGTAGTTGTCAATATAAAGAGTTTAATTTCAATATTTGTTCACCAAAGTGACTTAATTTCATTATTTATTCAACATGTTCAACAGATTTCCAGTAATAATATGAGTCAGAATAAATAATGTCCTTTACAACATAAGCTCTACATATATAACATATACTAGGCTCAAAAAGAAACTACACGTATAAAATCATATGCACTGTTTTTTTCGTGCCTAGTATATATTTTTAATCTCATAAATATTGGGATCATTTAACATGTTTAAAGGTTGGTGTGGTATTATCATGCATACCTAGACTCCAACCATAATAAATACTGTGAGTTTTTTCTGTGACAGACAATGAAAATGAATAATCCAGCAAGCAAACCCTTAAAAACTTAGGTAATGGCTGGGATGAAATGATTCACTGATGTTTGCACCCATCTCACAGAGTCATCTGACACTACCAGGGTTAAACGTCACACTGGCCCGCTAGTCCAGGGCTTGTACAAATTACTTTGGGCTAGTTCAAATTTCCCCATTTCCCTATTGTTTTAAAAATACAGGGGTCGTCTTCCTTTACCTGGGCAATTAAAGCTTTTGAGTTTAGTTCTAACCCTGAATTATACAGAATATACCTACCCATATTAGGAAACATGTAGATTTAACAACAAATTTGTATGTTGCCAGCAGGGCTTGCTCCTTTTAAAAGTTATTGAAACTTTTCCAAACTAAAAAGCCTACAACTAAATGGTGAAGGGTGCGAAGTGGCCATACCTGTGGCTGCATAGCCACCGAGCTGGGCTGTGAAACTTTTAGAACTCCTCATCTCTGAAACGCCTTTTCCTGCACTCTGAGATTAAATCTTGGCTTCCATTTGCCTCATTCCGAGGTGATTTATGAGCAAATAAAGATGCTGTTGTACACAATATTACAAAATGGCTGGTTGTCATTCTACCGAGATGATTGACATATATCTTTCTATGAGTTAACCATTCACAAGACCTCATCTCCCTAAATATTTTCTCATCAAAATTCACGGATAGTGTCTTATTAAAAAAAATAAACATACATGGAGAAGAGGTTTATTTTGGACTAACCAGATGGGCCATCTACTTTACGATTCAGCAAGCCTTTTGTTATTTTAACTGGCCACAGGCCAACGAGCCAGCAGTTAAATCAACCCCTGTGAAACCATGTTCAAATTCTGCCTCAATTCTGAAAACAGCAATTATTGCCAAGTTTTGCAACAGGCCTGATAACTACTCAGAGAGGCATTACCTGACCACCTGTTATTAAAAACGAAATACACAACACCATTACAATGAAACTAAATCAACAAATCCATGTTGGTAACACAACCTTGAGTTAGCAGGGCCACATAATGCAAAAACAGCCCAAGTTTATCATGGAGAAACGTATCGTATTGTGACAGATTGTGATATATACGTCCTGTTAGGGGATCGGGACCCCCATGGGTAATGGGGACCTATTCTGTTCCAGAGACCCCGTGGAGTACATGACAAAGCCCTCCTCTGTGTCAGAGCGTTCTCAAACCAAAGCCCTGCTAACAAAAGCATGGCAACTAGATTAAGTTTTAATTAAAGGAAATCACCAGTCACGGTGTAAGACTGTTTTGTAGACTGCAGGTTGAGCCACATTGTTTTGAGTCGACCAGCCCGAACATGTATTTGGGTATTATTTTCAGTATAAAGTATTTAATTTTTAGTCTCCGTATATATATGGACGGGTAGATGGTGAGACATTCCACAAGGCTTGGCTGTAGTGGTGAAAGTTGCAGATTCACCAGGGAATGTGGCTGAACAGCAAACAGAGGAGAAGAAATGTGAATGTTTTTCACAATCTTAAACATAGAATAAATGGAATGTGAAACCACTACAAACCTCTTGATTGATCAGTGTACGAACTTGAACACTTTTCTTGTGGGGTGAGATATCTACAATATTTGGTAAAACAACAAATACATTGTGTCATTTTGTATAGCACAAACTAATATTTATTTTACAATTATCATTTCATCAGCATTGCCCGAGTTGTTTCTATTGCCCACGTTTCTACCTGATTATCATAAATGAGACAAATGTACATATATCATGCATCATGTGTATATATGCACGGCATGCAACACTTCCCATATTTGCTACACAAAGGGAATTGATGATTAATGTAACTTGATGCATGGACTTTCCATATCATTCAGTGTTCATTGTATCACAATTATTCTTATTGAACAGCCCAAATATCCCTGGCACATCAGTGGTTAGAATAGGTCCCAGCAACCTGTGTCTCACCATGGGGATCCTGGGCTACAATAGGTCCAAGCAACATGTGTGTCTCACCATGGGGATCCTGAGCTAGAATAGGTCCCAGCAACCTGTGTGTGTCTCACCATGGGGATCCTGGGCTAGAATAGGTCCCAGCAACCTGTGTGTGTCTCACCATGGGGATCCTGGGCTAGAATAGGTCCCAGCAACCTGTGTGTCTCACCATGGGGATCCTGTGCCAGAACAGGACTCCGCAACCTGTGTGTGTCTCACCATGGGGATCCTTGGCTAGAATAGGTCCAAGCAACATGTGTGTCTCACCATGGGGATCCTGAGCTACAACAGGTCCAAGCAGCCTGTGTGTATCTCACCATGGGGATCCTGGGCTAGAATAGGTCCCCAGCAACCTGTGTCTCACCATGGGGATCCTTGGCTAGAATAGGTCCCAGCATGTGTGTGTGTCACCATGGGGATCCTGGGCTAGAATAGGTCCAACCAACATGTGTGTCTTACCATGGGGATCCTGAGCTAGAATAGGTCCCAGCAACCTGTGTGTGTCTCACCATGGGGATCCTGGGCTAGAATAGGTTCCCGGCAAAAAATGATTGTCTAAGTAGCGATTCCAAGTTATAACTGGTCTCCAGAAACCTGTGCTTGTTGCCCAAGGTGACTATATCAGTCTATATCACTATATGGATCTGGTGATCAGACTCGGTGACCTGGTTGACAACATGACCGCTCCTCACAACACCAATCACTGAACTTCTGTGTAGATTTTAGGTTAAACGATACAAATAATAATGAAAATTGTTATATTATATATCTTTTTACAGCCAGTACAGCCACTGGCACAACTCACAGCCTTAAACCATGGAAATCAATGGCGACAATCAAGTCTACACAGACAAGTGGATGAGCTGCAACAAACATCATCAGAGTATGACTGAACACACTCCTCCAAACCACATGTAAGAAATGCTCTTTCCTGTCACAAATCCAGGAATTCCAGGAACAGTGTTTTTATCACAAATTTGTTCACTGCCTGCAATTTTCGTTTTGACGTTGATGAATCTGTTTTCATATCTCCAGGGATTTTCCCACCACGGATAATAAACCATGATCAGGGGCAACCCACATGCCAGCATGGTCGGTGTGACCTGCCATGACCTTTCACAAAATGTTGCCCAATTGACATGGTACAGTGAACATTTTATCAGACAGCGTGTCCTAAAGCATGATCAAAATTAGAACAAGGAAGGAAACAAAAAATTGTCATCAGTTGGACTGGTCTTACTCAAGATGTTTACACTCTTTCAAAGCAATATCTAGTTCTTGTTACCATGGTTACAAATATTATATAAATATTGAGTACTAAACATGCTTTTAAGCTTGTCCATGGGCAACTGATGCTGAATTTTGTTTTTGTCCAGCAAGGTGTGTACTGACTCCTAGCCGAGAACTTTACACACTCACTAGGTGGCTTACTCATCGAGGTGTGTACTGACTCCGAGACGAACAGTCCTTGATATTATCCCTTACTGCTAAGCGCCAGGCGGGATAACAACAAGTAACACCTTTTAACATCTCTTGGTATGACACAGCCAGCTCCAAACCAGGAATAGTTGGGTCGAAGACATGCAGTATAACGATAGAAACCAACAGTTTTAGCCCACTAGTATTTATAATGATAACATATAGTAAAACCTTTAAAAGGGCAAATTTCTACTAGTCCTTAGGATACCTTAACTTTTGGGCAGTTCGGCACTTTCTAACGCTGCCAGTGTCGGAACATAATGCATGAAATTCGTCATGGTACCAGGGTCTTCGTAACAGCCGTAACAACATTACTTGGGCCTTATTGATTCACTGATACTAATGTCATTGATACTTTGGTACAGATGATCCTTGAAGTTTGTGAAATCACGATACACTATCAATGGAACTGATGGAGTCTCCTCCCTTACGTAGATAGTAGCATAGTGCCGCTTGTAAGCATGGCGGAACACCATGATGTGGTGGTAAAAGTGGATGCCCCCACTGCATTTCAAATTGTCAGTTTGGGTTTAAAAAGTAATCTAACCTGCTAACAGGAAAAAGATAGTGTCACGCAGTATTTCACAATTTCTAAGTATCTGTTGTGATGTACATGATGTATCATCAGTCTGTATTGTGATACACATCATACATCACAAGCGACCAGGTGATACTCAGCTCTAAGCATCCCCCAATATACAGGCTCCAGCAAACGGTACCAGACCACCAACACAACAGATGAACAACCATGTAGTGAAAGACCAAGGGTCACCACCCGACGTCACATCGTCAGATTGTGAGACAGCATCTTCAAGATCGCTTTGTTACTTCTTACTTACACATCAGTGCGGACACAGTGCATCGATGATTGACGAGCAGACACCGCCTCTGTCACAGGCCACACCGAGGACCAATTCTGACACCATGTCATCGCCGGAACCGTCTTCAGTGGGCAACACAGCACCAGCATTGGCGCCACCAGCAGTGGAGAAGAGTCCTCTTCTCAGACGAGAGCCGTTCCTGTATCTCAACAGCAGATGACAGAGAGAGAGAGTCTGGCGACGCTGTTGGGAACGTTAGACTCATGCGCTGGTCCAAACATCATGGTGTGGGGTGGAATTGGTCTTGCACAGAGGGTCGGTCCTGTGGTCTTCCAGAACATCGGTCCTGGGAGAGGCAATGGTGTCACAGCAGCTCAGTACATTGATCAAGTCTTGGGACCACTCTCACCATACCTCATTTGGCACGTCGCCGCAACCACAAGTCTCAGCATGATAAGGCCTGTGCCCACACTGCGAGAGCAACAAGAGACTTCCTCAAGCAGAATGGCATCAGAACCATGCAGTGGCCTGCCCTCAGTCCCAATTTAAATCCCATTGAGCACCTGTGAGACAAGATTCAAAGACGGCTGAATGACGTCCGGCCAAGGTCGACAACTGCAGCTGAACTGCGTCAGGCGTTCCTCAGAGTGTGGGCTCAAGTGCCTATGGCCTTCATCAACCGCCTCATCCATTCCATGTATCGACATTGCACGGCAGTCATCAATGCACATGGCAGACACACGAGATCCTGACTTGTGATGCCATTTTCTCAGAGACAAGTGTTGTGTTTCACTTTAAGAACATTTGACACTATAACTTCAACCTTGATGATCAGTTTTGCCAAGTTTTATCTTTTTAATATGTCTCAAAGTATGTTTACAGTGTTTGGACAAATAAGGTTTCTCATATATCTATCCATGGTGATGTTTCTTTTGCGGTTCAGTATATACAGTGATCCCTCGCTATTGAGCTCTTCGATAAAGCCCTACCTCGGTTACTACGTGCGATAACGCATGGCTCCCAAAATTTATGTACACTTTTTATACTGAGAGTTTTACAGACATGATTGTATTGTTGTTCGTTGTTCATTTGCACATAACGCTTCTCATTGCATAATCAACTGTTTATCGCTGAATGGAGTTCTAATAATCTGTTTGAAAACATCCGCGGCAAGTCCCGGAAATACGATTGTATATACACATATATTATGTCCATTCAAATGTATCAACAGGCGTGAAATGCCGGTAGTCACAATACAAAACAGCTGAATGAAGTATGATGGTAAAAAAACAACAGTTCCTGTTGTCCAGAAGAATGTACATGCATATTCAGATCTCTTGATCACGTTCTGGGCCATCAAGTATGTACTCACATGCAATCATTCTAATTGGGTACTCATATTCAACATTATAAACTATGAGAAAACATGTTTAATTAATAGGCAACAATGCTGTTTCAAGTGAATACTTATTTGATAATGTTGATATACCCTCAGGAAATATTTAACAAAACATTTTCAAATATTATCATAATAAAAAGGTAAATATCTCCTGTAATTTTTATCACATTTATCATAAAGATAATTATATATATGATAATTTGCTCCTGAATAAATGACATGCAATAATGATGGTGGAGTGAGTGAGTATGGTTTTAAGCCGCTTTTAGCAATATTCCAGCAATATCACGGCGGGGGACACCAGAAATGGGCTTCACACATTGTACCCATGTCGGGAATCAAACCCGGGTCTTCGGCGTGACAAGCAAACGCTATAACCACTAGGCTACCTGACCGCCCCTCAAACACAAGAGACATAACTGTCTTCAGTACTCCATATGTACTACTTACATGTTTATTAAGAATTTCATCAAACTTAAAGACAATACCTTTAATAATCACACACCTCTCAAGCTTCAAACAATTGGTTTGACCAGATTACAGAAAAACAAGGGCCATAACTCTGTCAAATGTGACCAGATACTCCGGATATTGATTCCATGTACATTCTAGTTTCTACAGCATAGACTACCTGCAAAGTGTAATTCAAATATATCCATTAGCTTTCCTCCTATAATGCTAAAGCAGCTTGAGCGGACAGAAAAACGACTGGGATCTATTCCGATAACCCTCGCCCACTTCGTGTGGAGTTTGAGCTCTCATTACAACTTACCACTGATTAGTTGACTTAAAAAAGTATCCCAGGCAAAACAAAGGTGATAGGTCACTACACTTATCATGCTTTTAGTGTATATACACAGATTTCAATTAAATCAAGTTCATGATAGGGCCATGTATGTAACCATGGTTACAGGCAGTAACCAAAATGGTAAGATCATCACACCCAGGTCAAACCAGTGATTATAGTTACCACACAACTTGCTTTCATTTCAATATCTAAAATCAAATCTCTGCTGGCTCAAAAGGAAGAAAAAACTATGATAGCATGGTCCCATATGATTAGCTTTCAGCATTGTTCATTGTGTATATTTACCATGCAATAACAATAAACATGATAAACAGACTGTACTTTGCTGGGAGCTAGCTCTTACCATGCTTAAATATGTGCCACCTACACTTCTCAATAGGGACACGTGAACAGTTAATGTAAATTGGTCTTTGTGAAAATTTGGTTAGGGATCTGTCTTCTTCACTTGACATTGAGAAAGTTCACGGTCAGTATGACTCTAGTCATATCACACACATAATGATTGTCGCTTGAATAACCACAGTAGTCTGAAAACAGTTTTATGTAAGCATGGAGGGGGGGAGGGAATCAAGACTGAATCGGAATTTGATCACTTTAAACTTGAACTTCAGTGAATTGCTGATGAAAGACATAATGGCCGAGTTGATAAAACAAGTTATTCGCAAGTCGGTGCAGTGAGCCTTAGTAAGTCTGTCATGCAGACCCTGAATCAAATATATCCAATACAGCCCATGCAGGTCTATAATGTTTGGCAAGTCTAGATTACTGCAGTATCAGGAAATGAAGAAAGTGTCTGGGCTCCTTTTTATTATCAGGATTATATTTTATAACTATAATTTAACAACTCTTTTTTCTGAAAACTATGTTCATTTCAGAGACTAGATGTAAGTCTACAGTGGGCCCCCACAGGCCGTGTTACACATAATGTTGTGTGTGCTGGTACATGATTCTAAGCATGATAAATCAAACATAGGGGAGTGTCAAAGAATCCTCCATCTAGGGTGGTGAAGGATAGGGGAGGGTGCTGGATCCTGGAACCCCTACGACATGCTAACTCTGTAAATCGAACAGAATGGTTTTAACAAGTCCAGTTACTTTCTTAACCATGTTAACTTTGATCAGTGCTGTACAATGAACATCCAGTGTATTTATGGAGGCCTGAACTGAAGACATGCTCTATATGGTGGCTTATCAAGGATCTGGGTTCAGTTGACTACAATTCTCCATTTCTTTCAACACTCACCTGGAGAGGTAAACACCTGACTCCACACCCCACAATTTGCTGTCCCCGGTATAAGTCATATATCCATCTGATATTGCCAGCTGTTATACAATACACACCAGCATGCCTCAATGGGCAAAATGAATATGATCTTGCAAGGATAATAAGCTAATAAGTACCGTACTTGTTCTAATAAAATGATCGACCTAAATACAGAAACACCAAAACATTGTTCGGCATTTAGATCTTTCCTCAATCACTATGCTCAAAATAACCACCTCTTTCAATGAATTCAGTCGTACATATCTTTTATAAGGCCATATTAAAACGGAGCCTTCTTATAAGAACTGATAACTTTTAAAAATCAGGTAGCCATGACAACCACATACATAATTGTAAATTTCAAAATAAATTTAATATTTACAATACTTATCAAATCTCACACTATGAAATGAGAAACGCTTAGCGTGAGATAGGATAAGTTTAAAAAATTGTAAATTTTACAATATATTGTATATTTATTAGATTCTATACTTATCCTATCTCACCATGCTCACACCATGCATTTCTCATTGCATACTGTGAGATAGGATAAGTTTAATAATTTGAAAATAACTTTATTATCTTATACCAGCTTATATAAAAAGTGTTTCCTTCTTCACTTCATAAAAAGATTTCTTAATTTCAGAAAATATGTATGTATAGAGTTATACTATAATGAACTACCTTGACTTGGAAAAATGAACTCGTCCTGGAATTAGCAGAGTAATTACAGTAGCCAACAGACAAAGAACACATTTCCATGAACTGTCCGAGCCAGGAGATCACGAGATGACAGGAATACACTGTAACAGTCTGCCCATGAAACACTGAATCCACCATGAATACTGGGTCGTCATTAGTCGGAATATCGCAGCCACTGCTCACATTACAACAGAGACAGCCGAGGCCTTAGTTTCAACATCCGTCATGGAACCACATCACGTGTGACTTTGTTCCTGGGATGACTGAAGAATGTCACCAGCATGTCTCCAGAATCTGCTAGAACATGCTCTACGTAATCATCAGCAGGATCTAATTGATCTAACTGTTTCCACTGGACAAGTTCTCTACACACTGACACACGTTACATAACAAAACTTGCTTGTCTTATCACAATAGTATATGTCATTCTTCCAGCCTGTGACTTTAGTCACTTGTCTGAAGCCTAAGTCTAGTAAAATTGTGTCCGGTCTATTAACATGATTAAGCTCAGCTAATAATCCAAATACTCACAGTAACACGGACATCTGATGAAAATGATGTTAAGAGCTATTTTCTGGCTAGTAGACTAAAAGTGCTTGGCATAGACTGTTCTTTATTAAATTCAGCTACCAGAGTGATTCATCCCGGGTGGCTCATCCTTCGTGCCTGGATGATCAACCGTGACCCGTTGATGTTAACACCAATTATTCATGCAACAGGCATGAACAGATTAATGATTTACTCATAGTAAATTATTCGTGCAAGTTTGTGATCGTGATTTGCAATATTTCATTTATTATTAAACATGTTAAATAAATGCATTAAATGCCTGTAGGTGAGGTAAAAATGACTTTGACTTTGAAAATAATAAACTGTTGGCAAGAAACAGAACCACTCTCTATTATCACAAATATGTCGGCCACCATTTTATTATTTTCAAAGTATTCTTTGCCATGTGAATGGTGGTAAATGTTGGCAGCTTACAATCAATCAGATACTGGGTAGATTAAGAGCGTAATGATTTACCCAACTATCACAATTGTTTTGCCCGACAATAGTACTATATTCATAGGAATTATAAAATGCCAACAGTATGGTCAATATTATGCATAACAATTAGGGCTGTGATAAGTCCATATTTACTTCCCGGGGACCAGACCCCCTATCACCAACCCTACCCAGGTGCCCGCAGGCCTCTAGAGTTGGACGATTGGGAACTGCTTTACCAGAGCCCTGGCAAAAACTTCTTAGATAAACATATAAACCGATGTGATCATGAATTCCCTGAAGCTTACTGAAGCTTTATCTTTACTCTAACATACAAACGTCAGAGGGAATGCATGCATAGTCAGAAAGAAATGGAAACTGCTAACACTTGAAGCGTAAAAATGGAGTTTTATTATTATCGTCACTAAATAATATATCACGTGTCTCCAGATAGTCATGTAGGTACCCGGGGCCTACATAGGACCCACCCACCCCGAGTACCAGAGCTACTCATCCCAGCCCTAATAACAATCGATAGTTTCAGTTAATGGTAAAAAAAAATATTACATATCTTACGGGAATTTCAAACCTGCCTCTGGTTGGGGAGCAGGGATCACAACCACTTCAGATTTGTGTTACTTTAGTTTCGCTTGAGAAGCAACAGGGACGAAAATGTCCATCCATAAGATTGTCAGTAATATTTTATGCATTTCTATTACAATTTACATTGATTAAAAATTAAAATAATTATCAAGCCTTAAAGTTGGTTTACAACTATCGCAGTACTATTGCAATAGTGTGGCGCCAGTGATGATCCGGAGTAGAATAGGTCTTCAGCACCCACATTTGCTGTAAAAGCTGACCATGCTTGTCGTAAGAGGCGACCAACGGGGTCGGGCAGTCAGGTTCGCTCACTTGGTTGATGCATGTCATCGTATACCAATTGCGTGGAACGTTGCTCATGATATCAAACACTGGATTGTCTGGTCCAGACTCAATTACTTACAGACTGCTGCCAAAAAGCTGGAATATTGCTGAGTGCAGCGTTACAACAAAAAATAGTGGAAATCATGGAAATAGCCACAATCGTCACCCCTAGCTTCGCTATCACATGATTTGACTTACAGAGAACATGGCATCAGCATTTGACAGAAGCAAAGAGGACAAAGTAATAGCATATATTTGTCGTGTGAAAACACAACCCGGCAACCTGAGTTTGCAAACTTATGTTAACAGTTGCCATTGTGAATTCACCACAAGGTATGTCAAATGTTCATTAACATTTTCAAATCGTTCAACCATTTAATAAATCAACTCTACATAAACACACACTAATCTTATGAGTAACCATGGTAACACACAGCTTATTACTCAGATGCTTTTTTATATTCCAGCCACTGCAGCAATCATGAATTCTGAACAGATACTGTTGTATATGGTGTCGTTACCTTTATCCCAAGTCTACACTGTTGCTAATGTCAACCTTATCATATTGCTACTTGTGTGAGAGTATTAAAACCTATTGTGTTGTATATCAATATTCTATAACCATAAGCTTTAACTTGTCCTTAGCATAATTTCCACAATCTCGGGCTAGTTGTACAATGTGAAGTGGTACATGTGTAGGGGTACATGTGTAGTGGTACATGCATAATGGTACATGTGTAGGGGTATGTGTGTAATGGTACATGCATAATGGTACATGTGTAGTGGTACATGTGTAGTGGTACATGTGTACTGGTACATGTGTAGAGGTACATGTGTACTGGTACATGTGTAGGGGTACATGTGTAGTGGTACATGTGTAGTGGTACATATGTAGAGGTACATGTGTAGTGGTTCATGTGTAGTGGTACATGTGTAGTGGTACATGTGTAGGGGTACATGTGTAGGGGTACATGTGTAGTGGTACATGTGTACTGGTACATGTGTAGTGGTACATGTGTAGAGGTACATGTGTAGGGGTACATGTGTAGGGGTACATGTGTAGTGGTACATGTGTAGAGGTACATGTGTAGGGGTACATGTGTAGTGGTACATGTGTAGTGGTTCATGTGTAGTGGTACATGTGTAGTGGTACATGTGTTGAGGTACATGTATAGGGGTACATGTGTAGTGGTTCATGTGTAGTGGTACATGTGTAGTGGTACATGTGTTGAGGTACATGTGTAATGGTACATGCGTAGAGGTACATGTCAAGTGGTACATGTGTAGTGGTACATGTATAGGGGTACATGTGTAGTGGTACATGCGTAGAGGTACATGTCAAGTGGTACATGTCAAGTGGTACATGTGTAGTGGTACATGTGTAGTGGTACATGCGTAGAGGTACATGTCAAGTGGTACATGTGTAGGGGTACATGTATAGTGGTACATGTGTAGAGGTACATGCGTAGTGGTACATGTGTACTGGTACATGTGTAGAGGTACATGTGTAGTGGTACATGTGTAGTGGTACATGTGTAGGGGTACATGTGTAGGGGTACATGTGTAGAGGTACATGTGTAGAGGTACATGTGTAGGGGTACATGTGTAGGGGTACATGTGTAGGGGTACATGTGTAGAGGTACATGTGTAGAGGTACATGTGTAGGGGTACATGTGTAGGGGTACATGTGTAGTGGTACATGTATAGTGGTACATGTGTAGGGGTACATGTGTAGGGGTACATGTGTAGGGGTACATGTATAGTGGTACATGTGTAGGGGTACATGTGTAGGGGTACATGTGTAGAGGTACATGTGTAGAGGTACATGTGTAGGGGTACATGTGTAGGGGTACATGTGTAGTGGTACATGTATAGTGGTACATGTGTAGGGGTACATGTGTAGGGGTACATGTGTAGGGGTACATGTATAGTGGTACATGTGTAGGGGTACATGTGTAGGGGTACATGTGTAGGGGTACATGTGTAGAGGTACATGTGTAGAGGTACATGTGTAGGGGTACATGTGTAGGGGTACATGTGTAGAGGTACATGTGTAGAGGTACATGTGTAGGGGTACATGTGTAGGGGTACATGTGTAGGGGTACATGTGTAGAGGTACATGTGTAGAGGTACATGTCAAGTGGTACATGTGTAGTGGTACATGTATAGGGGTACATGTATAGGGGTACATGCGTAGTGGTACAAGTATAATGGTACAGTACAGCACATCACAACCCAGCTATTAGGAATATCATATCCCGATGAATCGCATTGTTAGTACCAATGCGGGATAAACTGTCCTATCCTACAGCCATCAGTATTTAGGTTTATGTGCCGAAAACCTGAAATTTGAAATATCAAACATGGTGACAACAATGGACTGATTAAAATGCCATTCAAGTGATATGCAACGCATTGTCTAGACCTACGATCACTGAAAACATTGCAGCATACCACACTCCCACCTCACCATTGGTAAAGGTATTATACTATAGACAACTATATGCACCATCAGGTTGTGACATCAGCATGCTGCAACATTTGTACACGTCACAACATAGTAGTATCATAATGACACAGCAACGATATGCACATATTTGCTGGTTTATCATGTTTCCAAGAATATACACAGTGCATTAACAAATAATTAACAGTGCTAGAATTAAGATGGGGCTGATAGTATTTGAATCGAGGAACCCCATAAATCTCTAATGTTTAACAAATAAGACAAGGAAAAGGACACCTTGATTTTTATACATTTTGAAGACTGATTAGAGATAAAGTATATCTGGCTGTTCACACAAAGGTTTATCCCATACACACTTCCACACTTGCTGACATTCTCCTTGGGTCTTCTACATTGACTGTTAATAAGGACAATTACCACTGCATCCCTCATTGTCCGTAATTACAACTCACTGCTTTGTCTGTATTTCATCCAAGACAATTATTGACCTCCATTTTGTGTTCAGTTATGTCTGTGCCATAAGAATTTGAATCTACTGACCCGAACGTGACTCCAAGCATCATTTTCAGTAGTTCTTAGTGTTATCATGTGGACCATTTTCAGCTGAGCAACTTTTCACCACACAGAATTTTACAAGACATGGACTTCAGACAAGTTGCTCACTGTCAGCTTACATTAGATGAAAAAGAATACCATCACGGATCACACTGACCATGCTGAATAACTGTCCAAATCATGTCTGGGTCAATGATCAAAACTGTCTGTAACTTAGCAACTGGTTCGAAGCCCATGTCTAGTTAAATTCAGATGAGTCTAGCAAGCTAATAAAAGACCACATGACAACACTAAAACATACATGAAGATGATGTATAGAGCCAAGTTCAGGCTGGTAGACTTAAAGTTTTTCGCAAAACGTTGTGGCCTTGATCATATTAAGCACTGTCTTGAGTTGAATGAGAGACTAAATTTAACATTTGACTATATGAAGATCATATCTTCATTAACATAAATAAGGACATCGGAATAATTTGTATTTGACACAGGTGCCATTGGACAACGATGAATATTTTAACTGTATTCCCAAACATAATCTGGGGCTGAAATATGCGAGACATGACCTGTTGCAATGTTGTGAAAATCAATACGCAGACAGGGAAATTACTTCCTTGAGTAGTCTCCTGATATGAAACAAAATTCAAACATTGTCTACATACATAATGCTGTCAGGGCTCATTACACAACAGGTTTGTCCGGTTACAAACTTACTCCTCTGTTCTCAATGGCCATACGGAACAGGCATGAGTTAGGCCTGGTGTCTAGCAGGTCTTCCCCTTCCTCACCATGCTCACATTATCCCACCAAAACCATAATTGCCATTTTTGCACTGTACTCACTTATGTCATTTTGACTTGGACAGGAG